>NC_137739.1:31853599-32351099 GCF_963264785.1 Psittacula echo
TAGCTGGAATTTATTTTGCATTCCACAAGGTCAGAGCCACTAAAGAAAATTATGATGATAAGAGAGGCCAGGGTTGTAAACCTTCAAATCTTTCCTCCTTCAGAGTCAGGATGCAGCCTCCAAAGATGAGACACGTTCTATGCAAAATTAACATGTGCAGGGCAGACTCTTAATGTGTATTTCATGTTATTTCACCAATCAATTCTCCTTTGATCCTCTCAATGTAACATCTGTAAACCATGGAGTATTTCTGTGAACATCAAGCTGTGTGGCTGTGGTCTCTTGTATAAGTTTGGATGGGTTATATATGATTCTATGAGGGATGTCAGCCCACAACTTGCAGGTCAGTATAAGTCATGGCAGGCAGTGGCACCTTCTGAAATGCAGTTTATACCCTCAACCTGTCCTGATACCAAAGCTGTCCTGCAAATCTGTACTACCTGTTTCTTCTGAACATATGAAGTATTATGTATCATTAGAACATGCATTTCTGGTATTTAAGAAAGCACCAAATGTTCATGTTTTTCCTTCCTTCTCCCTTGCTTCAGCACCTCCATGAGTCATATTCCACTTATCGACTGGTTCTTCTCTTTTCTGCTTTTTCAGGTGCTGAAAAAACAATCTGCATCTAATCTATTTCTTGCAGTTGTTGCATGAAAGTCGTGTGTTGTGACAGACGGTAGTAGAGCTCCCCCCTACAAAGTCTGTTACAACTGTTGAACTTGTTACTCCCCAAAAAAGGTGTAACTTGTTAGGAAAATTGTGTTGCCTGTCTTCAAAGGTTGCCATGAGTGTCAATACAAAGGTGAGAGACAACTGTCAGGATGCAATTGCGTAATGAAGTGACTGGGAAGGTGACGACCTTTATTATGTCTGACAAATAGTCTGAGTTTTAGGCACAGAGATCTTTGGAGATCTAGACAGGTGGAAATTCACTCTTCTAAGGGACAAAGTAGAGAGGGTAAAACTTTTAAAATGAAGCTAAAAAAGAAGAACACACATCAGTCTTATCGCACGAGTAACACAGTAACAAGCAAAAAGCTGTACATATAGAAACAGGTACTAAAAGTGCCCTTCAGAGGACAAATAAGCTTTCTCAGTGTCATGTAACCTGGGGTGTGCTGACTGTATGCCATTGGTTCAGCTTTGTACTTACAGAGGAGTCTGCAGAAGGCTGAACAAAGCTGCTGCAAAGCTGCTGCAGTTATCTTCAGAAAAGGATGGCACTGAGCTACTGGTCAGAGGTGAGACCCCCCTGAGCACTCTCTAGGCAAAGTCTACAATCAGAATTACTCCTTCTTTTGCCCTGCCTCAGTACCTATTAACTTGTGAGCTTCCTTCACAATACATGAGCTTCGAGTGCATGTCAGCCGGAAGGGGATGGGTCAGATAGGCTGCACTCAGACAGGGCTTTTCCAAACTGGAATTCTAGACTTGGAGGTTGCCAAACCTAGAATGGTCTTGGATGTGTTAAAAACTAAGTATCACAATTTATAATAAATAATTTTTAACCCTTTGTGTGTATGTAAATGTAGAACCTTGCAAAGCTCTGGCAGAATTACTTCCACAGAGTTTATTGCTTTGAGATTCCAGGGCAGATAAAAAAGCATGTTGAAAAATCCCTGAGCTTTGAAAAAACAAAGCTGAGAGCTTCCATGTGTCCTGGGATTTTGAAAGGTAGCATGTTTACACATGCTGCTAAAGAAAAGTTTCAAGGGCTGGCAGTTCTTATATAGACATTAAGAGCTTATGTATTCTGTCTGATTAAGAAAATGCTATCTTTTGTTGTGCTGCCACTCTCTCTACAAGAAAACTCTCAAGATCTTAAGAAAGCAGGTGAGACTGAAACATGATATGCCATTTCCAGAACATAATAAAAATAAGTAACAGTGGAGATACAACAGTGGAAATATCTATTGCATAAATTATTGTTCAGAACATGTTTTGGGAAAAGAGTTACTGCAAGAGAGTCTTCCATTTTTCATCTTTGAATCATATTATTTTTGGAGGAGAAAATGAGAGGTGGTCCTGTGAAACCAGTGCCTGTACTTCAGTGGAAAAGAGCGAATGGTGCTCTCTGATATTTCAGTTCTTGCTTCTGATATTTTTATCAGGTGCAGCCAACTTCTGATCATGGTGATGGAAGGTACAGCGCAGGCTACTTGATCTGTGCTTTAGGTAGTCATTTCTATCTGAAGAAAAGGGGTGAAAAAAGCTTAAACATGGCATTGTTTAAAAACCATCCTGCACTTGCCTAGTAACAGAGCATAAGACTGCCATAAATCTAGGGCAGCAGGGAATCTAGCCCTCTCAGTCTAGATAATTTCACAATTTCCTGTTGTCTTCTTTACCCTTAGAAATTTCTTGGCAAAAGCATGTACCTTTTGCACACTGATTGTTCACATTTTATTTTACAGTTATTCATCATTGTCAGGTTTTCCTGCTGTCTTTGCTTTACAGATCCAGTCTAATTCAAGCATTTAGGATCTGACTCATCAGCTTTGATTTATTTGCCCTTTTTTTGTACAGTTGTAGAGCATAGTTGCCACTTCAAGTAATTTACTTTGGCAGAATGACTCCTGAATTTCACTGGTGTAAATCAGACGTTTTGCTTCTGAGCCATAAAAACACAGTTTATCTGCAGTCATCTGTGGTTCTATGTGCTTTTCTCCATGAACCGACTGCAGACACCCAGAGCTCTGGTGGGTTTTTATATGCAGGAATTCACCACAGCACTCTGAATGCATCCCACAGTTGCTATCATTAACTCAGTACTTCTTGGGAGCACAGAAACTAGAGCTTTTGAAAACGGCACACAGAGCTTGATCTTTGGTTTGTTTCACTGTCCTAGTGGCCTATCATTTTGTAACTAGTTCTGATATCATCTATGTCTTTATTTAAATAAAAAGTATCAAAATTCCTTGGGGAAAAAAATCAGAAGTATAAACAGAAAAATAATTGGTGTTTCTATTTTTGTCCTATCTTTAAATATTTTGTGATATTCATCCACATTGATTTTTTTGCCTCATTCTCTCTAAATTCTGAGGCTTTTCCATCACTAGCACATGTTCAGGAGCCTATTTCAACCAGTCTTCTAATGCAAATTCAATTTTCAGTTTAGAAAGTATTTTCCGTCTTGCTTTTGTCACAAACCCAAAGTCAACAATAAAGGGAGGTGGTTATCTGGAATGCAGATTTTAGGGTATTTTGAGCCGTATTCCTGGTGAGAGCCCAAAAATCATGAAGGGTCTGGCTGAAGAGTGTTTGTTCTGTCGCACTTATGTCACTTTCCTTTCCAAGCAAGACGCAAGATATGACAGTTTGTACTGCTTGATTCATTACCAGGTTGAATCAGCTCGAAAAACACCTTACTACTGTGCACCCTTGAGTATGAAAGGTTCACCTCCTTTACTCACTGTAAGCTCTTATTTAGGTTTAAGATAATTAAATATCATCTGTAGTTATTTACTGTGTAATGTAGAAAATGACAATACCGTATGCTATGCCAGGGTGCAGAATATATTGTAATAGAAAGGTTTACTGCCAAACAGAATTGGAGTTAAATTCAGTAGTGCAGGAGGCCCCTTTTGCCTGGTCTTAAAGTTCCCATAATTCCTAGTTACAAGAAGTAACAATAACAATTTTAAAGTCCTTTTCTACACTTTGTACAATTAGTCTTCTTTGATGTTGTGTACAAGGCAGTTGTCCAAGCCTAGATGCTCATTTATATTTGTAAAGAAAATGTCAAATTCAAAGTATCATCAGTATATGGGATTCTCTTGGGCCATCTCGGTTAAGCAACAAAGCCATTTCAGGCCACTTATTTTGGCAATAGTTTGATCATGAGGTGGGCTGATGCCAACCTTATGAAGTTTAATCATGCCAAGTGCAAGGTCCTACACCTGGGTCGGAGCAATCCCAGGCACAGCTACAGGTTGGGAAGAGAAGAGATTCAGAGCAGCCCTGTGGAGAAGGACTTGGGGGTGTGGATCGATGAAACTTAACATGAGCCAGCTTCAGTGTGCGCTCGCAGCCCAGAAAGCCAACCGTATCCTGGGCTGCATCAAAAGGAGCGTGACCAGCAGGTCGAAGGAGGTGATCCTGCCCCTCTACTCTGCTCTCGTGAGACCTCACTTGGAGTATTGTGTGCAGTTCTGGTGTCCTCAACCTAAAAAGGACATGGAACTGTTGGAACGAGTTCAGAGGAGGGCCACGAGGATGATCAGGGGGCTGGAGCACCTCCTGTATGAAGATAGGCTGAGAAAGTTGGGGCTGTTCAGCCTGGAGAAGAGAAGGCTGCGTGGAGACCTCATAGCAGCCTTCCAGCATCTGAAGGGGGGCTACAGGGATGCTGGGGAGGGACTATTCATCAGGGACTGTAGTGATAGGACAAGGGGTAACGGGTTAAAACTTAAACAGGGGAAGTTTAGCTTGGATCTAAGGAAGAAATTCTTTACTGAGAGGGTGGTGAGGCACTGGAATGGGTTGCCCAGGGAGGTTGCGAATGCTTTATCCTTGGTGGTGTTCAAGTCCAGGTTGTTCAGAGCCTTGGGTGGCATGGTTTAGTGTGATGTGTCACTGCCCATGGCAGGGGGTTTGGAACTAGATGATCTTAAGGTCCTTTCCAACCCTAACTATTCTATGATTGTGTGATTCTATGACCTTCATGCTAACCACAGTTAGACCAGTGTGACTACCTGCATTTGTTCCCTGAGCTTTCTTTGCTTTACAGTAATGCTTCCCAGAGTTTGTTTGCAGCTATCACTGCTACTGCCTTTCATTCCCCACTGGTGAAGATATGGCTAGGGGTGAGGAAAAGGAAATTTGCATCACAAACAAATGATGCTGAATCGTTGCATCTCTGTGCAATGGCTTATTTAATAACTCACCTCAAAATGCAGCCAAACCACTAACTGGTAGGGTTTGATAGCTAAAAGTGGACTTCTTATAGCTTTTTGTAGTAACATGTAGAGGAAATTATTCCTAGCTCCTGTATAGAGAGAGGCAGAGGTAATTTTTTCAGGAGTGTCCCTCAACATTGCTTCGATCAAAGTCATTAAGGGTTTTTTGTCCTTCTTCAAATTACTCTGCTTTTCTGCACCTAAAGAGGCATGACTGGAAGACTGCAGTACTGCAGTAGTGTATTTGGATTTTGTTTGTGCAAAAGTATTGATTTGTACCAGGAGCTTTCACAAGCGTGTGTCTGAGAGAGACAAAGAGTGGTTTTCTGTGCCCTTAAGGTGATGTGAAACTGTACTAGTTACCAGGAGCTGTCAGTACTGAACCTTTTAAAAAGTGCTTGTTTTGTGCAAGTCATGGAGGTAATGACACAGAAGCATTGGTTTTAATTTGAGCATCTGTTGGTCTCTGCATGTTTTCTCTAGTATGTTAAATCAAGGGCAAGTTCAATGGAAATTAATATCATAGCAAGCCATCACAACTGTTCTCAGTAATAAGAGCATGGTGCACTTGGTTCCAGCTGACAGGTGAGTAGGGTGTGCTTCACTCTCACTTTGCCTTGGGAAGGATGGATTCCAGTATTTGCACTCATGGTGGCTAGCATAAAGTAGGAGCTGCTCCTTACTCACGGGACCTTTTTGCACTGCTGAACCACTGAATTACACTCTATACAAGGCTCTGCTTTCAGTTTGGCATCATCTTGCTTCTTACTCAGTTCAAAAAATTTGCTTCTGCATCCTGAATTATGGTAGAAGTCAGGTCTGAACCTGTAATGCAATCCATTTTTAGTCTGAATATAAAAATGCAAGTACAGCTTCTTAATGTGGTGAGAAATCTCCCACTTGCATGGGAGAAAATACCCTTTTGAAAATAAAAGTCTAATAAGTTTTATCTTGTTCTCTGAGTTTCTTATTTCATTTGCCTTTCAATGATTTGGAGGCTTTATACTGGTTGAAGATGTGAACATAGATAAGCTCATCTGGGCACACAATAAAATCCCTTGGATTTAGGGGGTTTTCAACATTCAGTTATAAAGATAACTTCAGTTTCTCACCTTGAAGTCTGAACACATTTGTTTTGTTTCCTCAGTAGCCATAAGGATGACAAGATGCCAGAAAGGTGTGGGCTTTTTTCCAACGAAGTGTTAGCTATGGATATCTGAATTAGTGCTTCAAAATGATCATCTTTGTGCAGTCTTTTGCTTGAGATAAGATTTTTATTTAAAGAAATGAAAATAATAATTAATAATAAAGTATTATTAATTTGTAATGTTGTATGAAATAATTTGAAAGTTGGCAACTGAGCGTTTCCTAGCATTCTCTCTTACAAATTTCTGGAGAATTTGAAGTTAGATCCTCAGTTACCTGAAAACAAGGCAGCTTTAGTGTTCATATTAAAAATGAGTTTTGCTGCTCTTGCAAGGAGAAATTTCTGTTGCTTTTCTTTCAGATTTCCTTAAATATTGGCTAGAGCAACAAGAAATCTCTAGTCTTGCGTGGCAGGCCAAATCTTCTCAATACACAAAATAATGCGCTTATGGTCACAGGTGATTCCGATGTTATCATTACTCTGAAACAGGCCAGTTGTCCTGATGAAATGGCACGATGCCCTGAGAAAAAAACTGGGATAAGCAGAAAACCTACATAAAATACTAAGAAAGCAATGTTTTCCTAGCGAAAGTCCTGAGGAATACAAACAGTGCTGTGACTTTGTGTGAACTCACCAAATAAACATCAGTGTTACTGTGAAATGACAGGATCTCATCAGCAAGAGCCTGGAAAGACCCAGTAGCTTTTTGTCAACAGATTTCTTGCTCTTTTTTCGGTAAATGGGCTCCTGAGCTTGAGCATGTTGAAATGGTAAATTCCCTGGATTACAGAGACAAAAGCTGTTTTATTATTCTGTAAGTGTTGGTTTAAGCAGGGCAGATGGGATTTGAAAAACCAGAAGATTGCTGAGCAGCTTCTGCCAGCTTGTCTTTCGTCAGCACTGAGTGATCTGTAGAGTCACTCCTGGTGCTTCAGGAGAGCTGAAGCAGTGCTGTAGAGTCTGCTGCTTAGCTCAGAGGTCAGAGCAGGGCTCCGAGAGTTAGAAGTCCTGTAACTCTTTCAAGGCGAGTCACTTTAACTACCCTCCATTCATCTTTAATCCCTGGTCTGAAATGCAGTTTAATATTGTTATTAGTATTTATAAAACGTGTGTGGATCATGGGTGCAAATTCCTCTATAGATGCACATTTTTATCATCCACTGTACTCTGATTTCCATAAGATGTGTAAGGCCATCTCTTTGGCCACTATTTTTGCCGCCTCCTGCCGTTGAAAGCTGTTTCATGGAGTTGTGTGTGCAGTCTGCACTCGTTTTCCCTCCTTTCTGGAGTTGATATTTGGCAACGGAAGCAGGTAGGAGCTGTGCTTCTGCCCAACTGGATCAAAAGGCCAGGCTCACGGCCTTTGCTGCTAATTTTGTATTGCCCACTTTCAGAGTGGTGTCCAGGAATTAAATTCTCCCTCTCCTACACACAGCCAAGTGCTGGCACCCACATTTTGTAGGTCAGAGGTTGGTGTATTGTCCAAAATTAGAGCCTTTCCAACTTTTGGGACAGATACAGGATGAGGGCTTGGGCATTTACGGCACCAAGAACCAACCTTTGCCCATCCCCACGGAGTCTCAGTACAAGTCAGCCTTGCTAGAGCCCTCACAGCAGAAATTCTTCTTTTTTTTCATTTTTGCTTTGTGATGAGTAAGGTACAAATTATCTCAGCAGGAGATTCTGTTCTTGGGGGCAGGTGAGATCCAACTTCACTGTTATCCACAGGTGTTCATAGGAACTGGTGAAAGGAGATGCCTATTGACACTAGCCTTTAGTAGAGAAAACAGTATGAATCCATACATTGGTCCATGGAATTAATATCTTTATTTGAATATTTATATTTGCTTGAGAGTGGGCCTGGAGAACTATAGGTTTTATAAATTAGAAATTTCCCATGTTTGGGTGAGAAAAAGAGAAAGTAAAGAGATTGAATCGGAATTTAAAGATCAAGTGTATCTAGATTTCAAAATCCTACAGAGCATGACTGAAGTTATCAGTTTTCTCCTACTTTGGGTAATTCTGCTGGTTTCTCAGGGAACAAGTCACATCAGCAAAGCTAAGCATGCTTTGGAGGGCTGGAGGCCACCTCCTGGATTATCTCTGCTCTGTGCAGCAATGATTCCCACCAGGAAGGTAGTTTCAGGGTCTATGACATATTTCGAGGACATTGAGGGCTGCTTGGCAGGTGGTTTGCTTTGAGATGGCAACTTGCTGCTGACTCGGCAGGGGTTTGAGAGCTGTGCACCTGAGGCTGCATGTTGGAAGAATACCCTTTATAGATAGGGAATCAGAGCTACTTATTCCAATGCGTTTTGTGAAATGCTGATATTCTCCCAAAAATGTTATTGCCCAAAAAGAGGGTGCCGTGCGAGTGAACTTGCTAAAAAACCCAAACATGATTCCATAATCTTTATTTATGCTGTTTATACATAATATTTTGAAAGTGTATGTAATGATCTGCTTTGTAAGGTGCTGCATATATCATTGTGTATATAGAAAACCTCAATAAAAACATCTAAAACATTTGGGCTTACAGTCTGCATGGAAGAGTGCAAGTTATTTAATTATTTGTCTCTGTCCAGTAATACTAGTTCTAAAGTCTGTGGAGCTATTGTGCCTTCAAGAGAATATTCTTCAATGGAAGCAGGTTTTTCAGGAAAGGACCATTTTATTATCCACTGATCAGCTTTTGAACTTCTTTTTTAATTCTGTTACTTGCCACTGTCCTTTAAAGAATGCACGTCTGAATCCATACAGCCAAGGCTTTATTTCTCTTTCATCTTCAACTAGTCCTATAACTTCTATTTGCATCACTTAAATTTACAGTATAATGTGATATAAACCATCTTTTTCTAAGCTGTGGTGTCCCAGGTACTTAACAGCATACACCTCCAGAGGGCCTGTTGCTCTGAAGCCGCAACCTTGTACAGTGGAAGTGAGTGGGAGTTTTGTGACTGAATTTGGGGGTTCAGGATCAAGCCTTAACTGCTGTAACTTTACTGGTAACGTGGCATTCAAAAGAATGGCTCATATCTCTAAGTAGAAACGTTTTGCAGCTTCTGCAGATTATGCAAATCCAGCTTTTCCTCCTCTCCTGATGAGTCAACAAACCTTTTCCTGGCAGTCAAACAACTGAAAAGACGTTTCTTACAGTGTAAGAAGATAAAGGTCCATGCCTATGGTATTTTCTACATAGTGAGTTAAAGGCAGGAAGAGGATGGCCAGCACATCCTTAACCTCTGCTTTCTCATGACTGGCTTTACCACAATCATTTTGTACTTTATTCTTTCAGTTGTTAGTACAGATTAAGTGTTAAGAATAATGTACAATTTTGATGCTGTGGTATTAAACTGAAGAGATCGAGATGAGACAGAAATAATGAAGAATCAGGGCACCTCACCAAGTCTGAGGAGGCTGATTTAGGTTGCACCTTCAGGCACTATAAAAGCATGTAGGCCAAGGTAGTTCTAGGTAATTCACTACAAACTCTACGCTGCAACAACCAGCTGAAACTTCTTATTATCTGTCACCTGCTTTTGATCTTCTGAGATCTCTTTAAGACACTTGTCTGAAGCTGTATAGAAAGAAGAAAATTTAACTTCAAGGCTTGACTATCAGAGGACTCTGAAAAAGAGATAAGTTCCCTGTTGTAATAATTCGATCGTTGTCCTTTTCTGACCAGAACTTCGCTCTTTCGTGATACTTCCAACTTTTGCTTGCAAATTATCCACTGTAGGAAACCAGGATGAAATTGGATAATTGGGTTTGGGAAAGCATTTAAAGGAGAAGAAAATACCTCCTGTGTCAACATAAATTTTTCAGAAATTCCCTCAGTGCTCCAGATTTTTTGATTAATTCACAGAACTTGGCACCTCTGCCTGTAGGTATTGGCTGGCTGTTGGGGAGAAAACCATGCAACAGCAGGAATCTTCTGAATCTTTTCTCCCTTTGCTGTAGTGGAGACATTTGCTCCTTGATTTCTTTTGGTCAAATAGCTATTTTGTTTGGATTTTTTGTGTGCAGGAGAGTTTATAAAGAAACCAACTTGTCCACAGTCTTCAGTGAACAGAAACTTAGCTGCATACACAAGGCATTACTTTGGGTCTTTCCTCTTCTTTCTATACTCTTTGGAACAGAAAGTTTGCTAGAGCAAAGTGTTAAAGGAGTCATGTTTATTTTTGCTATGATTTGTATGTATGTATGGTGGCAGTCCAGTAAACCCCCTTTTTGACACAGTTTTGGTTTTTTATCTTTATATTCTTTTATATTCTTTTATATTCTTCTTTCAAAGACACCCTCTGCTTTACCTGCAGTTGAAAGAAATTTGGCAAATAACTCTGGTTTCCCCAAGGACTTGATTTTGTATTTCTTTCTGCTTCTAGGTGTCACTCCGTTTCTCCACCGCCTCTTTTGTCACCACGAAAAAGCCCAGCCTACCCCCTCAGTGACAGCGAGGACTCTTGCCTCTCTACTAGGCTCACCAAGGTCTCCAACTCCAGACTGCGCCTCAAGGACTGGAGCAGCCATACATCTACACTGCGAAGCACCTCCACAAGCCCGTCGGACACCGACTCCCCGAGCCACCCTCTTAAAGCCATAAGTGTGGGTGCTTTGGATAAAAGGTTGTCTGTGTTCAAGGCTGAGGACCAAAAGGAGAGTCCAAAGGAGGCTCAAGATGGGGAAGCAATAGGGAGCCATCCACTTACCCGGAGTACCCTGTCCTTGGGGACTGCCACCAACTTGAGGAACCTCTCCCTCAGCCGGGCAAGCGTACGCTCCCAGGCACTGGACATCAGGCAGAAGATCACAGAATGGGAGTGCCGCCGGGAGCTGTCCCCCAGGATGAGTGCATGTGTGGACAAGAGGGATGCTGGGGAGAGGTCGGGCAGTGACAGCTGCCCCAGCGTGCTGACCTCTCCCTGCAGCGAGAAGACGTTCGATTTCAAAGGGCTCAGAAGAATGAGCCGAACATTTTCTGAGTGTTCTTACCCAGAAACAGAGGAGGAGGAACTGCTGGACAGAGATTCCTGCCATCGGTTTGAAAAGAGATCAGGCAGGAGCGAGACTCCTGCTGCTTTCCTCAAGGGCCATGTGAGGAAAGAGTCCTCTGCTGTGCTCAACAGAATACAGAAGATCGAAGAGGCGCTGAAAGAGCAGCCCGGCAGAGGCCTCCCACAGTTACCAAGTAGCTGTTACAGTGTTGATAAAGGGAGGAAAAAATCTGTGACTTTGAGTACTGTGGAGGGGCTGAGTGAAGCCACAAGTGATAGCAAAGGAGGGAGTGTTATTTTGGGGAGTGAACCAGAGACACCTACTGAGACTGAGAAAAGCAGTAAGATAAAACAGGGGATTGCTGCAAACTCAGCTGGCCCTAAACTGCTCCTCGAAAGCCCAGCTAACAGTGCAGTGAATCCTGTCCCCAAGCCCAAACGCACCTTTGAATATGAAGCAGACAAAAACCACAGAAGTAAACCAAGCAATGGCCTACCTCCATCTCCTACACCTGCTGCTCCTCCTCCCCTCCCGTCCACCCCGGCACCCCCCGTGACCAGAAGGCAGAAGAAAGAGTCACGCTTTCACAGAAAATCCCAGAATAGGTAAAATTCAACGAAATGTGCTCAGTCTTCAAATAAATAAATGTGCTGTGGTTTTTTGGTAACAGTATTTTACATTATCCCTTTAATGCAATGTTTTTGAGAAATGCTGGAAGTTGTGTGCAGGACAATTATTCTTTCTGCCAGACTGCACCGATGGGATGTGCTGGTACAATGCCTTAGCATGGGCACAGTTCTGGAGTTCTCCAACTTTCATTCCTCGATCGCTGAAAAAGGCACTAGGATATTCGTGCTAAAGGTTATCTAGTTCATCTTGGCACAAATGCTTTTACTTGTGGTTTTTAATGGAGCATAATTCCACCATCTTCTTGTAGTGGGACCATAGCTGGTCTGTTGTAGTCCTGTGTTCCTGCTCACTGCAAAACATACCTTCAGAGGGTTTGTTTTTCCAAAGCTTGTTACTACAGCACTTGTGTCAGTTTTATGCAGTGTTGGTGATTTTACTTAATTCAGTGCTTAGAAATGTTGTCCTAAGTTACTATCAATAGGTGTAGAGGATTAATGCTGAGAAAACCATGTTTTAGCATAGAAAGGGCTTTGTATCTTTCACAGTATCACAGTATCACAGTATGCTAGAGATTGGAAGGGACCTCAAAAGATCATCTAGTCCAATCCCCCTGCCGGAGCAGGAACACCTAGATAAGGTTACACAGGAATGTGTCCAGGCGGGTTTGGAATGTCTCCAGAGAAGGAGACTCCACAACCCCCCTGGGCAGCCTGTTCCAGTGTTCTGTCACCCTCACTGAGAAGAAGTTTCTTCTCAAGTTTAAGTGGAACCTCTTGTGTTCCAGTTTGTACCCATTACCCCTTGTCCTATCATTGTTTGCCACTGAGAAGAGCCTGGCTCCATCCTCATGACACTCCCCCTTTATATATTTATATACACTAATAAGGTCACCCCTCAGTCTCCTCTTCTCCAAACTTTTCCCGAGTCTTTCCCGAGTTAATGATGAGCAGAGGATATGGCTACATTTCCCAGGAGTCTTGGAGCTTGGCTTCTTTTGATTAGATGATTTCTCTTGAGTTTTGGAAATGGTAAAGCTCATTCTGCTCACTGCTTAGAAAATTGTAGGCTTCTTTGTTGATAAGCATTCAAAGTATGGCATTTTTAACAAGTTCACCTATCTGTGCATGTGTATGAGATACACAGACTCTTGGTATTTAGTGATGAGCTTTGCAAGTAACTGTTAAACAGCATCTCAGGCCCACATTATCAGTTCAGCACCTGATGCTTGATGTTGGCTCAATCAATTAAAAGTTTATGTCAGCACAACCTGACCTGAAGTATGCTGAGTCTGAAAATGCGGAAGAGAAGCCTTCAGAGTCTGCTCCATTTTCAAGAGATACCTGCTTCTGAAATGGATCAGACAGCTCTGCTGATGTACATTGTTTCTCTGGGAAAGGGAGGGAGTGTGGAAAGCCAAGCTGTGATTAGCAGTGCTTATCTTTTGAGTTCTGGCAATAATCTCAGAGGAAGTAAATCTAGTTTTTAAAAGAATTTTTGTAACAAAGCTGACCTAATTTTGTTCAGCACAGCATTTCCAATGCATTGAAGAAGTTGTTTTTTAAATGTTCTGCTATAAATGATAGCCTTTATTAGAAAATTAAGGGGCAAGAAGTAAAATGGTCTATAAGCGGGTGGCAGAGAAGAATGAATAACAGGAGATAATTCTTGCAGAGAATCACCTGTGGCTAAGTGATCCAAGTTGGTCTCCAAGTATAGGCTCACACTGAGTTTGAGACCACACAAGTAATCTCAGAACCACAGTATTTTGTTACAATGAGTTTGTGACCTGAAGTTTTGAATCTTCTTTCAAGAAGAGGCACAATTCATGCTTGCCCCTGCTGCTCTGCAGGTTCAGCCTCCTGTCATAGCAGAGTTAGACAGCAGCACTGTTCAGCAAAGGAGCCTTTCTTCTGGGTGGGGCTAGTAAGTACAAACCTAAGAGAAAAGCAATATTTATCAATTTAAGTTGTGGTTAGTGGAGGGTAAATTGAAGGATTTGCAGTGTTATCATATGTACCTGATGATTCTTGCAAATCAGTTTGACATTGTACAGGGTAGGTTTCCATTTGTTTGTAACAGCTTTACCCTGCTGTAGTTTAGCAATTTCTCTGGACTTACCTTTGATTGATGTTGATCTAAATAAGCTTAAATCAGTCTCCCAAAATCACAGGTTTGCTGGCTGACTTCAAGGCTGGGTGGAAATCCTTTATAAAATATTACCTTTGTTGTGTTTGCTACTGTCCTTTCTTTCATTACAGTAAGAAGAATTCCATCATTTACAATGAGCATGAGACCATACAAGTTATCTAAGAATGACAATATTTAGTATTAGTTATTGAAATCTCAGTCTTTAAACTGTTCTCTTTTTGAAAACAGATGTTATTTTTTTTTTTTTTTTTTTTGAGAACTGTTCTCTGTTTGAAACATTATGTCTACAGCCTGTAGCTGTGTTTTTCACTTGAACAAACATGGTTTGCACTCACTAGAATGTCAGGAGAATCAACTGTGGATATTTATTCTTCTAAAATTTTGGTTGAAAACACTGGTTTTTGTTTTGTTGGCTAATTCAACAATATAGTAAAATGGAAGAAGTCTGTCGTATTTGCCTGCCAGCATAGAACCAGTCTGTATTCAGAGGACCTGGTGCCCACAGTAGCTTTTACACCTCACACTGATGTGAGCTGGATATTCCCTAGCAGTTGGAGATCCTCTGATGCAGACAGAATGCAGAGGAGTGTCATGGGATAGGCTGGGGTCACATGGGCCACAGCTGAATGCTGGTCCACAAAACTATTCCCATGTTCCTATCCAGTGTCACTACATCATAGCACTGCCTTGAAATCTATAAGAGTTAGGTATTTGACTACTTTAGAAGGTCTCATTTCATACACAGGTATGTATTCAGTGCCTGAGCATCCTTTATAACTGTGAGTATGTCTGGAGGAGGGGATATCTGGATCTGAAATGCACGGTTTGTTTCTGCCATGATCCTGATGTGCATAACATGGACCTGGATATTCTTAAATTAGGGAAAGGAGAGAGAAAGGGCTTCTAAGCCTGACCCAGACCCATAAATCTGCTCCAGCTGACAAATAGGAAATGCTCTTGTCAAATGCAGTGTCTGTATAATAGTCACTGCATTGCCTATAGGGATACTCTTGAACCAATTCACAGGCTGAAGTTGGTCTCATGAGACTCTGGCACTGCCATGTGGATGTTCCGTCAACATACGTTTCACTGTAGCTGGGAAGAAGAGGAAAGGAGGTTTTAATGCAGGATGGTTTGCTGTTAATCTAGTTTGAGTATCAATGAGTGAAGTATGAGCATCAGCACGGCCTCTGCAAGCCTTACAGCATCCTGATGTTTGCACCCTGACTTAAGCCCGTTTTTCCTACCACTTCATCCTCAGCATTAAGTCAATAAAATGAATGCTAGCCCCTGTATAGCTGGCATGCAAACCGTGCACCTCCCAGCTTTAAGTGTAGACTTTGCCTCAGAAAAAGTAAGTTAGAAAACATGGAGGGCTTGGCCTTCCTGCTCAGCAGGACTGGGGCAGGTGTGGATGAGAGATGGTGAATCCCTCCTCCTTCAAGTACTCAGGTACGAGACAAGTTGTTTGGGTTCATCTGACGCAGCTGCCCCTCACCTTCCTGTCAGAAAGCCCAAACTTTCAGGCCCCAAACCATCAAGCCTGGGTTGCTTGTCCATCCCAGAGAGACTTAATATCCTCTATCCTTTGTCATTTGCTGCCAGAGCTTGACAAAGGCTGTGCAAGGAAATGGGTGACTTTCACATGGGTCTGCCTTTGGCATTTGCAGACTGACCTTTATGTGGGAACATCTCTGAAGGTTCAAGATGTGAGTGTTTGCAGACTAAGGGCTACATCTCCCAGAGCAACTGGTGGAGGAATGTTTTCCAGAAAAACATCTTCCTTGAGGAGAGAGGGCCACATGTTTCTGGGGGCCCTGGCAAGAGCAAGGCAATTTCTAATCTGTGCTGCTAACTTACTCTGCAGCCTTTCAAAAATATCACATATTTTCTCGGTGTTTTCTCCTTGTCCACACAGCGGGTATAACTACTTCCAACCTCATGAAAGTGTCACATATTGCTACACTAAAGACTGCTGTGAGCACAGGACTTGAGGTCCTCTAAAAATTAGTCCTTAGAGCATGATGTGTGGTTGGTTTTTGTTGGTTATTTTACAAATATTTCTTAGCAAGCAAATGCTCGGCTAAATGTTTGAGTCATTTTGCATTATAGTTACTAATTACTTACTGTTTTAAACTTCAGAAAATCCTTTGAGTTTGAGGATGCGTCAAGCCTGCAATCCCTGTACCCTCCCTCCCCAACTGAAAATGGGACTGAGAGCCAGCATAAATTTGGATCCAAGAGCACTTTAGAAGAAAATGCTTATGAAGACATTGTAGGTAAGAACCTGCTGCAGAACATGGGCTCACAGCAGGAAGTTGATCCGTTGTGGGCAGTGAACTTATGCCCTGTGCAAGAACATTCAGTGTGGTCAGTAAAGAGGGATTAAATGGAGAGTAAATGGGTTTGATGCATCAGTGCAAACATAACCCTCAGTTGGCTTACAGGAGGTCTTAACGCCTTCAGACTTCATTGGGTGGTATTGGAAAAAGACTGCTTGGTCAGCTTTCTGCCATGCTTTTCAAGAACCAAATAATTCTTTTTATCAAGGCTTTGGCTTGAAGCCTTTAGTGATGTAAAAATATAAGGAACTGAACTTTAGATGGTGTTTACAGAACTATCCAACAGCAAGATTAACCTCATAGGCCTTGTGAGCAAGCCTGAGCTTTTCAGGACTCCTATATGGGCTGCCTCAGAGCAGTTGTTTGTAGCACAGTTCTAGGTCTCCCTTAAGTCCCAGTTGCTAGTTAAAGAAAAATTAATTTCCTTTAGCTGTACAGCCATCAGGAATGTGCAACAAAAAGACTGTTTTGATTAAGCTTCACAAGAAAAACATGTTTCATTTGGTCTTAGAAGGAAATGTATGGCCTATGCATACTTTCTTTTAACATCAAAAAAGTTGTTATAATTACTGAACATTGGGCAGCCCTTCAAAGCACAGATTTTCCACACAAGTGATGACTATCTGCATTGTTTTTAACTCTTTCAGCATTGTATTATTACAACAGATACAAAGGGTACTCCGTTTTACTTTAGACAATGAATCTTTATCTGCTGAAAACTGGAGGGCTATCAAGATAGTCGTGGGCCCTAGAGCACTTGTCCTCTGAAGAGACACTGACAAGCTGGGCTTGTTTAGTCTGGCAAGAAGGACCAGAGGCGACCTAATACTGCTTACAAATGTTTGAAGGGCAAACAAAGATGATAAAACAAAAATTTATTTGCCCTATCAGATACAGCAAGGAATAGTGGCCACAGATTGCAGCCTGGGGCTCTTTGTCCTTATACTCAAATTCTGTCTCTAGCTTGTCAGCTTCAGTGAAAACAGGAATTTACTCTTCCCATTTTCATCTGTACTCTCCCTTTCAGCATACACAAAAATGCTGCTGTCCAGTATCTGTTAATAAAAATTGAGAGCTTTTTTTGACACTAAAAATTCTTTTTCTGTCCTTGCAATTCACACTTGAAAATGTATAGTGTATTAATTACGGTGCTCATCTTTGCTCAGGAAATGTCAGTGTGCTGCCAGGTGCTAGGTGGTAATGCTTCTTTTCCTAGCTTTGGTTTGTTCAATGTCAAAATAAAATGTGCAGGATTGGTAAGAAGCTTTCTTCCAATGAGAATAAAACTTGGGTTCAGTAAAACAAAATCATAATGGGCTTTTCCAACTCATGGGAATTGTAAATCAGCTCCCTGCAGATTGGGCATTTTGGCAGGGCAGTGGGAAGAGAATGCAAAATTTCAGATCTGTGGACAAACAGAGAAGTTCATTGTTTTTAACAAACCCTTTCCAAAGCACTTCATTTGGTACAGGCAGTGCAGGGGGAATACCAAATCAGTGTAATTCTTATAAACTGTCAAGAGTGATTAAAAACAAGCCAAAGTAGTTTGATCTCCAGCTTAAAAGAAACTATTGTAGTTTTGTGTATCACATCTGCATAATTTATACCAGCAGTGCTAGACCCCAGCCTCTAAGTAGCACTTTTGTACTCATGCAAACCAGGTGTCCGTAAGAGTGAGTTTATTTTATAGATTTCCATCTGCTTCAAAGCTGTAAAGGACTCTGTCATTGTTGCTTTTGGTTTTCTTTGCGACCAGTTGCTCTAGAGGTGGTGGTATCTATATCTGGTTGAAACTCCTGCCTCCATAAAAGCTTGTAGGTAGTTAAAATATTGTCACTGTAGTAATAAACTTTATTAAGTTTAACGTTCTTCCCCCCCACCCTTCCCTGTAGAATTAAAACTTTTAATGCAAGTAGGTGCTAAAGCACAAGTGGAAAAAAAGGCTGCAAATCATGAGCAATGCTTTAAGTACTGTACTGTGAGACAGAATCATAAAAATTATTCTGGTTGGAAGGGACTCCGGAGTCATCTGGTCCAACCTCTGCTCAGAGCAAGGCTAATTGCAAGTTAGATCAGGGTGCTCAGGGGCTACATCTGATTGAGTTTTCAAAACACCTTAGGAGGATGGTTCCACTGTCTCTCCTTGCAGCCTGCTCTACTGCTTAACCTCCGCCGTGAAGAATTTTTTCATTCTATCCATTCAGAATTCTCCTTGTTGCTGTTTGTGACCCAGCTCTTTCATCCTCTAAGAAACACCTGGCTCTGCCTTTTCCATAACACCTTCTAGGTAGTGGAAGACAGCAGCTGAGTTTCCCCTCAGACTTTTCTAGGCTAAGCAGTTCCAGTTCCCTCAGCATTTTCCTGTTTATGTTGTATGCTCCGGCCCCCAACCGTCTTAGCAACCCTGCTCTAGACTACCTGCAGTCTGTTGATGTCTCTCTGGTACTTTGAATACTCCTTGCAAGGGCGAAATAGAGGGGAACTACCACTTCTTGTGACTTGCTGGCCACACTCTTGCTAATGTAAGCCAAGGTCTGGTTTTCCTTCCTTGCCCAGCAGGTACTGCCACAGGATTATTCTGACCCATGGATGGGACTGTATTTGTCTTTCCTAATCTTCCTGAAGTTCCTGTCAAGCTTTTGCTCAAGTTTGCTGAGGTCCCTGGGACAGAAGCTCAGTACTCCTGCCTGTCACTGCATCTCCTAGCCTGGTACCCCTCAGCAGGACATCTCTCCCTCATTGGAAAGCAGAGGAGAGCTGTGGATGAGTTGTCAGTTATCTATCAGAGGGTATCCTCTAAAAAGCATATTTAATGTTAGATATCTATTAGATACCGTGTGCTATTCAGGTACCGATACTATTCAGAATAGTGCAAGGATCAAAATACAGCTTCTAAGCATGAGTGCTAGGACTAGAGTCATTGGATTTGTTGGTTACTAGGTGGTCTCCTTATGTGGTGCGTATGCACACTAAACCTTTGCCCTTATACTGTTTCCTTCTTGAATAACAAGGACAGTGATGAACTGTTATGAGTAGTTGATGTTATTTTGAGGGCTGACTTTAAATTAAAAAGAATAATTAAGGTACATGAAACCAGAAGATGATTGTGACATCATGAACCAGACACTTTGTTTAATTTTGTGCACTTTAAGAGATGAAATATCTGCATGTTAAGTTCAAGACAGGTATTAGATTGGACCATAATGATCCATTCTGCATTAATCAGGAAGCAGTTGTATAAAGGGGTGCACTTTCCTAATATTAATCAGAGCTGTATTCCACGTGCAAGGAGCCATGTGGATTTCATTCATCTTCTGTACTAGCACTTCCAGGAATGTGGCAGTCATAGTAAACTTAACGTTGTTTTGCTTCTTGTGGGCTTGAGTGAGTCTTTAATCAGACCAAAATTGATGTGGCTTTATGAATCCAGCTGGGGGAACCACACTTGGCTTTGTGTGAATTCAAGAAACTATCATAGTATTAAGAGATGTCTGAGATGGTTGCTTCTGCTATTTTTGTGGACAACTTTCCTGTCATATGCACCATACAGTTTCAGTTTTCCAATCTGTTTCCCTCAATGCAGTTGAGATATCTGAATATTGTTATTTAAGATCTGGTGTCTCTGAGGCATTTTTCACCTGTTATCTAGAAGAAAGCACTTACTATCACCAAAAAAAAGTTGAATAAGTAAAATGAAGGCAAGGCTAAGGGCAGAATATAAAGTATAACTTGGGAAAATCTAGTGAAGACATGTAAAATATAGTTAGTGTTTGTAAGAGAAATTGCACTCACAATTCAGAATTGAAACTTAGTGGAAGAAATCTTTGACAAGACAAGCCTTCTTATTCTTTTTGTAACTATTCAGCACATAGCCCAGGCTTACGAGTATCAGCTTATTTGTCTTCTAATGGCTGTAGTCTCTTACTGAAGCAATAGTAAAAGTACGGTTTGTGTAAGAATGGGTTTATTTCAGCCACATATATTACCACAGAGAGATCTTGCCCCAGTGAGGTTCCTGTTCTATCTGACTGGCTCACATGCAAGACTGGTGCCTGCTCACTAAACTGCAATGGTCCAGAGCACTCTTAGAACTCTGTTAACTAGCATGAAAGACAACACTCATGAATTAACCTCTTTTAGAGTCCCCAGCTGGGATTAGGCTATAATTTTCTTTAGGACAAGTCTGGCTTGACTTTGTGGCTGGAGCTCTTTTGAGTGCTCACTGTGTTGGGTTGCAGTGGACAAACCCATGTTCTGTCTGGCTTGGTCACATGCATTGGTGTGTGCCCGGCAGTCTGCGGTGACGTTAGCCCTTCCTCTGCATTGGTTGGCAGGCTTCCTGGTAGGCATTTCCCCAGTGCATAGATCTGCTGGAATCGTTCCAGGGCTGAAATAGATCTTTAGTTCATTTCTCTTCATGAAATTCCTGTGAGGAGAACATAAGTGCCTGCTACTGCCCTGAGGAAGTTTTGGTGTTTCACTGGCAGCAGTGTCCCTAGGAATACAAGGTCTTGGGATCCCAGCGTATGCCAGTTACCTATAGCCAGGCCTGTTCTATCTATGCCAGAAGTTAGGTGACATGTCAAAGGCATGATAGGTATCAATACCAAAACTTGTTAGAGCTGCTTGGTGGCAGGTCTCAGTGCTGTGTGTATCACTAGGCCATGCGCCTCTCCATTAACCTTGCAGTTGATATAATCAGCAGTATGGACTCCATTGTTCATTAAACACAGGTATTTTTTCAACTAACATTGTAGGGTATACTGTGGAAGATGGAGTCCATCAAATACCTGCTGACTGAGGACATGATTTTCTCAAGGAGACTACAGCAGCCAGAATGTGAATCTGGGCAAATGGATTAGCTGTAGAAGAGGGACAGATAACCTGGGCAAGAGAAGGATAAGTCAAAAGTGTATGTCAGGCAACTGGCACAGATTCCTGTGGAAAAAACCTTCAGGCAATGCCACAGTTATGCCAAGTTAAAAGTTGAAATGTTTGAATTTTAAAGCTGGGAGTCAACAGTTGAGTCCTGGTCTAAAAGACCACAGATCTTTGGATCTTTGGTTTTTCATATTAGGAAACAGTTTACAGTATTACAAAACAGTTGAAGGAAAAGCAGCTGCTGACAGCTACTGTTTCTGTTTGGACAACTGTAGCTGAAGAAGTTTAGAAAGTAAAGAAATGCTCCAGAAATATTGCTGTGGGATCTCTAAAACCAGGATGAAATGAATTTCTGAATGGGATCTTGATGGTGGGCCTCTGTTGGGACTGTGCTGCAGCCCATGGTCCCAGGGGCAGTGGCCCCTCCTGGGGAGGGTTTCTTCTGCATCCTGCTCTGTGGGCCTGTTCAGTGTCAGTTTAGTAGATTTTTGGTCTCTTTTTATAGCTGGATACTTCTCTTGACAAATATTTTTTGCACTGTAAGAGGACCACTGTAAGAGGGCTTAGACTGACCATAGTGACACAATAACGCACTTCTGGAGGAGTATGTAATAGAATCTTGTTACAGTTGACACCCAAGGTGACTGGAAAGTGAAACAGTGTAGTTACATGCAATCGTGTAACTGTTTTCCTCTGGCAGTTTGAGTATCTCGCTTCAGTTTGGGGAGAATCAGCTTCTTGTTTACTTCTGCATGATAACAGGACAATTACTTCTTGGTTTGCAGGGGTCTTCTTCACAAGTTAGAGTTGAGTGGAAAATAATCCCAACTGTCCTTGAAATTAGTGAGGGCCAGGGTGGTTGTACTTGAGTAAGTACAGTCTCTTCCAGGGAGATGAGAACAGATGTATCTAGGTCTCTGATCTATTTCTCAATGTATTAGAACTCAGAGGAGATGGAGCAATATGTCTCAAATCAGCATCAACTGTTAAGACAGCCTAACCCAGGTGGGTGCTTGACCAGTTAAAATAGGCAGGTATGGACCTACAAGCAAGATCCCAAGTGTGGAGGGAATGTTGGTAGTTTAACCTTCTCTCTGTAGTCCAGAACAGCATGTCACTCCCTTTATCACTCCTGGTTAGGCACTTCATCTCTCCTAAACTGACTAGTTGTTTTAACTTCTGATGTAAATCGGATATAGTGCATGTCATGTAACAAATGGGATGATTTAGCTGCTTTACTGAATCCTTCACTGTGTGTGACAAGAGCTGCAGAAATGATGACTGAGGTCCAGCTGGAAGATGTTCCAGCTTGACACTGCTTTCAACTTAGAACATTTGCAAAGTTCTCCCAGTAAATGTGGAAAAAGGTTAGAAAGACAATGATCTGATCTTTCCAGTAAAATCCCATCGTCACGTGCCATGTTATTGCTTGTCATGCTTTCGTATTGAATTATTGCCTCTCACATTATCATCTCACATCAAAAGGGTTGTACAAACCTGGAAGAAACTGGATCAGCTGGGCTGTTGTGAGGCTGAAGCAAACTCGGAGAGATTACACCTCTGCCAGCAGTGCTGTGCTAGCTGCGTCTCAGAAAACACTTTGGGTTTTTGGTCAGACCCTTACCAGAAGGTCTTTGGATAGCTGTTAGTCAAAGATAGAGCTAGGATTGGTACAAAATGATGGTGCAGGCAGTGATGAGAGAAACATATGCTCCTATCTTCTTCCACACCACCAGTCCGCCTCTCACAGTCTAAAAAGCATGTGAATTTTTGAAAAGTGTAATGGTGGCAAATTTAGTAATAGGTGCTGTAGGGTAATGGCAGCCAGAGCACATTAAATCAAACAGTATCCATATAAGCCTGTCAAAGAAAGGCCAAATACTCGAGCTGTCTTATCCTATTGATGATCAGCCTGCTGCTTTGTTACTACATTGGGATACATGGATTTCAGTTATTTTTAATAATCGTCTCATGCTTTATTTAGATCTCCATTTCTGTCTGTGGAGTCTGTCTCACTTCTATACCATCCACTACAGCTTTTTTTTCTTGACAGTCTCTGGCAGCTTTATTGCCTGGTTTTCTAGTCAGTGCTGCAGGTTAGTAAAGCAGTGAGTAAAATGACCCTGAGATTGCTCTGCCAAATCCTAGTTTAAATGCAGAGACTGTGTTGAAGTCAGCAGGTTTAGGCCACTGTGAAGTGCAAGCAATTTAGGCATGCTGATGCTGTACTGTTGCTCATCAGATGTTTTCATGCATGTGATTTTGGACTGTTAAGTGGATGATTTCTGGGGGTGAAATTTC
The DNA here is from genome assembly GCF_963264785.1 of Psittacula echo. NCBI lineage: Eukaryota > Metazoa > Chordata > Aves > Psittaciformes > Psittacidae > Psittacula > Psittacula echo. The sequence continues at coordinate 31,876,945 of NC_137739.1, forward strand.
TTACTGGTTTATCAGCAATGCTAATTCTTCTCCATCTAATGCTTTATTATGATTACATATCTGAGCTCTTACAGTCCCTGAAGAGATGGCAGGAAGCTGAGGGTATCTCCATTTTGTTTATTGCAAGGCAAAGCAAAACTGGAACAGTTCAGAAAGTACAGGCCTACAGAAAGCCTACAAGCTCCATGGACCAGTGCTCCAAAGGCCGATCACATTTTAGCCTTGTCACTCTGTGTGTTGCGGATGCTCTATGACTTTTCTGAGAACACGCTACTGAGATGAAACACTGGGTGGTAGGATTATAAGCAAGTAATGGTCTGTAACTTAGTACTCTTCAGCAATAGCTTTTCAAAGCAGCTATAATGTGTCTCAGCTGTAATTTGATATTGAAATGGTTCCTCTTTCTACAGATTCCTGGGGTAAATCCCTCAGCTGAGATGCACAGTTGCAGATTCTCCAATGTTGAAAGAGCTCATCTACATACTAAAGATGTAAGCTCACATACTTTGTGAGAGTGTGGAGATGTTGTGGGTTTCACCCAACTGATTCGAACACGCTCGTAAACATCCCCGTGGCTGAGTTTTCCTCCAGCACTGGCAGTGTGAATCTGCACTTGCATAATTTTATGAATAAAATAACTGAGTAATGCCTACGCATTGCAGTGAATGCACATGGCTTCTCACCACTGAGAAGTTTGCTGGGCTTCAGTGCCCAGAGATGCTGGGGAGCTCTAAGTCTGCACAGCACATGAATCCCTTGCTGTTCTCTCATTCAGTGCTTGCACTGTGGGGTTCATTCCCATTGCTTCCTCTTCAATGTCAGCAAAGCAGCATTCCCCAAACACCCTTCTCTGACTGCTGCTTCCTTGCTCAGTGGTATTGTATCTTAATCTTCTGCAAGGGCTTGCGTGCACCAAATATGTGTGAGCTGGATGAACTGGGCTGTATGTACAACTGAACACAGGTCACGGGCAGAAGGTGAAAAGGGTAGTTCCGGTGTTATTAGAGGGATTACGTGTGGAAAGGAGTTGATGTGCCTTTTTTCTGTCATTACAAGAACATTGCAAAAGGTTGGAGGGAGGGTAGGTGCTACAAGCATCAGAAGTTCTTACAGACTGCTCACTTGGGTGTTTGTACTTGGCTGTTGTTCAGTCCTGTTTCTGCCTATCTGGGCCTCTTTTCATGCCCATTTTTCACCGCTGTTTCCAGCTCCTTGCCTCTGGAGGTATGTGCTTCTTTTTGCCAAGTCTGTCCTTGGGTGGCAGCTGAAGATTTCATCTCCCAGTTCAGTATAATTCAGAATACATCAATTGCCTTATATTTTGTGCACATGCTCTAGTATGCAGGAAATACATGTTTGTGAGGTGTTAACCTCAGCCATACAGCTCAGGGGCCTGGGCTTTCAAGGTAGTGAGCATAGAAGGCCATAGGCTTTTAGCTTGGACACAGTATTGCCCTCTGAACGCAGTATCTCCTCTGTGAGCACTGGCTCCTAATTTAGGCACCCAAGTTGAAGAACCCTTTCCCTTACTATATGACTGCTGTTTGATTCTTCTTGTTTCCTGGTGCTGCAAAAGGCAGGAGTTATAATCAGCACTTCATTCCTCTGATAATTATTCCTCCCATCTGGATGGAAATGACGTGCTTCCCTGCTTTCTGCCATTTATAGAGAAGTGTCTGCCTGCGCTTTTTTTCCCCTCAGCCTTTCTTTTCACTCCTTTCTCAGCATGAGACAGGCTTGCTGGGTCTGCCTCTGCTTCCCGTTTGCCACGTGTGAGAGGCTGAGCAGAGGAACATTGTGTGCTGCCTCAGGACTCGGTGGGGCTGACCTGCAGAGCATCACAGAGTGAGGAATTGCAACTGCTGGATGAAACTCATCAACGCTTAAGCTCAAGGCACTGCATTTCTCAGGACTCTTTTAAAGATCACTAGTTATTTAATCAATTTATTTATTTATTTTCCCCTGTGGATCAATCTTTAAATTGTGAGATCTTCTGAAGATAAATGTTGTGTAGATAAATGTCCTACTTACTCAGCAGTTCGGTACGTAGAATGAAAGAGAATGGGGAGCTTGGAAAAAAAATGCTTGTGAAGGGAGCTGATCTGGAAGCAGAGATAGTGATTAGAGACAGTGTTTGCCAAAGCCTTGCTATTTCATGTGACCATATGCATTCCGGGGGGCTGATTCAGCTTACTTTGAAGTCAGAGATAGTATATTGTTGTCTTGTGTCTCAGTTGGATGAGCCTTATTAAGACAAGCCTGGACTCTATACTGCATAATATTTCTCCTTTTGGCTTCCAATAGAGATATCTGTATGGAAGAAACAAGGATGCTTCCTTTCTCTTTCATTGTAAATATGTTTTCTTTTTGCAACAAATCCAAATGAATGCAAAAGCACTGCAGCTTGCAGATTGTGAACATTCCTTGCCTGGATCTTGGGATTTAGAGAAGGGATGGTGTTGAGGAGAAAGGCAAGAGATCAAAGCTGCAAAGCTCTGAGCCAACCCGTTTGTATGGAAACTTCCCTCATTTTTGTGCTGCAGCAGCAGAGCAGTAGCAGCCCATCACTGCAGCTCTTTCCCAGAGCCTCTCTCCAGTGTGGGACTCACACCTGCTGGTGGCCACCAGTTCCCCAGCCTTTCTCCCATGGAAGAAAGCCATTTTACAGTCAGATGGGGTTAAAAGCTGCTCTAAGGCAGTTCAGGGTGCCTTCACATCTTTCTAGCTTACCAGACATCAGGAGCTTCTGGTCACTTGTACAGAAACCAGTCTGAGCTGCCTAATGCTCGCTTTGCATAGCTGGTCTTTTGTGTCTTGTCTACCAGGGAGAACATGCATACGAAATATGGTGGCTGTCTCAGGTATGAAAATTGTTGAAGACCTAGACAGAGGAATAATCTCTTCTAGTTCACTGCCTGAACCAAATACGTGGTTCAAATGCCAAATCAGCAAAACCAGGTTGTTCTGGATTGATCAGACTATTTCTCTATCAGAGATTTGGTATGGAAGTAGGTTATTCTTTTTAAGGAAAAAAAAAAAAAGAACCAAAAGAAACATATTTGGTCTGAAGGCACCATTTCAAAATAAATAAAAAACAAATCAAAACTAAATAACCCTCCAAACCTCACCCTGAAATAATTTGATTTTTAAGCAAATGAGAAAAGGAAAGGAAAACAAAAGAAAGGAAAGGAAAAGGAAAGGAAAGAAAAGAAAAGGAAAGGAAAGAAGATAAAAGAAAAGAAAAGAAAAGAAGAGAAAAGTAAAAAGAAAAGAAAAAAGAAAAGAAAAGAACCTAGCATTCTTGAACAGCAAACCAGTCACCTGAAGAAGCTCTTGCAGCTCTAGGGAAAGGGTTAAAATCCCCTATGGTGTCTCCACTGACCTCCACATTACACTGAAGAGGAAACTGGCCCAAGCTTTCTTTTGGTAAAGAATCTGAGTCAGAAAAGCCGCCTCTGCTCATGGTTCATTGCTCCTCCCTCTTCTCTTATCCAAGACGTCTCTGGGCCTGTTTCTATACTTAATATTTTAGGTCAACATTAGTAATGTTGAATTAAACTGGGTTCAAGCAATTCTATTCTACATTGTGGCTTGGAAAGAGAATCACCCTAAAACTTTTAAACCTTTTACATTTAAAAGAAAAAGTTTTTTTTCAATGGATGGGCTGTTTCTTCTCAGGAGTTTGGACATTCTGCAGACTAATGTAATAACATATGTTTTCACAAGGAAGCATATGTTTGAACACTGTCTCATGTAGCTGGGTACTTTGAAATCTGTTAAGCCAGACTAAAATGCTTGCTTGACCCATAGTTGACTTGGGCTTAAAGAAATTTTATTGCGCTAGTACAGCCCCGTTAGTTGTAAGTATTTTGCAAAGCTGACTGTTTACTGTTGTTGTTATTGTCATATTTAGAGCTCTAGAATTTACAAGTAACAGAATTAGTGTGCAATATCTATTTATTTTTCTTCCCACAGAAGGAATCAATCTACATTTGTAGCCTTAATTTTTTTAGGAATATTTGTTGCTTAAGATTTACCCTGTTTGTTGCGTTCATCAAAAGGTCTGTCTTCAAAGTACTCTGAATGTATTCTTCCTATGTGGCATGTGGACTGACTATGATGATAGAGTAGCCTCTAGAATCAGATTCCCTCTGGATGAAATAATAAGCTGTGATTGCCAATTCAAACATTCTTCAAGAGCAGCCAACAGCTATTCAGGCTTCTAATTAAAACAAAGCTGAAACATTCACTGTTGTGTGTATATATGACTAGAAATCTTAGTATGATGTACTACCAAAGAGAAACTGAATTTTAGTTGTTAATATGTGAACTTGCTAAGCTACAACTGATGAATCAAGCAGCCTCACGCTTCCAGGCTTAACTATACGGTAGAAAGCACAAGCTGCTTTTGTTTTCTTTTTACACAAGGAAATGTAATTTTCTGTCTAGAACAAAAGAAAACTGGTAGTGAAGTGAACTAGGTATTGCCTAATTCATTTGCTCTCACTGAAAACGCCTATGCCTCAACTGTCATCTCTGTAAAGAGGTATTTTCCCTAACAGTGTGAATAATGATCTATGCCATAGCTTTCTGTCCTCAGTTGTTAATTGATCCAGTATGTAGTAAAATCTGAATTTCTTATATTTAATAGCTTTTATTGCAATATATTCTGTACTAAACCCATGAGTTTTAGAGTCATCTTTAGATATAAAACCAAAATCAAATTGGTTCAAAAGCTTTGAACTTCCTGCACATTTCAAGTTTCTGCAAATTCAAATTTTATATTTGACTAGATCACTTTTGGGGTGATGATTTTCTGTGTAAGATGGTTGGAAAACTAGAAGGACCCTGTGCTCGAACGACCTGAAGTTCTAAACCAGTTGCTACTTATGTACTGACTAAAGAAATGGATGCAAATTGTTTATTTCACTGATGGCACTTATTCATCTTCATGCTTCTTGGTTCAGTGAAAGGTTTAGAGAGGTCAGGAGTTTCAAGAAGATGGTGGGTTATTCCACTAGTTCTTATGCTGCTGAAGTGTATTGGATCACATTTAAATCTTGACAATAAATTTTGGTCCTCTTTTTCAGATGTTATAAATTCAAATTTTGCAGTTTGCTTGTTGATGTATTTTTCATTTATGTCATATTTAGTGATAAACTGTTCAAGCCTCTCTATATTAATGGCAGGATGAGTTTCCTTCTGGGAGATATTAATTTAATATAAACTGAAATGAAGAGCTGCTTAATTAGAAGGCATGATCTGTTTTAAAGGACACTTTGAGGATGCAGTATGGTTGGGGCGGAAATCTTCCCTCATCTTTTACATTTCCAATCTTCCCTCTTGGCACTGCTGAGCTGAAGTGTTTGGTCTTTCTCTGCCTTCTCTGAGGAGAAGAGAAAGATGAAGGTAGCATCAAATAAAAGTTGTCTTATTGTGTGTAAGGGTGGTATGTTGAGAACAGTTATTTATTGGTATTCATTTCACCCTGTGAGTGGCTGCTGTAGATCTATAAAATCTACTGATAGACTTTAAAGTAGTTATGTGCCTTAGCTTTTATATATCAATAAATTTTCCACAGCTGCAGATGCTCAGAAGCACATCTTGTGAAATCTTTGCATTTTATTAAAAAAAAAAAAAAAAAAAGCCAGTAAAAAAACCCCGAAGAAACTTGTCGACCTCATAGCCAAGTTCTCCTCCAAATACTTCCAGCTGCAGCTAGAGGGATGAGTCATGCTGAAAGCTGAGGAGCTTTTCCAAAAGCCTTTCACTTGGTTCACATGATTTTTTTTAACTCTACATTCCTGTCTGTTTTTCTTTTCTTAAAAAAAACCCCAAAACGTGCAGGCGAGTCACCCAAGGAAAACCCATACGAAGATGTGGAGCTGAAAGGCCGTCACGCGGGCCGAAAACCTCATCAGCTCTCTGAGAATTCCCTAGATTCTTTGCACAGGATGTGGACGCCGCAGGACAGGAAATACACATCACCTCCCCAGGTAATGCCGGTCTTTCTGGGCTTGAAGCTTATTTAAAACTTTAGTAAGAAAATCAATCATGGCATAAGAGGAAGAGCAGTTGTACCGAACCAGAAAGGGTATCTGGAAAAGGAGTACAATCAAATACATAAATCGTTGCTGGGAATGCTCTTGGCAGCTATAGCTCAGCTTCTCAGCACTGTGCTGCTGAAGCTGATGGCTCTTTGTGCTGGGCTACAGCCTGATGAGTTTCAGCAGAATCCTTCCACCGATTAGTTGTGAGCTGAATCTGGCCCTAAGTTATCTGTATGGCTGCATCAGTTTGTGAATTGCCTCTGCACTTGCTGCTGGGCTTTTAGTTATAAAAAGCTGCTTGGCTTTAGGAAGGGAAAAGTCAGCTGCTTAATCTTGCCCATGTATTGTTATGTATGGCATATTGTGACTTTGCTTATGTGAAGTGCATAGCGTGGCATGTTTTACTGTAAAATGGTGAAGGCCAAGTATGCCCCCCCCCCCCCGTAAATGAATAATAAAATAATCAGAAAAACCTGAGTGTCTGCATTTAACAAGGCTGTATATGTTGTGTTTACAGCACAAAGTAGAAGACCTGGAACTCTGCAGACTTTCCATTTTGTGATGAATTTTCCAAAGCAGTCTGTTTTTTGTGAATGCTGTGCTTTGTTGTTTATGGGATCGTGTTCATAAGGAAAAATATAAATTTCATCACATACTTAATTTTGAGGTTCAAAACGCCTTTTAAAAGAACTTTGTTTTGCACTGAATCAATAGAAACTTTGCAGTTGAGCAAAAAGGTTGCAATAACTTACAGTTTTGTCTTGTAAAGAGGCCTAGAACAAAACTGATTATATTTTCTTTCACTTTTTTTGTGTGCGTGTGTGCATCACAGTCCAAGAGACGAAAGAAGTATCACCAGGGTTCTTAGTATGCACCTGGCCCATCATTTATAGAACAGGAGTGGTTTGAGCAAAGCTACTGAAAAGGGAACAAGTGAAAAATAGTAATTGGGCAGAGTAAGGAGAAACAGAAACTGCAGCCATGAAGATAACTCATAGTAAGAAACATTCTATGCATAACAATTCTTTTCAGCAGGAATTCAACAGGAATTGTGTAGCATCTAGAGGATCCAACAGGGTTTACAATTAGGAGAGGAACCATATAGGTCTATAGTACGATACTGTCCCCTGTTTTCTGTTTTACACAGGGTGACCAAAGAATACACAGATTAAAATGAATTCTGTAAAGTTGCTCAGTAAATAAGCCCTCTCTGGTATCTTTGCAACAGGGCTATCTTTATTCTGGTAGCTTCTTTTTGAAATGTTGCCAGGAGTTTCCTGCCAGGAGTCTGTCTTGCCATAGTTGTGCTGTCACTGTGCTGATATTTAAAGCCAAGAGATACTAACAGCAGGTCAGTTATGGGCCTGGGTAATTCTCCAATGACCAGAAATAGAAAAGTCTCAATTTCCTGAAGAATGGAGGCTTTGGCAACAATTTATCGCCCAGTTTTCCATCATAGCAACATAGCTGGATTAGCAACCTTACTTTTCAGTCATGGATGATGGTAAACAAGATGGAAGAGATCAGAAGGTCAGCAGCGTTTCAACAATCATCTCCAAAAGGAATTCCTTTCATTAAAGTATAGACTGCTGCAGATTTTCCTGGCATGCTAGCCTGTGTTAAGCAGAGGCCTCTGAAACACCGGTTTGTGGTCATTTTGAATCCCACTATGTCTTCTTCTCTCCCATTCATCAGATTTTGAAGTCATCAGATATAAAAATGTTTCATTGATGACATTTTATGTGTGGCACAAACTCCACACCTACAGAAACACCTATGCTTAATCCCAGATAGTACAGTGCTGTAATAGTTAAGCTCTCCAAGTAAAACAAATGAGTCATTTATTACTGCAGGTTTTTAGCTTATAATACTGCTAATAGAATATTAGTAAATGCCAGTTGACAGCTGTTTGATACACTGGTACTTTTTTCCTAGACATGCTGGTTACACTTCTTACAGTGTTTGTTGTCAGGAGGAGAAAACAGTGACCTGGCCTTGCCAGCCAGCTGATTAACCTTCCTAAGAGCTGGGCATAGCTGCTCAAATGGCTGCTCCAAAAGAATCCCAGTTTTTAAAAGATAGCTGTTATTTGGTGCTTAATCCTGTCAGTGAGATCTTTCCCTTTCCACCTGCAATCAGTTTTGTATTTTAAATGGAATTCTTTGGAAATGCAGGACTGGGTAACCGTACCTCTGTACATTGGCAGATCTTAAAACTACTTAGCATCATAGATATAGAGCAAGCTTGATTTTCTACCTTTTCTCTAAGATAAAATAGCAGCTTCTATGTAGATGCTCTTGATTTTCATTACTGCAAGCGAAAGAGATGGATCAGGTCAGTGTTCTGATGTCAGCCAAGCCTTTAAATTAGGTTTGACGGCTCATAAAGTTGATGTGATGTGGGAACATGGAAATGCACCAAAGCCAATTGTTCTCTTTGAAATCTGAAGTGTTAGTTATTGACCCCTGCCCCTTCATTTTGACCTTAAAACCTCACTTTGCACATAACTCTCAGAGGAGTGTCTCACCTGGCGTGATGTCCTTGTTTAGCCACCACCACTCACAAAGATCTCCTTCTGCACTAAGTATTGCTGAGGAGGGGAAGAGCTCAACCTGTTCTTGTTCCTGTAGCTACCTTCGAAGCCCAGCAGCCAGTCTCTGCGCATCAGCAACTGGTCAGAAAGGAAGAGCCACCGCTTGCCACGGCTGCCCAAGCGGCACAGCCATGATGACATGCTTCTTCTGGCTCAGCTTGGCATTCCCTCCTCCCCTTCCAGCATCAACGAGGATAGCCTGAGTACCACAAGTGAGCTGCTGTCTACACGGCGGGCCAGGAGGATCCCAAAGGTACTGGCAGGGTGATCAGGGTTACCCTGAGGTCAGGTCACCTGTCTGCAGAAGCTTGCACTATCCAGCCATCACTGAAAGCTTTTTTTTGTATCCTAAGGGAAAATTGAGATCAAAACAGAAACAGTCACTCTCAGGAGTCAAGACATACTCCTTTTTCACATGTAGCCATACTGTGAAAATCCCTTCTCTGGAAGTGGGTAACTGCCCTGATCCAAAAGTAGCAAACATCTCATTGCCATCCTTGTGCAGAGTTGATTTTAAGCCAATTCTATTTTCCAGACTTCACTTTAAGCTCTGTGGACGAAAGCATTGTTGCATACCTAACTCTATGATTTTGAAGGGGTGATGGCCAAGCAATTATTATTTATAACATGCAGCAGCATCTGAAGTTATTTTTTTCCCCCCATCATTTCTTTACTGGTCTCAGGAAAATAACAACTATTGGCCTAATATGTTTTCCTTCATTTACTCACAAGCCACCCTATCCCAATAACCCTGTTGTCTTGCTGGACTTGAAGCAAAAATCAATTTTCCATTTTTCAAGGAGTTTTCCAATTCAAAATGGGATGTGAAAAAATCCCAAGCCACCAGACAACAGCAAAAGAAACCAACAGACCTCTTTTGGTACAATAGCAACAGAGAGAACTGCCAATATATTTATTTTTGGCTTGTGAACAAAGTTAATTTTTATCATATATTCAGCTCTTTCCTATTCTTATTAGAGAGCATATTTTAAAGTACATGAGTGTGAGTACTGTGAGTAGAGGGAGATTTTTATGCGCTTGTCTATTAGTCTGAAATTCTGCCTAAGGCGGAAATTAATCCTACTTCCTTAGTATTTACTATATTTTTACTTTCTTGGAATATACTACTGCACAAATGAGCATACATCTGTGAAGGATTCTACAGAATAACTTGCAGAGTATCTTGGTTTTGAGTAGAACTTGGACAGTTTTGATGTTAGTTTTGTAGCCAATCTTTATTTATTTGTTTAAATTTAGGTGACACACATTCTCCTTATATGAAATTATGCTTTCTGCATATGGATGTTAATAGTTTTATCATAAATCTCATAATTAATTATCATTAATTATTCCATAATTATTTTTATACTTATCATAATTATCATAAATAATAATCTCTGGTTTTGACAACTGTACCTCCTAGAATCACACATTACTGAAAAATAGCTCTTTTTCTTTCTCAATCAAACAACTATAACATATGGTTATTAGAGAGAAAAGCTTGAGCCTAAGAAACTCCTGTTCTGTACCACACCAGTGATGCTTTCTGAAGCAATATCCAAATGCTTTAAACGTCTGGGCTTTCTGTATTTTACCCTCCTTGAAGTAGCTCCTGCAGACAATCCCAGCAAGGTCTCTCACTCCTGGCTCCCGATGCCTTGTTTAGTGCTTATGTGCAGGAGTTTCTGGGCTGGGGCATGTGCTGGAGCTGGGCAAGGTTTAATTCTGCTGGCTCTGCCATGATGCTCTGCAGGTTCCCAGTGGGCCAGGCACATGGCTGCAAGCTGAAAAGTTCCAGCAGGGCCTTGCTGGTAGGATGCACATGGCTCAGTCAGCATGTAGAGGTAAATTCCCTAATCCTACTTCAAGCAGAAGAACCAGAAAGGACTTCAGTGCTTCACAGTGCCTGTTCTGGGACAGACCCTCTTCCTCTGTTGGAGGGGTTGCATGAGTTTTTGTTCCAATCTCAGCTCTGCTACTGACTTTCTACTGTGTCCTCAGCAAATCAAGTTTCACTGAGTTTATTTCTCTCTGCAAGCTGAGGTAAAACAGTTTTTGTAAAATATATTACAGTTCTATGAGTAAAGCTGCTATAGAATGAAATATACTGTTCATGACTCATAAAATATTAAGAAGATTAATTGCTACATATTTATGACTCTCCGGAAGATATAGTACTCTGTTAAATTACAAATTCTTAGTAATCTCAAACTCTTGTTGAAGGCACTAAACAGAAGTTATCTCATTAATACTTTTCATCATCTCAGATTTTTTTTGGCTGGACAGTCATTATCTGCAATAGCCCTCCTGAAGGAAGTCGTAAAAATGATTACCAGGAGTTAAAATTCTGGTTAGTGCTGATTCAAGCCAGCTAAAAGGGGCACTAGCAGCTAACTTCAAAATACTTTCGTGGATAAGGATAAGATTGGAGACGGTAGATAAAGCACCTCTGATGTAAGGCAAGTACGGCACGAGTTGGAAAGCGGAGAGAGGATGAGTCCATAAGTGCCAGATCCTCAGCTGATATTATATAGACTCAAAGATGCTTGTTCACTCTGTGCCTAAAAACGCTTTAAAAAGTTACAGCTTCCTCCTTCTGTGTTCATTTGAACACTCTAAAATATTAGTTCAGAGAGGTGTTAACACACATGTTACTCTTACATATTCAAAATTAAATATGACCTTAATGTTCATAAGAGTTCGGTAAAGTTGGATATGACTAATGGATCACTGTTACTTAGACAATGGAAGTGAAGAAAGAAACAGTGGCATAGAGAAAGAGGTGGTAGAAGATAACAGCTACCTTTGAGTTCCCAGACTCCTTGTGCATTTATTGAAGATGTCAACAAGTTTTTCAAAACCAGGATTTACATTTCTGAGTTACTTAATAATTTAAAAAATATAGCCATAGGTAAAGGAGTGAGCTTCAAAATAAGTGATTCAAACAAACGGGATTCAAAATGAGGGAGATAAATGCATTTTGAGCTGGCAGTGTGCGCTCACAGCCCAGAAAGCCAGCCGTATCCTGGGCTGCATCAAAAGGAGCATGACCAGCAGGTCGAAGGAGGTGATCCTGCCCCTCTGCTCTGCTCTTGTGAGACCTCACTTGGAGTATTGTGTGCAGTTCTGGTGTCCTCAACATAAAAAGGACATGGAACTGTTGGAACAAGTCCAGAGGAGAGCCACGAGGATGATCAGGGGAGTGGAGCACCTCCCGTATGAAGACAGGCTGAGAAAGTTGGGGCTGTTCAGCCTGGAGAAGAGAAGGCTGCGTGGAGACCTCATAGCAGCCTTCCAGTATCTGAAGGGGGCCTACAAGGATGCTGGGGAGGGACTCTTCATCAGGGACTGTAGTGACAGGACAAGGGGTGACGGATTAAAACTTAAACAGGGGAAGTTCAGATTGGATATAAGGAGGAAGTTATTTACTGTGAGGGTGGTGAGGCACTGGAATGGGTTGCCCAGGGAGGCTGTGAATGCTCCATCCCTGGCAGTGTTCAAGACCAGGTTGGACAGAGCCTTGGGTGACATGGTTTAGTGTGAGGTGTCCCTGCCCATGGCAGGGGGATTGGAACTAGATGATCTTAAGGTCCTTTCCATCCCTAACTATTCTATGATTCTATGATTTTGAAATAGTAAAAGCTTTGCGGGTTCAGCTGGCCTGTCATTTATGGTCAAATTCTTTGTTTGGATAGATAAATTAAAAGTTTCCTTAAAAGTATTTGGTCTTACTGATTCCTCATCTTCTTATTTTGCAGCTTGTACAAAGGATCAATTCCATCTACAGTGCAAAAAGAGGGAAAAAACGACTAAAAAAACTTTCTATGTCCAATATTGAGACAGCGTCCCTACGAGGTATGACACAAGCATTGTGGTTCAGTGAATCCATTTGAATGTTACAGGATTACCTAATCCCTTCTTTCATCCACATCTACCCTGGAGTTTACTTCATTTAGAACTTTCATCTGCAAACAGTGATAACTTTCAGTCTGCAGGAGGAGAAAACGGAGATGAGCTAAAAATAAGTGAGATTCTCAGCATTGTCTATCCTGTTAATCCCATAATCAGCTAAAATATTCAGCTGCTTCTTTAGTTCACTTTTTGAGTAATTTGCATCTCTAAGTTTCGTCCAAAATTCACAGTTTTGACCTTGTAATTCATTCATGCTTTTTCCTGGCATGTGAAAGTAACTCACACTGTGCTTCAGACTGCTTCTGCAAAAAGCAGGAGCCAAAAAGAAATTCAGGCCATGTTGGTAGTAGGAGCACAATAGAGCTTCAATGGGAGCATCCCAGAAATACATCTTGTTATAAGGGTACTTTTGCATGTTACTCTTGCTCAGTTTGGTGAGTTCTTGTGATTGAAAATGTTACCCAGCAGACAAAGCTCATAGGGCTTACTTTGACTTCTGAAACACTGAATAGCTTTTACTCAAAATAATTGAAGTCTGAAAAAGAAGTGGAAGAGTTAAAATCCATTTTCCAAATGGCACATTCATCTTTGTGGCATAGCATAGATGCGAGTTTAGTGGAACCAGTTGCTGTAAAGGAGAATGAATTTTGAACTTTCATTAAAATAAAGCTCTTATTCTCAAGCAAAATTGAAACTTAATCTGAGGATCACAGTCTAAGGAGCCATTAAAACTGTTTTATTTCAAGTTATTTGAAACTGAGGAGAGCGCATGTGTGGATCACAAGGCTCAGTGGGAGATATGATTCTTCCCAGTTTCACCACAGTCAACTAAGTTTATGTTTGCTTTGGTTTTCTATTAACTGATCCCTCTATCTCCTCTGCAGATGAGAACAGTGAGAGTGAGAGTGACTCAGATGACAGGTTTAAAGGTAAGGGATCAGCCTTCAATAACTTCTAGTCAGCCACTGTCACAGACCTTAGCAATGTACCTTCTCCTGCTACTGCATGTTCCTTTCGATGATGCCCTGTATTTTCCTTCCTGAACTATGCTAACTCCATTACTGCAGAGCTCAAAGTTTCCAACACAGGAGCATGAATGTGGAAACCAAGGACAAAATGAGCTGTGAGGATCTAAGAAAGATTTGGCAACTGTGTCATATAATGAAGAACAGGACCTTTGATAGTTTCGCTTTGTCAGCCACTCCACAGATGCTGATGTTTTCCAGACTGACTACTGGGTGCAAACTTAGAGGGATGAGATTGGATAAATATGCTCTCTTCTTACTCATACAATGCTTTCAGTGGTTACTGCTAGCTGCTGTTGGAGGCCAGATTCTGGGTCTGATCCAGCGTAATGGTTCTTATAGTCTTTTATAGGTCTGCAGTCTTGAAATTGTAGAAATTCTTTTATCAGTGCACAGCACCTGCACAAACTCTGCTTGAGCCAGGCCACTAAATTAGTCACTCATTTTCAAAAGTCTTGATACACAGAGAGAACTATAAAAAAGTTGAAGGCAACAACAACAGATTTTATTACTAGAACCCCATCATGTTGTTTGTAAATGAGGGGGAAAGCCCAAGAGTGCAGAGCTGTGGTTATAAGATAAGGGCAACCATTTGTGTCTATCTACTGCAGATGTCACCTGCTTACTGTTCATGCAGGAAAACTTGCTGGAAAAAAATTGCCTTAGGGAAAAAGATTTGTTCCAGATTGGTGGTGGTAAGACCACCCAAAACCAGCTGTATACAGTGTTGTAGTGTGATGTGTGGAAAAAGACTCATTGCTCTTTTGGAGACAGGTGCCAGCTCAAAAGCACTTTCAGTTCTGTTTCTCTTTGTGTCAAAAAATATAGGGGCTCCTTTCACCCATAGCCCGTGAAAGAAGAGAGACAGAGCCTGTTCTCTGTTGTCACTGAGGGTATATTCTGATTTCACGGGAAACTTGGAAGCTTTTACCCTGACTGTTGTGGAATGAAGGATCTTCATTCTGATGACTGCTTAACCGACTGCTCCTGTGTGATCTTATATTTGCATGGATACTTTCAGAGCGTCCTGAGTCAAAGATCCAGTTGTCACTTGTAGCATGACAGGATTCATTGGATCCCCAGCTGTTGGGGTGGGATGAGCTCTTCATTTTATCTTGTGCAAATATGAAACAGTGGCCAGCAGTGTGTGGCTATCTCAAGGCAGGACAAGGCAGGTTATTTCTTGGGATTTAGCTTCCCTAGATGCGCAGTTGCATTGAGACCCAAGTGCTTTATCAAAATAATTTTTATGTTTGGTGTTATTGAACAAATTGATGACAGCTGGTCATCAAGGGGTTTCCCTTTCTTTCTCTCAATTAATTACTGCTATGATCAAGTGCTTGTGACATCTTATTTCCCTGCCAAAAGGGACAGCCTGCCTTTTGCAAACTGGGCAGTGTCAGTGATGATACAGGGGGCTTGACATAGCCTTAAGGGATTGACAAGGGCTGCTGATGATTCCTTTGCCACTGCATTGAGATGCTGGTGTGAAGAGATGGGAAAGAACATGCAAGAAGCAGGTTTTACTTAGCTGTTTTCACTTTCTGGTCTACCAGAACTGGTAATGATGCTAATGATGCTACTGACTAGTCTGCCATAGGTGTCTAGTGACAAGTCACTGGATCAAGGCATATCTTTGAATCAGGACTGGATGTGACCATGAATCTAAGACTGCCCCTCAGTTGAACTGGAACAAGCAAAGAAATCCCACAGGAGGAAATTTACACTTTTTCCCTTCTCTGGAGATTATTCCATGGCTTGTACGGACTAAGGCTGTGCTGTAGAAAGGGAGAAAATACTCCTTCATTGTTCTTAGCATGAAGATGTGCTAAGAAGGGACAGGTCAGTGAACTGTGCTTCACCAGTGTAAACCAGGTCTAAGTCAGGCCTGAGATGTGTCACCCTGGAGACCCTAGGTCATTTGCACAACCCACATAAGGGCTCACAATCTAGTTTTAAAAAGAAAAAGCAGACCTTCGGCAGGATAACAGTTATGAACTGCAAATTATTTCAGTGACTTAGTGTTGCATCACTTCAGTACTTGGAGAGAGTTCTGATTTATAGATGCAATTAGTGAGTGAGACTACAGTATGAAGGTTTGCTTTTGAAAGGAGAACATGCTTGGAATAAATAATACACTGGCAAATTGAAAGTTTTTTGTGAATGGCTGTGGCTTACACATACACATTACAATCCCGGATAACGATCTGTCTTCTTTTCTGCTTTGTTTTTTTCCCCAATGCTAGCTCATACCCAGCGTCTAGTACACATCCAGTCAATGCTGAAGAGGGCTCCAAGTTATCGAACCCTGGAACTGGAGCTGATTGAGTGGCAGGAACGGGAGTTATTTGAGTATTTTGTGGTAGTGTCACTGAAAAAGAAGCCCACTAAAAATACTTACCTCCCAGAAGTGACGTACCAGTTTCCCAAGGTAAAAGAAAAACTCTTATGTACAGTTCAGTCTAAGATCAGTAAGGTGAATAAGTGGGAAATTTAATATAAAACTATTTTTTAAAAGGAGTAAATCATTCAGCTTTCATAATTGTTCCAAAGTGACCCGTTACAAAGTGAAGGGTATAGAGAAGATGACTGAAAGCTTTCCCTGTTTACAAATTTAGCTTTTCCAGTGCTGGAGAGTTTGGCCTGACAGTAGGTGCTTTAAAGACTCGTTTAAATTCAGTTTCTAAATATTCAACTTTTAACTCATTTTGGCTGTATTAGGTTTTGTTCCAAAATCACTGAAGTCAATGGAAAGACTTTTGCTGATCTGTGACATTTCTCTTGTGCTCTTCCAGCAGCAAGGAATTTGAGTTAGGACTGTGTTTTAAGTGGCCATTGTGCAACAGGGGAGTTTAGGCAATTTTAAAAGAAAAGCCAAACACAGAAACAATCAAACAAACAGAAACCACACCAAAAACAACCCAGCAGTGATTATCTATGTTGTACTAGCATCTACAAGCCTGTCCTGGGGTCGTGCCTCACTCTGCCATGCACAAATAAGAACTAGCTGATGGGCCCTTGTTCTTCAGAGCTCATTAATATCCCTGCTCCTGAGAGGTGCTGTGAAGAGGGCACTAACAGTAGCTGACTGAACCTCAATTTTCTCTCCTGCAGCTTGAAAGACCAACCAAGCAGATGCGAGAAGCGGAGGAGCGCCTCAAGGCTATCCCTCAGTTCTGCTTTCCTGATGCCAAGGACTGGCTCCCTGTCTCTGAATACAACAGGTAAACCCTCTGGTGCTCCTCTGCTGCAGTGCTGATGAAGTGCATCTGGAGCAGGCATGGACTCGCTGATGCCCAATTAAGGAAGCAGCAGTTTAAGTCCTGGACACTGCAGCCTCAAGCAGCTGTAGTTAATCTTTTTTAAGTTCTGTATTAGTTTTCTTCCTTTTCTCCCCAGCTCAGAGGCCTGTGTGGCTGAGGGGAGGAGATCTGAAGGTTACTCTCAGTGCTAAACCCAAAAGCGTGAATAGAAGTATTTAAAATACACCCATTCTACCTGGCCTTGAACAATGCCAGGGATGGGGCATCTACTGCCTCTCTGGGCAGCCTGTGCTAACATTTCACCACACTCATTGTAAAACGTTTCTTCCTAATATCTAGCCTGAATCTATTCTCTTCCAGTTTAAAACCATTGCCCCCTGTCCTATTGCTAAAGGCCCTACAAAAAAAGTTTGTCTCCATCTTTCTTAGAAGCCCCCTCTAAGTTTTGAAAGGCCACATAAGGTCTCCCCAGACCCTTCTCTTTTCCAAGCTGAACAACCACAACTCTGTCACACTGTTCTCATAGGAGAGGTGCTTCACCTCTCTGCTTGTTTTTGTGGCCCTCTGAACCCTCTCCAACAGGACCATGCCTTTCCTGTTCTGAGGACTCTAGAGTTGAACACAATACTCCAGGTGGAGTCTCCTTGCCCTAGAATATGAGATGGCTTTTTAGGATGCATGGTCTGAGACAGGTAAATGAAGTAAGACCTGTTCAGAGTGTGTCTAGAGGGACTTTCAACGATGACAAGGAACTAGCTTTCACCTGCAGGAATTACTGCAGCCAAGAATATATACGGAACTTTCAATTGGCTTACGTACGGCACATGCAAGATTACGATGTTCTGTTCTGTGTTGCTTGGCTGTATTGTTCAGTACGTGGAAGCACCTGAATAGTGAGTTATTGAAAACAATGAAGGAGAAGCTGACAACTATTTGGCAACACTGGTATCAGAAGCACACAGCCCTGCCTACACAGCATTTCACCTCTTCTGCTGCTGCTCCTTTTCATGAGCCCATGTTTGTGAAGCAAGATATTCCTCCCATATATAGCTATAGTTATGTAAACCCTGGCATTCCAGCACAAAGGAAAAGTGGTTTATGTAATGTCATTTAATACTTGAAAAGCAGTCAGGAATGTTTATCAATCTGGGTGCAAATTCACAGACCCATCCCTTTACCTGTGCTGTAATTATAGCCTCAAGCTGTTTCACTTCTCTGTCACAAATGTTACTTATCCTAGGCAGGGTTACAAAATGAGCTGGATTTTGGAAATCTGTGTTGTTTCTGGATTAGAAATTTTCTCTAATCTTGGAGAATCTAAGGTTAAAACTTAAACAGGGGAAGTTTAGATTGGATATAAGGAAGAAATTCTTTACTGTGAGGGTGGTGAGGCACTGGAATGGGTTGCCCAGGGAGGTTGTGTGTGTTCCATCCTTGGCGGTGTTCAAGGCCAGGTTGGATGAGGCCTTGGGTGGCATGGTTTAGTGTGAGGTGTCCCTGCCCATGGCAGGGGGGTTGGAACTAGATGATCTTAAGGTCCTTTCCAACCCTAACTATTCTATGATTCTATGATTCTCTCTTTAAGAACAAAGCACAGTCCAAAGACAGGATCTACTAAAAGTTAAGGGAGATACAGCATTTGAATAGTGCCCTCCAAATCTGCTTCTTGCACTCCTTCTGCAGTAAAAGAGGCTGCCATGTCACTGAAATCCAGCCCCCACCTCTTCTTACAAGAAGACAGCTAGGTTGTCCCCAGTTATGCAGATATTTTTGCCCTACAGCTGATTGAATTTGTCCACAGAGTATTTCCAGATGATGGGCAGAGGGAGGGAAGACCCTCCAGTGGGTAGAACCTCTGACTGGATAAAGCAGTATCCCTTTCTAGATGATTTGTCTCATAGCTATACTGTAGTTCTGACACTAAGACCTGGGCAATTTATTTTCTTCTAGTGAGACCTTCTCTTTCATGCTGACTGGGGAAGATGGGAGTCGGCGGTTTGGTTATTGCAGGAGGTTGTTGGTAAGTACATCAGCTTCGTCTCGAAACGCATAATTCTGTTAAACAATATTTCAAAACTGTAGTCTGAACTGTGAAGGGTCTCTCATGGTTTTAAAAGAAAATGGAGTTACTCACTGTGAAATTTGGAAGCTCGAGTAAATAATTTGTAATGGCTGTCTCAATCAAGAGCATCCCATCTTGTAGAAAATTCATAAGAATGTGAAGTTTCCTGTGTGAGCACTTACTTTTTGAATTCTTTATATTACGTGCTTTCAAGCAGAATCAGAAATACTACAACACTGCAAACAAAGGCAAATGTGTTATTCTAAACATTTGTGAGTAGTGTTTGTCTCCTGGACAGCTGCTTACGTCTCCCAAGAACTCTGCCAGCACTGCCTAATCAGTCTGCAGCAGGTCCATGAAGTAAGTTAAATAAGCCACCCTGCCAGGTTGGAGGACAGCAACGATTGAGAGCATGCCACCGTAACTATTTGCTCAGGACCATGCAATAAGCTGGTGCTAGTGCTGGGAAGTCTAGGTCCTCAGGCTCCTTTTCAGTTCTCATGACCAGGGATAGTCGAGGACAAGATTTAGACTATCAAACACTTTTATCTCATCACCTGGAAAATCACTGGTCACCTGATAAACTGGGAGCATGGCAGTGTGTGTGTGTTGAGGGAATGACTGTACAAAGGCTACAAAGTGTATTAAGGCAAGTGAAGCACAGTGCAAACAGGGATTATGCTGTCTGTCCTGCAGACCTACTGGATGGCAGCAAAGCATAAAGCAGTTGGTTGTTCCTGCACTAGCCTGTGCTCATCACCTCTCAGATAGGTTTGGAGCTGGTTGTGAGTGACCAGGTGGAGAGCCACAGCTCCTGTGCTGTTCACATGACAGTTGTCTACACTTGGCTGGAGCGCTTATACAGGTATGGGATTCTGCAGGAGCCTTTTGTGTGATCTTTGCAAAATAAATGTCTGCAGCAGCATTGCAGATTGTAAATAGTACTTCCTTTCTAAAAGAAAGTGACACTGGCACTTTCTCCTTTCTTCCCTTCCTGGCATGATCTCCCATCTGCCCAAGCAGGCACACCTGCCTTCAGTAGCCTTCAGTGGCCTTCAATAGACAGAGCGACTTGCTGTCATTAGAACAGCAACCTCCACCCTGTGCGCTGCCTGTACCTGACCCTGCTCTTTGTCTATGGTAAAGCTTCTTGTCGTGCAGACAGCAGATGCTCTATCTGGGAGGTTTTGCTGTGTGTGGTTCCTCTATTTGTAAAAAGCTTCTTTTAAACTAACATAACAGAAAACTTGTTTATCAGTTCTGTGGGCGGTATTTGCCACAGGTAGCATCACAGAGACTGACTCTGTATAACACAGTGTGTAAGTGTAGGCCACAATGCGGTTTATAGATGAAAACAAAATGTCAGTGAAGGCTTTTGCTGCAGTAGATCTGGGGTTGGTCAGGGGGCGATTCAGAGATAAGCAAGAGGAGCACCTAGAAGGTGTCCTTGCTGGTGTAAACAAGCGTAACAAGATGTAAGGCAGCAGTACAATTCAATTACTTTTTAATGTGAGGTCATTTAAAAGGGTAATAAGGTATATTTGGAAAAAAATAACAAAACCTTAGAAAGTGTTGGCTAGAATTAAATTATGGAATGTTTTCACCATCAGGTAAAGGTGGTATAAGACTTTTATATTTCTGAGAACATTGGCAAGTTAAGAATCATGCACAGAGCTTACATTTGTGAAATGCAAAACAGTTGATCCTGGACCAGATTGAGACTGAAATAATCAGCAACAATAAAAAAGAAGTATGCACAGGAATGTTGAATTAGCTTGTCAGTGAAGGACTACCATAGGGTTTTTTTAAACTCACTTAAGGCTCAGTGAAATCCACCCTTCATTAAAGGCAACATAAAAATAGAACACTGAGTTTCACCTGGTGCAGAAGATATGTTAGCATAGTAGGAAATACTGGGAACAGAATTAAATCAATACTACATACTTTCATATAAATTGTGTTTTGTTTTTGGAGATTGTTTTTGGCTATGGTAAAATTCAATCAACCATATAGCAAAGTATAATTTAAAAATGTGAAAAATAAGTACTTTTTAAGTCTAGCTAATGATCATAAATCTAGTTATAAAGCTGATCTGCTGCTGTCGCTGGAGATCACTTAAATCAGGATGTTTCATCTGGTATCAAAACCCAACATGCAGAAGCTGACGTGTCATCTCACTGGTACAACCTACCCTTGGAGGTATGCTCCTGTACTTTACCAGTTTGTTCCTCTCTGGGGCCTTCTGAGAGCAAAATTGGTGCAGTCTGAGGCTTAGAAAGACAGAAGATTTTGGAAGCTGCAGAGGAACATCTCAACATTTCTTCATCTGAGGAAACAGCAAAAGTAGCAAAGATCTACTGTTGTTTGGATCCTGCAACCTCTTCCTGTCCTGCTGGGAGAAATGGTGGAATTGGGGTTGTTACCTGAAAAGCCTTCTCCATAGGGTTCAGTTGTGCTCACAAAGCACAACAGTTTCTTGTCCTCTGCAAATGTTGATGCATGGGTGGAATTACCCTCACTGACGCGTACCTCAGTGTGGCATTTCTGTTTGCAGTCACATCCATGCTTTTTGATCTTGTATATGCAAATAAGAATTTGTACAGCAATGAGGAGCAGGTAAATTCTGCAGGCACTGTTTGTATGCCAGAGGCTTGGGCTCTAAAACACATTTTTGTATTTGGGTGTTCAGTTTCCTGAGCAGTTTTTGAGAGATCCAGTTAGGGTGGCTCTGATGTCCAGGAGCACATGGCATCTCCTCCGGTTAGTCCCATTCCTGACCAACAAGTTCTGTCAAATCCAATCCGAACAACCTTAATTTGGGTACTACATGCAGTTTTTGGCAAGCATTAGAGAAAGGTGGGGCCACAGTGTATAATATAGAGCCATAAGAAGACCCTAAAATTATTACAAACTGCTCTGCTTCAAGACAAGCCAACTGCTGTGAGGCTAATTCCTCAGAAAATATTCCCCAGCTGTCCTGGCGAGCAATGCTCTTGTAATACCCAGCTGGAGGTGTCACACCTTCCAGAGCACTTGGCAGTCCTCAGCTCCATGGCTGGATGGGCCAACCAGCCCGATCCTGGGGGGATGGCTACCTGTGTCTTTGTGGAGGCTGGTGCTCCGAGTCCTTTGTTTATGAAACAATTACTTTTTGTCAGCCTTGCTCTCCTTTGGCGTGCTGTGATATGAACAAACTGCTCTACTTTTTCTTTTCTGCCTTCAGATTTCGCATTCTTCCACACCCCCTTTTTGGGGTGTGTGTGCTAAAACTCTGAAAAACTACCTCAAAGGATACAGTGACAATTATGTTCTGTTTGCACTGCAAATCCTGTGCAGTATCCCCTTTATATGTATTCATATTGTTTTGTTTCATTTTGGAATGGGATTAGAATGGAATGTAACCTATTGTACCACAGCAAACAATATGCGCTTCCATAGATAGCAAGTTTCCAGTTACATCTTGATACCTCCAAGGCAATCCTGTAACAGCTTTCCTAGTGACTTGATGTGAGAAGTATGCGTCTTCATGCAAAAGGAAATGGGCCTATATAAAGTAGAGATATCAACTCTCACTACTAAGACATTTTGCTGCAAATAAGACAATAAGACATTTTTCTTTAATAACTCAGATTAATTTAACTTTCTTTTCCATGCTAATTAAGCCATCAACTTGCTAGGCTCTTTTCTGGAGCAGTTCTGGGGCTGTGGCTCTGCAATATGCACATAGCAGCAGCAAAGATAATTTGAGCAGGTCCTGCTGAGGGCTTAGCCTCACCCCGCCAGTCAAAGCCCTCTCCAGTGGACATTACAATGTCCCCAGTCCTATGGGACAGCAACCTGGATAGGGGCAGAAGGGAGAGCAAGAGCACAGGAACAGCAGGAGCACAGAGTAGGGAACAAAAAGGGGTGAAGCTGAGTGTTCCTTGTAAAATACAGATTTTTAATTTGGCTTAGTGTATAATTTCGTTTTACTAATTGCCTTGATTTAATACATTAAAAATTGCCTTCTAAAGGTTGTGTCTGAAGTCTTAGCTCTTTATCTGTGCAACCCCATAGGCTTGTGTGAGTAGGAGCACAGTGGTGAAAACAGGGACTTTGTCAGTGGGCTTCTGCTGACAGAGCCTCAGCTGCAAGACCCACCAGGATTAGGAAATCTGCAAAACTTTCCTTACTGGGAGGCCATGAATGATCTCTGCAGCCCAGAAAAAGGGTGTAGACAGCCAGAGAGACATCATCCTTTAGGAGATGCTTGAATCCAGTGCAGCTGCTCAGCTGCCTGGGCTGTCAGTGACCTTATGGCAGGGATTCACAGCTGTGCCAGTCCCTGTCCTCAGGGAGTCATACCATGTAAGCTGTTCTTTATGGGCTTTTCATGAGCATCTTGGGCTTTACTGCTGTGAGAGTTGCTGCAGATGCTGTGGGGTGCCAGTTACAGCTAGTGGGGCAATAATGGAGTATAAGATGCTTCATCCTCAAAACAATGTCCTGCAGTTCTTTGCTGCAGCTGGTTAATGGGAACAATAGGAGACACACATAGTAATCATATAAGGGAGATATCTGAGAAGACCCAGTTCTTAGAGCAGAAAGCCTGACAATGCCAGGATTTCTTGACTGGTAACTTTGTACTTGCGTAAATAAGACTAAAACTCTCAGGGTCTGTTTCGCCCTGTCTTATCTCTCTCTTCCTCTTCACATCAAAAATGCTCCTCCACCACTTTTCTAGGCTAAGATGAGACAGCCCCAGGAGTCAGTGAAGGAGCAGGTGCCTGAACATGAAGTGTGGACATTAAAACGAAAACCAGTTGTTAGGTGGGAGTAGTTCAGCCTGCATTTGCTGGGGCAGGAGAAGAGAATTCGTTACACTGTGAAAGCAACTTTTGTGGGATGAAGACTGATGTTTATGGAACTGAAAAAATCTCATTGGAAAACCTTTCCTTCCCCTTGCTTCCTTCCCTTCATCCTGCTTCCCCCCAAGCACCTTTGACAGCCCTGTGCACATTGGATGCTCTGGCATTAAAAGCTAATGATTCACATATAACAAGATGACTTTAAGACAAAATTTTGGATTTAAAACACCCACAGTTTTCTCATGGTTTGAATTTGGATTTTTCCTAACAAGCAATCAGGAGTTGCCACAGCAGCTGGCTTGTGACTGACATATTCATTTTAGGCTCCTAACATTTGAATTGTTCTGATTGCTGACAGCATTAAGGAACATCTCTGTTCTGGGTATGTTGGCTTGCTGGTGGGGCTAGTGCTTGTGTGGCTATGAGGATGTGACTAGTTAGGCTTAAGAGAGTTTAAAGGAGTGGTGATCCGACCTGACAAAATACCCTGCAAACCTATTTCTCAGCCTCTGCTGAGGTCTATAACTGTTTAAATTAAGCCAGTAACAAAACAGCAGACTTCCCAAGAAGGGACTTTGATGGGTTTTCAGTATGTCTATATCTCTTTCTGAAACCGCTAAGCCTTATCTAGTATATGCAGAAAAATGCTCATGGGAGGCATCTCCTCTATCTTCTCGATATCATCCATTGAAGCTATGCACCCCATCAGCTTGTGTGTGACTAATATGACTGAGCAGGAGAAATGTGCTGGGAGGTTATTCAGGAATACCGTGTTTCCCTGCTTAAGCTTTGGATTGAATCTACATCTTTCATTGTTCCAAGATCAAAATGGTCCTAGAACCAGGTAGGATAAGAACAGTGTCCTTTTCACTCTTCTGCAGAAGAGAACAAACAACACACAATGGGTGTGTGAAAATGGCAATTGCATTGTCATTTAGAGTTAAATATTTTTGTGTACTGTCTCTGTTACATGATCATTGCTCTTTTTAGGGCTAATTGCAATTGAAGCATGTACAATTCTGGTCTCAAAGGGAGTCCCAGGTTTTAGAGGCTTACGCAGAGCTAACGCATGTGCCTTTCAAAGGCCAATTCCTTTAGGAAACTCAGCTGCTGTTGTGCATTTTTGATGGCCCTTTTTCATCTGGCCTTGGGGCAGCCCTTACTGCTCCCTCTGGTTTTCCTAATATTGCTCTCTGAAGAATTATTTAGAAGATCTCAGGTGAGATGTCCTGTCCCATTTTGGGCAGGAAGGGGCACAGATTTTCTGGAGTTTTCATGTTGAAGCTGATCTGTTTCTTGCTGCAGTCCTGCTTCTTTGAGGTGGCAGGTGGGACTATGGTGCCTGTTCGTCTTTCTTGCTGTTTGGTATGCCTGTTTTTGCTGCCTTTCCTCTCCACACAGTATATCCTCAGGTAGGTAGGAGAAGCTAGTAGGAGAAATCCAGGAGGAAACATACTGTGTTTGGTCCCCACTGCTTTGCTTCCTCTTGGTGTCAACATGCTGGTGCTGGCATTCTCCAGTTATTTCTGGAGCTGTGAATCCAGGAACTTTCCCGATACCCCACAGCCTCCCCAATATCTTAAAAACATTCATACCCCTGTGTTGTGTGTCTGAATGGCTGGTGAGTATGGGCACCACATGGACAGCCTGCCTTGCTTTAAAAGCGGACGTGTGCAGTATCTCAGGGACTCTCAGTGCTATGCCAGATTAGGAGATTTTTGAAGGCTCCCCTAGGTTTCAGGCAAATGGGCAGGGAGGTGTGATTTGAAACAGAAAAATGGTAGGCTTATTTTTTGGAGCAAATGCCTTTTGTTTCTCCCGCCAAAGCAGGTTTTGGAGTGGGCTTTAGTCAGTGAACTTCAGATTACATTCACTGTAAAAAAGACTGTCCTTAGCCACTTGCAGACCAGCCCTGATGCAGATCTTGTCTGCTCCATCGTGTAGCCAGGTTCTTGTCATCTCATGTTCATCCTCTTGGGAAACTGTCTTGTTATCAACAAAACTCATTAACATTTTCATTCCTGATACTGGACTAAGGCTGAAAATATCCTTGTCTCCATAAAAACAAACTGAAAACAAAACAAAACATCGTCCCCTTCATCCCTCTTCCAGAAGGAATGCAGTACAACAAGGCAGAGTCACTCAGATGCCTCTCATCTATGCTACTTTACCATACAGCTGCCTGAATTGGACCTATTCATCCTGGGGAAGAGTGAGCTCTGGAGGACATGACTCCAAGGCTTTGTAGCTACCTTGTAGAGCACAGCCTGCAACTTGGAAGCACTCTCTTCTGGGAAAAGAGGAGGTTAAACCATTACTGTTGGCCAGACCCTGTCCCCAAGTCTCCATCCTGTGCCCAAGTGAAGAGAGATGAGTCCAGGCAGAGAAGTGAGAAGAGTCATCTCCCGTATGATGTTTTACTAGGAAAGAAGCAAACTAAAGCACAATAAACAGGTGTTTTGCATCCATCTTTGAGGTGCAAACTAGTGGTTGAGAGGGGAAGTTATGTGAAGAGTTGCCAGTGTTAGAAATTTGAGAAGTCTTGCCCCTCAGAGTGGCTCTGCCTGAGGCTTTTGCTTTCTGCCTCTTTGATCTGTGTGCATCTGGGAGGCTGTGCTGCTTGCAGGAAAAGGTCCCTGAAATAACAGGAAAGGATGTCCTATACGATGAGTGTGAAGAGGGAAGAATCCCAGCTCTCAGAGACATGAGCCTTTAAAATGTTTGGGAGCAACGGTATTTCATAAAGGCGAATCTTTGAGTAAGAGCTAAGCAGTTATTGTTTCTGGTCTTATAGATGACCCAGGAATGTGATGTTTTTACTGGCACTCAGTGAGACAGCTTTTGGTTGGGAGCTATCCAAGGCTCCTGGCATGGTTTCGGCATTCCTGCAGATTTGACACAATGATTTTAACCAAAGTCCCACATGCTTGATATAATCACTCAGTGCCTTTAGAAAGGGTTTTATACCTAATATGGACAAAAAAGGGCTCTGCTTTTTCAGAGATGTGACGTGTAGTGAGCAGGTTTGGATCCAGAAATAGACTCATCTGTATTCACTTAGCTTTAGTATTTTTTGTGGTCCTTATTGTAACAGGCAGACACCTGCTGACTGCCCAAGTCTAGATTGCAATATTCACATTTAAAAAACACAGCTACCCCTCAGTTTCTCTTGATTTGACATCTGTGTGGCATGTAAATGTCAAACACACCATGGTGAAGTTAATCACTGTATCAGCCGAGTCTAATGATGAGACAAAGACAAAAATATACTGGCTGCCTATGTGGATACAGAGGAGATGATCAGCCACTTTGGCTATATGTACAAGTGGGCAGAAGTTGATGGAAACAGTGACTGAGCTCCTTTATCAGTCATTATTAATGGAGAGCATTCTGTCACTGCTGTATACCAGTAATGTACAACTGCACAAAGAGGCTGTGATGCCAAGTGATTCTTTCAGAGCCACTCTTCACTCCATGCTGCACAAGCACGCTGCACAAGGAAGTTGTCAGCCTTGCCTGTTGTCTCATACCCTACTTCCAGCTTTTTGTTGCTGGGTACTGGGGTTTGCTAGTGTACCTGCAGCAGTTCTGTGCTGATGGACATAGATAGCTCCTGGTTGAGGCAAGACCAGGACTTGCCTGTATTGTATCTTGGGACTACATGTGACGACATCTGAAGTCAACAAACTGCCTTTTTAAAATAACAGCCCCTAGGAAGTGTTTACCTGCTGATCAGGTGCAATTAGCTGCAACTACACAAAGCAGGAATGTTGCATTGCAGCTTATTAAAAATACAGTGGGAAGCTGCTACGCATGGATGTCACTGCCGTCTGTGCATGCTGTACACATGCAGGACACAGGCAGACCAGCTCTCTGCCCTGAGGACCTTGCCAGTGAGGATGGTTTTACTCAAGTGCTCAGCATTGACCTAATTCTACTTCTTCTCCAGTAAACAAGCTGAATCCAGCCAGTGGCTGTACCCTTCCTTCATAGACAGTGCCGATGGGCCTTTACTGTCTAAGTATAGGCAGGGTTGCAGAGTCCAGTATGCTGAGGGAATACACATCAGTCATACCTATTTAAACTGTATGCTTCTCTAGGAAATAGCTTCAATAGCATGGTTATAGAGGATGGTCTTTACAGTGGTTGTTTTTTTTTTGGGGGGGGGATGGTGGTGGTGAGGAGGGATGCATATCATTGATTCATACTTTCTAGTGTTTAAGAGTTTGATGTTTATCATGCATTAACCTGAGGAAGTTAACGATTTAGCTTGTGCGGCTTGCCTTTTTTTAGGTCTATGTGGTTGCTTTCTGTAAGTTGAACTCTCTCTGAACATCATGGAGTGAGTGGGGAGCTAAAGCCATCATAACTAGTACTGTAGTTCTCATCTTCCAGCACATGGCCCCAGGGTAGCCCCACTCCTTGTGCTGCAGCAGCAGCAGAGGACGATGATAGCATGAGTTACAGTCACAGTTAAATGTGCTTTTATGGCTGCAAGCTGGAGTAGTATTGGAATACAGCTCCAACGCGCTGCGATTTCCAAAGCAGATAAGCACTATTTACACTTTTTAGTTTCCTGTCTTATGGAAGAAACACAATGCTTTTCGAAGCGTAGCTATTTTGATGGAGAAATGGATAGTGAAAGGTGTCACATGATGGCCAACTGTGTGATCAGAGAGAAGTGTATTTCCTTATGACTCCAAACTAATATCTTATTTCAATCTCCTTTTTACTGTTATCAGCCAAGTGGAAAAGGCCCTCGCCTACCTGAAGTTTACTGTGTCATCAGCCGGCTGGGGTGCTTTGACTTATTTTCCAAGGTAAGGAGATTTTTAATGTGAGTGTTTACTGAGACACATCCGCAGTGATGAACCAGAAGAGAAGAATTTCTTCCTTTGATGGGAGATAACTCTATTTTACAGTTGCTGTTTTGGATATTCCATCCCTATTATTGGGTTCATCAAAGAATGTCTTATTCCTTCTGTGGCTGAGGCAGAACTTTATTCAAAAAACATCTGGGTGTCTGTATGATCTGGCTGACTGAAGGTTTTTCCATTGTTTTCTAAAGCCTTTCTGTGCTGAGTTGTAATTCTTGGCATCCACAGCTTGAATGATGGGCCAGTACCACTTTTACTCCAATACCCTGTGGAATGATGAAGTTAAGCAAAAAGATTATTTGATAAGTGAATTCTATATGCTTAACTCTGTTGACATGATTTTTCATCCTAGGAGGCTAGGAAAGCATGGATAATCTTTTAATTGTCCTCCATATTAGTGAATCCAAAGCTGCATTGTATGCTGATAGGGTTTACCTAAATAATACATTTCTTGACACAAGAATTTTGAGACAGTAAGCAGGACATTGCAGCTATATGGGGGGATTGAATAGCCGCAGAAACAGTTAACTGCCAGTCAGCTCCAGAGCCACAAGAATTCTTCTTTTGTAAGGCAAGAATTTATTAAAATTAACTATTAGAAACATTTTTGATTGATTACCATTTGAAATATCTCTCTGGCTGTCAGGACCTCCTAGTCCTCTGAGAGTATGTCCTGTAAAACCCAGTGGGTATCTCAGAGTACCATACAGGATTTGC
This sequence comes from Psittacula echo, assembly GCF_963264785.1. NCBI lineage: Eukaryota > Metazoa > Chordata > Aves > Psittaciformes > Psittacidae > Psittacula > Psittacula echo. The sequence continues at coordinate 31,906,291 of NC_137739.1, forward strand.
TGGTCATCTGTGGAGAACTATGATATGTGTAAAATCAAATGGCTGCCTTCCCCTTTCCCAATTTCGATAGTGTTCATAGAGATGTCATTTTAATTTGCCAGAGATTTTCACTTCAGATATGGGAAAATCTCACAGAACTTACATAGACTTTTTTATTGTGTTTATTTGTATAGGAATAAAGCTGAAAAGAACATGTAAATCATTGAAGTTAATAAAATCATAGTGTATTATTCATGTGAACTAATAATCATACAGAATGTTATCTTTAAAGCAGGTTTCAAGCTTTTCTAGATAAAACTTTAACACAAATCTTGTATGAAGAAAAACAATGGCTTGCAATAGTTGCAATAGTAGCAATTCTGCTTCTGACGTCTTTCATAAAGCTCTGAAATCAAGGGTTCATAACAGTGTCTCTTAGGCAAAATATATATCCAAACACAGATATCTATGAAATGGAATGCATTGTTCTGGGAAGATAACACAGCTCACCAAACTTGTGATATGGAGACATGTCCTGAGGCTCTTAGTTTGCTTTTATGCTTTTATCTAATTTTGATAGTGCACTAATTTTCAAAAGAAAACTTGGGAGAGGGGAAAAAATGGAAAAAAACCAAACTGTCCTCCTTACAACCGAGTATCACTGCAGCTGAGGTATGAAGCCAGACAAGGTCACTGCACCAAAACTGCAAATGATCTGCTTTCCCAGTTCATTCTAACTTGAAAAAAGTGTCTTCTTTTTGTTTTTCGCAACCAAAGTGAACCTAAGGTTGGCAGGTGAGTGTGATTTCACTGGCTTCAGCTGGGGTTATTCCCAAGCATTGTGGCAAGCAGGCCTTGGTAACACAGCCCTCAAATTATTGCTCAGTGCAGGAAGGAGGGCTCCCACTTAGTTTCTTATCAAACAGGGCTGTAACAAACCTGCACTCTTTTTCGACTCATTGGCTCATGGGCCACAAAAGGACCCTATCTGTACTGGAGTCTGTCAACAGTGCTACTGTCACCTGTCGCCTGATGTGGCAGAAGGGTGTTTGGCAGCATGCAGAGCTGACTCCAGCCCTGGGCTGGATTTAGCAAGGCTCTTTAGCACACACTCTAAGCACTGCATTTGGAAATGGGTTGGAGAGATGAAACAGTTGTTAAATGGAAGAGGCAGAGTTTGAGTCTTAGCATCCCTCTTGGTTTTGGAGATTGATGTGGTCTGGATGGTGACAGAAGTTCTTGAAAACTGAGACAGTCTCTTCTTCCAGCCTAGTAAGAGGATCCTGGGCTGTCCTAATAGATAAATCCAGTGAAAGAGAGGAAAACAATCATCAGTGCACTGCATCAAATTAGTCAAAACAAGAAACAGTTGTCTTTACAAAAAAATGCAAGTGATGAAAGACAATGAGATATTAAACCTTGGAAATTATTTATCGGAAAAGCAAAAGGAGTCCTCTGTTTTAAAATATTTAGCATCATGTTTCTGATAGCCTGCATTATTTTCATCTTCCTCAAAGCCTTTTATGGTCACCGTTATTATACCTACTGCTAAAACAGGCTTGAGAACCACAGATATCTTTACTTCCAGCCAGTTCATTTGGTCATGGTTTCAACAGATGTTTTTGACCATTTTATCTCCTGAGATCTCTGTTCAATTTTTATACAGTTTAACTACTCCTTTTTATTTGTGTTGTGAGGGTTGTTGGGACAGGGATATGACACACAGAGGGCCCCCAGCTCCAGCAACATGAAGCAGCAAATAATGACTGCAGAAAAGGAGATTTTGTGTTAGGCATATTATAACTGCATGCTGGCAGTGTGTAGGAGCACTAAAGGACCCAGGGCATAGCCTTGGTTCATTACTACTTCCTGTTTGGGCAGCTGGTTTGGTTTTGGTGAGGATAGTCATTGAGCTGCAAATTACATCAAGAATGAAACTGATATCTTCATTTATGGCTATCTGCCACTTCCATGGACTGGAATGCAAGTTACGTATATAGGGTCAGCTTTGCTTTAGTTAGGTCTTCACTATGTTGCAAGGAGGAAGGGGAAACTACGCACCAGCAAATGCCTCTGTTGGCATTTGGTGTCACTAGCTACCGTTGTAGGTCACCAGCTTGTGCTTAAGTATCTTTTAATGTTCTGTTTCAGTGAAAAGCATTTCCAAGAGAAACAATGGAAAATACCTCAGACCCACTAACTCTTGTATGGCCTTTTGCTCTTGAGTAGTGGTTAAAAGATCACCATTTCAGGTCAAAACACTAACTGCTTTGAAGCTTGTTTTCTCGTCTTCTTTAGTTTTATCATCTATATGGTCTGTCTAATGTGGGAAGACTTAGCTGTGATCTAATTTATGTTGGTCCATGTGACCAGAGAGAAGAAAATAATAGTCCTCTCTATCTGTAAGAAGTTCCATCTGCTTATTTCAAAACTACATTGCCTGCTCTATATCATGTCAACCAGTAAAATGACCTTAATGCAGGCACTCAGCGTAAACAGCTGGGCATGCTTCATGATGCTGTTTGTGGCTGGCTCCAGCTCAGCATAGACTGAGACGTAACTGCTGCTGACACAGCCAGGATTCTTCCAGAAGCTCTTTCCTGGTGGACTTCTGCTGGAAACACAATGTGGCAGGATTGCTTTTCTTGCTGATCTGGCCTTTTCCTGCCCTTCAGGTTGAAATAGAAGAGGTGCCTAAGACAGAATAAAGTGTATCTCCTTAATACAAATTTCAAGATATACCACTGAGACGTGATGCTGACCTGTCCTGTGATCATGGGGTTTTTCTTGACCTTTTCCTCACCCTGTTGTTCAGGCAAAATCCCAACAATATAGATTCCTTTTGCTGTGCTGAGTCTTCTTTCTCCTTTCCAGATTTGCTATTCCTTCCTTGTCTTTGTGTTAACTGCATTCACAAACAGGCTTCTTTTTGTAACTAGAAAACCATTTTCAGAGTACAATCAAATCCTGTGGCTTTAATGGTAGTGAAGAAATGCATGGCAGAGGAGAATTATATCTGCCATGTGTTCAGGCACATGTGGGTCAAAAGATGCTTCAGAAGTGTATGTGGTGCTGACTTGTTCTGTCTCTTTCTCTCTTATGTCTTACTAATGGATCAGATCCTGGATGAGGTTGAAAGGAGAAGGGGAATATCTGCTGCCCTGGTTTATCCATTTATGAGGAGTCTGATGGAATCTCCTTTTCCTGCACCTGGAAAGACAATCAAAGTCAAAACCTTTCTGCCTGGAGCTGGAAATGAGGTAAAAACCAACTGTAAACATCAAACAGCAAAATCAAAACAGGAGGAGACATGGATGCTGCAAGGCATGTGAGGTGGCACAGCCTCCAAAATGAGCAGTTCAGGAGCTGCATCACTGTTGCATTTATTAATAAGTTGTGTTTAAGAAGAAACCACAACACAAATGTCTTAGTATGCCTGGCCTGGTGTGAGTAATGAACTACAGTGTTGCTGGGTTTTATCACAGTGATAAAGTTGTTTCCCATGCTGACTGTACTTGCACAGTCCAGCAGCTGGTTGTTATTGCAAACCTCATTATTGCTAGTCCTGGCCTTAGTAGGAGGAGTGACCAGCAGTGTTTAAATGGCTCTTTTTGGCAGTAAATATCATTTAAGTGGCCCTCAAAATAGTCTATATTTGGAAAAGCATATCATATAAAAGTTTTTTTGTGTGTGTGTGTGCACATATAATAGATTTAATTTCCTTCTGTTACTGACTTATGTAGCTAGAAGCCTAGCATTATACAACATACGCCTTACTGGAAAGTTGCAATGTTGATGCCTTGCTTAAAAAGATTTTTGGAACTTGAGGCTTGCTAGCCCTTTGCCGTGTCAAATTCTGCTCTCTGCATGTCCTTATGTAAGTATATAATAGCTCCGCTCACATGGGCAAGCATATAGAGGAAATTAATTACTGCAGATAGGAACAGAATTTGGCCCAGTTAGTGCAAGCAGGAAAAATTCCCCTCTAGACTTATTTTACACTCCTTAGGGTTAGTTTTACAGGACTATTACTGTTTATACATTGAATCATATTTTCTCCAATTGTAATGCCACTGACTTCCATGGAGTGGGCCTGTAATGTCAGTCGGTATGAAATGTAAAGGGCTCCTTGTATAAGTGACTTGCAAGGCATGTTTAAGTTGCAAGCATTTTCTTCTGGAGAAGCAAAGAAAATTGAAAGGCTGATTGGCATAACAGTGATAAGATCTGATAATGCTGTCTGGATGTGAATATATCTGGGAACCATGGATCTGCAACTTCTCTGTCTTCTGCTCAAGCTTCTGAACTCTCCCAGAGAAAAACATTGAGATAATTCCAAACAAACAAACAACTCTCTTCTGGCTGAGCTTTGCTCTCTGTTATGCTAGTACAAACTTGTTATTTAAATGGAATGCTCTGGCTTAATTAGGAACAGAATCTTGTCCTTCCATTGTGGCTACTCTGACCTAAACAAAGACGATGATTAATTGGGATGTAGACAGTATATTTCTTTGTGATGAACAGACTGAAGCAGAAGGCTTTACCAGGCAACAGAAAACATCCATGGCATTTGTAATAGCTGCCGTAACTTGCATTGCATCCTACCCCGCAGCGAGATTTTAGCGCTGGAATTTTTGCAGTAAAACCAGCTCCTCGTGATTTGGCACACAAATGTGATTCGAGCTTGCAACCCAAATGCTAAGGAATGGAAGTGGGCATCTTTACTGAATATGAGAAATAGGTAGGCAGGCAGCATTCCTTGAGAAGGTAATCATGGAACACCACCACTCTGCAGTCTGATTCTTACTGCTGTTTGGGACAACAGCTGAGTAATGGGTATCTAATACTCTGGCACCATAACATTCCTGTATTTCAAGCTTAGAAAAGTCAAATCTGTACACAAATACTGCTCTAACGGTGACTTTCTTTTTACAGTCCTTTGTTACTGATCACAAAGAATAGTGCAACTATACTGGTATGAACTGGTTTTGTTTCCAGTATGCTGTGGTCTTGATCATATCTTTAAAACAGTGTGTTTGTGAGGAATTCTGTAAGAATTACTTCAGTTTAAACTCAATACAGTATGCTCATAGAATGTGGTGTCATGTGCCTGAAAACTTAAAAGCAGTCTAAAGCATTAAAGTGACAGTGCTTTTGGGACGTCTGGACAGAAGGAGATGTATATATGTTCCTGTTAATATGTCTTCAGAGATTTCAACACAGCTTCAAGTTGGCCAGCTTTTACCTTTTCCCTTCTGTTTCCTCAGATTCCTCAGTAGTTCATCATTTGCTGTCTTGCACTTCATATTTTTCTCCCTCTGCTACTCTCTTCTTCATGGTTTTTTTTCCCTCTTCTTTTTTCTGTCCTCTGCCTTCAAGTTCCACATCTGAGCATGTCAGTTGCAGAGTAAAAGGAAGATATAATAAACGAATCAAGCAAAACGCATTTGAGAAAAGGAAGGAGAGGGCCTGAGGTCATGGCTGAAGTATGAAAATTAGACTTTAAAGGGATGTCACAAGTCACCATCTAGGCCTTGTCCTGACTCCCCAGTTAAGTATATATATGTACATATCTTTGTGACAAAAAGAAAAGCTTTAACCGTTATGTAGTGAATTATGCATCATAGAACAGTGTAAATGAAGTAATTTGGGTTTAAATTTTGCCTGGTCTTTAAATTCAGTCCCTGGCTGCTATCTGGATGTAAATTTGAATTGCTAGCTAAGTTTATAACTGGATCTACCTTGTCTTTATGGCAGCTTTGACCATGTAAGCTTTCGGTTCCAGTGTTCTCAGTTTGTTACTTGCTTCATACTGTTGACTCAGCCAAGCTGTACATCTCTGACAGGGGGCTTTCCTCAGAAATGGCAGTAGTTTTAATGTGCTCAACTGTATTCTGGGAAGAAGACTGACTTCACTGTGAATTGTATAATATGCCATTTCTCTGGAGTGCCGTGCTTTCAGCCGCAGTTTGCGAAGGAGGATGGGGATTGTTCTCTACATCTCCCCAACAGAAAAGCATGAAGCAGTGCTGGAGGGCCCGGGCTGGGGTGCTGAGTGCCCTCGTGCTGTCAGCCCTGGCCAGTGATGCTGACTGATGTTTGTTGGATGTGTTCAGGTCATTGAGCTGCGGCGGCCCATGGACTCGCGCCTGGAGCACGTGGACTTTGAATGCCTTTTCAAGTGCCTCAGCATTCGTCAGATCATCAGGATCTTTGCTTCTCTCCTGTTGGAGCGGCGTGTCATTTTTGTAGCAGATAAGCTCAGGTAAGTGGCAAAGGGACCTGAATCACACATTCAGGACTGTACTGTCGCTGGATTCAAAAAGCTTTATGCGATATCTAGATGGTTGTCAGATGTGAGGATCCTCTCACTAGAGCATGTAGATTATTTTTACATCAATGGATGTTATTTGCATCAGGTGGGGCATATATTCACTAGCAGTCACCAGCTACAAGCCACTTGTTCTATCTTACTTTCCCGTCTGTAAAATGGCAATAACAATACTCAACTGCTTCATATCAGCAAAGGTTTGCACAGTGTTTTGAGGCAATATAGTCCTAACAATATTTTCTTTCAGGTTTTGGAACAGAGTACTCATAAATAGCAGCAGAGATTGTCACAGAGGTGGTTAATCTTGTGGCCATGCAGCGCAGCCAGGCAGGGAAGTGAGGTGCTGAAAGTTCACCCAGTTTGCTAAATGCAGTACAGAATTTATAATGGGGATAGGCTTCAAATCCTTCACTACCAAACCTGTTCAGAGGGAGTGTTAATAATACTACTATGGTCCATCCCAACAAGTTTGGATATTTTTCCCCATGTTCAAAATGACCTGAAAACATTTGCTTTCTGAAGCTCTGTCTTGGTCAACTTGCTACATCCTTTCAGTGTACCTCTTACTTCCCTGCCCTTTGACTGCAGTCTCCTCTCCCTGGGTCCCCTGAGACATTGACTCACCTCAAGGTGTCGTACAAGCAACAGGTCACAAATCCACATGGCCTTTACCAAGGAAATGGAAGTTCTGTGTAGGCTGCACTCCTACTCTGCAGCAAAGGATCATCCCCGGTTTAGATGCTTGCGTAATACATACAGAAAAGTGTGGACACTGTAAAGAAGATGTTATTTGTTGTGGCACAATACGTAATGAAAGAGGGCAAATAAAAATAAAGACCCTAATTTATTGGACTCAGGAACATCAAGCATCTTTTAAAAAGATACAAAAGACTGTGTGGGTGGTTAAAAACTCATATGGATCTACCCAAACAAACTCTGTTAAACACTTTATCAGCCCTGAACTTCTCTGAATGACCGCCAGGAATAATAGCTGCACTTAGTGGCCGCCAGTGTATATAATAGCAAAAATACTTTGCATAGTAAAAGCTTTACAACCTTTAGGGGAAAATGTCTTAAAGCTGCAGACCTTTCTCAGGTTATAAAGTTACTTCCTTAGCAGTCTTTTTTGTTGTCTAGAACAACAGGAACATTTTATTTCATCTCTTCCCTTGTCAGTACCTCATAGTTTCAATGACCATTTGGGATGACTTAATTTTATGTAAACTCCTGGTGAGAATTGTGTAGCTGGTCCAGGGTTTCTGCAATACTTTACTGGATATGTGAGTCACACCATGAGTATTGGGGCAGGTGGCTTTTGAAAACTGTTGGCATGTTCCTTCTGACTCTTTCTATTGCATGCTTCATTACATCGTTCTGTCTGTTTCTATTTTACTGCTCATTTAGCAGAATTAGTGGCACCCACAAGTCTGACTGTAACTCAGAATGACACAGATCTGCGTTCCTTCAAATGGCACAGTGATTTGAGTGAAAAATCACAGAAATGGTACATACAAAAATGAGGACTGTGCTGTGCTGCCGTCAACTGTTGCTCTGTTTTGGAGTTCCCTGTTACTCTTTTGTGATGCTGTCCTGGTTTGGCAAAATATCCCGAGCCCAGATCTGTGGACTGCAGGCACAGTACTGCAGGGATGGCTTGCTGCAGGAGACATCCTCAGCTGAGGGCTAGGACAGAATGCAGCCATTCCCAGAGCATTTCTCTGGGATAGCTGGCCTAGCCGATGTCATGTAGCACTTCCAGGCACTGTTCAGAGAGAAGAAGCAACACTTAAACCTACTGTGACAGGCTTAAGGCAGCCTGGCTTGGAAAATAGTCATGTTGCTGATGTTGAGGGCTCATGGTAACTCAGGACTTCATCAGGCAACCGGGGTTTTATACACACTGCAAGCCTGACTGGAAGCTAACAGCTCAGGCTTGCCCATGCAAGCCTTACAGCTACCTGCCTCAGCAGACGATAAGAAAGTCCTGCTTACAAGCAAAGCACTGCTGCTCTCCCTTTTGGCACACAAATGGGGAACCAGGACCAACAGGAACTAGAGATGATAAAGATCCCTTTCTGTAAACACATAGCTGAACATTGCTCTCTTGCAAAACCTCTTCTTCAGTGAACTGTTGTTTCTATTGTGAGGGCAAGGCATCAAGTTAGGGACCATTATAAAGTATTTTGAGAAAGGAGAGGATTCAGACAGATCCAAGAAGCTGATGAGGTTTTGTGGTTGCTCCTGTAAGAAGGGACACAACCTTTCTTATAAAAAGGTTTATGTTCATATACTTTATTATACCCACATGTACTCTTTATTATGTACATATAGTTTATTTAGTTTAAAAAGAGTATGACAAAATCTGTTGTGGTAGATAAGGCCCTGGATTAAGACTTGTGAACCCTGAGCTGTCCTTCTGAACCTCTCTGACCTGCTGTGTGACTCATGCTGGAAACATAGCACCTCTTTCTTATCTTCTGTCTGGTCTGCGTTGGATCTTAAGTGCTCCAGAACAGAGAGTATGTCTTGCTCTGTATGTGCACACTCAGCTCTACTTGACACAGCGCATCCCCTCTCAGCATGGGGATCTTGGAAGTACTGTAAAGTAGAAACTAATAATGAGTCCTTTGACAAAGGCCTGCAGAAAGTGACAGTGGATTTAAATTCAATACCTAACTCAGATTTTCATGGTTTAAATGGGGATGAAGACTATAATGAAACACTCTGGCTTTGAGCTAATAACTGTCTGTCTTGGAACCTTTGCCTTGTCTGACATGAATTTTGTTTATGGGCATCGTGGCTGAAACTGAAGGAGTTTACCAGTAATGTGGAAAAAAAAAAAAGTAGTGAAATATCTTACAGGTCCAGTCTGTGGGCCCAAAGAATGAAAGCAGGAAATTAAAAAGATTTTACAAGGGTTTGATTTCTGCATGTACCCAAAAAATAGCTTAGAAATAAATGACGTTGAGGTTTAGGCTTCAAACAATGAGATGCAGTGGGGTTTTGTGGCTGCCTGTTTAACAGGTCTCCAAGCAATAAATGATTTCACACATTATACAGGTTTGGGAAAGTCTTGCCTAGTGAAGTGAGACTCATTCAATAAATTGTTACTTACAGTTCTTATAGTGCTCAGAATGTGAAAATTTATAGTCCTTGATCTTTGTGCAGGAGAAAAAGAAAGTGATCAGAGAAAGAAATGAGCAAACAATGGTAAAGTTTTGAACGACAGGACTGTGGGGTTACCTTGGTTGGATATGTGCCGTTGGGTTTGGGTTTTTTTCCCAATATGTTGCTGGTTTTTTTTTCCTGCTTGAAATCGGGGGAATAAATCCCTGCAGCTATTTGCTCACCTTTAAAAATGAATTTGAATCTGCCAGTGACCTTTTAGTATTTTGCTTTCCAAGAACAGTCAAGAAGAAAACAGAGAAATAAAAATAATGATAGAGAAACTTGGAATAACTCAGAGAAAGGTAACTTAAAGCTCCAATTCCTTAACCATCTGCTGAAAGCACAGCTGAGTTGGCATGTCCCCTCCCAATTCCAATCCCTGTCCCAGCTGGGAGCCCCTGTTTGTGTTCCCACCATTCTGTCTGCTCACCCCAAGTCTGAAACAACCAGAGACTGCCAGCTGCAAAGGGAAAGCTGGTGTAGTGCAGTCCTCTGGGGTTTGAAAGGCTAGGCAGTAGATGGAAATTCAGTGGGTTCTGAGGCTCAGGGAACATTGGTGTTGCTGCAGGCACAGAGGTAGCAACAGCAAGTAAATAGAAAGCAAACACGGGAAGAAAAATATTTCTCTGCTTGTTGTAGTTTTATGCTGGGGACAGGCTTGCTGAGGAGGTGATACATCCATGTGAGAATAGCCTTTTTGCCTTTTCCTCTCTTTGGAGAGGGGGAAGTAAGACCTTGGGCATGTCAGTGACTCTTTGTTATATATAACCCCATTTTTTATAAATAAAAAACACTTCTGCTGTAATCTACTATATTGTGAAGGACTCTGAGCATAATTTTCTTACATTTCACATATAGGTCCAGTCCAACACCATCCAGAGTCAGTGGGAATGTTTGAATGAGGCTCATCTTTTGCTGTGGATCTAAATCCTAGAATATTCCTTTCAGCGGCCTTTATGAAGCTTTAGCAGCTGTGAAAAGCTTCTTTGGAGCCCTTGTCCTTGTAAAAGACAAAATAACTTTTCATTGTTGTGACTTTTGGTTTTATATGAGATACTTCAGCTACTTCTCAGTGAAGGAGGAGCATAGGCTTCAAGGAAAAATCTCTGTTGATAGCAATGGGTTTTATGCTCCTAAACCGTACAAGGTGAGCTTGGAAACATAGCCCAAGGTGAAGGTGTGCCAGGCATTTCTCCAAGTGGCACTGCCAGCTCCGGAAGTGCCCCCTCCTGTTCCCCTTGTTTGTTCCTGCTCTGTGCCATGCTTTCGCTTACCCAGGAGTCTGTGCCAGCCCAGCTATGGTAAGAATTCTGTAGTTTCTCCAAACCAGATGGGCCCCTTGGCCAGGTCACACCGGGAGCTTCTGTGCTGGGAGAGGGTCAGAGCAGGGGGCTGGGTGTGTGCAGGAGCATTGGGATGGGCACACTTCAGGGTGGTGTTACCACTGACAGATGTTTATCGTGCACCATCCTTAGCTGTGAGCTAGATGGGTTTACCGTATCTTACAAGATATTGTAAATTTGTGAATAAACCCAACACACTTTTTACCTGTGTGCAAGGGAGATCTGAGGGAATGAAGCTGAGGCAATGTTGGATGAGAGTGAACTTCAGCGCAGCTATAGCTCCTGCACATCAGTGTCTTCATCCCTTAGGGATGACCATATATGACTTTGTCTTCCCACAGAGAGTTTTTTCCCCTGCATGTTTCTCTGCCCCTCCACCAGCACACATCCCCTGGCCCAACATGGACCAACACACTGTCACCTGGTGTGCTGCAGACCCCCTAAACCCTCCTCTGCAGAGCTCGTCCCAGGATGTCAAGAGGGGTGCTGTTGCAAGCAGAAGCTAGGCACCTATGAGGTGGGAAGACTTCATCCTGTTAAGAACAAAAATCTCCCTGCCCCTCCCCAAAGTATTTTGGACTGCCAGGAGGAATATGTCTTCTAGCACAACTGTAGAACATCCCGGCAGATCCCAGACCTGACCAAAGGTTATGGGCTTCAGACAGAAACACTGACTAATACAGGGCAGAAGTATAAATATGTAAATATTGGGGGAAGTCATCCCACAGGCATGTGGGATGCAAACTTTGTGGAGCAAAAAGGAAGCAGAGTGTACTTGTATTCCAGGGCAAAGGCTTTCAGAACAAACAATGGCATTTCCCTAATCTCACAGACAGAGACAGTTTAGGGCTGTCTGTGTCAGCTGGGATGTTCAGGGAGCACTAACATTTGTACTCATATTTGAATCTGTTGCTTTGGAAGTTGTGAGGCCATGCTAGAAAGCAGCAAAGGTAGTTAGCAGTTGAGAGGCAGCCTGGTCCCCGTCTCTCAGTGTCTACCTAGGAAAGCAGTATTAAGCATCTTTTAATCTAGTAGACAAAATCTTGTAGCTCAAGTTAAAATATGGAAATTTAAGTAGGAAATAAATGGTGATCTTAGTACTAAGAGTAATTCATCAGTCCTGTAGCAAGCTCAAGTGGAAAAGTGAGAGCAGCTAAACTTTTGGGCAGGTTACTAAAGTGAAATCTCATTCCCTATTTCCTTACTGTTTATTTTTTATTAACAAAAGTAGGATGTAATTCCTCCAAACTAATCATGGCAATGATAGGGCTGACCAGTCTCACCTGCAGCCTGGCAATGCTCCTTTCCAGTAGCCTGCCATAGTGTAACACTTGTAAAATCTGCCAGGTTTAACAAGTAAAAATGTGTGTTAGGACAAAGAGAGAAAGTGTGCTCAGTAAACAGACTGTGAGCTTTGGGCAGTGATAAACACCTCCTTTCCTTTCCTCTGCTGCAAAAATCTCCACCAACAAAAAAGTGAGAGAAATTTGACAACAAACACATGCCAGAAACCAGCTTGTCAGGGAGAGTTTACTGCTGCCAGTTGCTAACTGGTCTGTACGCTCTAAGTACAGTCCATGGAAGACACAACTATGTCTTCTCTTGGTCACATCAGGTACAGCCCTATATTGTGCTAGAAGTCCAGTTCTTTCTCTCGGGGAAAACTTTAGTTATCAGCTGTGCATTGAAGATGTTTAGAGATGCAAGCTACTGTGTCTGTGAAATGTGTAATAGCTCCCAGATCTGATGTCTAAACCCAGAAGTATGGATGGATGACATCTCTTCTGGTAACTTTTTTTATCCAAAGATCTTGATGTGCTTTCTCAGTTCTGTCAGGATTATTGCGCTTGTCTGGTCTGCCATGCTGAACATAAACTAGAGAATTTCTTCCACTGGTTTCTCCAGTGGAGGGAATGAGCCCTCATATAAGTGTCCAATATCTAATCATGGCTAGTAGACAAAATTTATTCTAAATAAATCAAATCCATCCATTTCTATGTAAGTAACCTGAGAGTTTCCATCTCCTCCAGAGAGCCAGATCAGCCGCCACGGAGGAGTGATTTAGATCCCACAGACCATCCCTGCTTTATTTAAGGGACAATACCTTGCAGCTCCCTTCATCTTTTACATAAAAAGCATCCTCTAAAGTCTTTCTGAGTGTCTATTACCTTCCCTGAAATCCCTTTTCTTTTATGAGACTGTTTTTTCTCAGTCTGCTTGCATTATGAAACTTCATCAAGTAGAAACACTTCTACTTAAAAAACCTTTAACACTCTGTAACGTGTGATTATTTGACCTCATGTAACTGCAATTTCTTGCTATTCTGCTTCTTTCTATCCTACCAAATATAGCTAGTAATATTCTTTCAGTAGGATGTTTGTATGCAATTTGATCTTGCAAGATGCTTTGTCTTACAGTCTAAATGCTAGAATTGAAAGTGCTCCATCTGATGTGGAGTTGGTGGTTTAAGGTAACTAGCAGAACTGTCTTTCAAGATGTTTCTCGGAGAAATTTTGCACTTTAGTCCCCCCTCTCAAGAGATACTTAGGTTTTGTACCACTTGGATTACATTTCTTTGGCATTCAGATTATGTGATGACTGATGCTGGCAGACGAGCTGTACGTAGACAGTAGGAAAATGTGTGTCAGGCAGAAGAGACAGCCTGAGAAACAAAATTAACCTTGTAAGTCTCTGGTTTGTTTAAGGTTACACAGTCCCAGAGAAAAGCAATCTAATAATAACATTTCTAATATGCAGTGAACTTCAATATCATTTTCAATATGCCATATCCCAAGAAGGATAGAGCTTGTACGATTTTCGTTTTCCTCCTTTCCTCCTGCCCTCCTTTCCGGTGGTATTTTTTCATGTCTCTTCAGGCTTTGGCTAATGCTCAACAGTGGGAAAAATAATCATTTTTCCACTTCTAATTTGTGCAGCAAAATGTTCTCTCCCTTCCACTTCCCCATGAAAGGGAATGTGATAAGAAGATGACCATGTTGTTTCACACTTCTTTTCTGGATTGCTTATTAGCACAATAAAGATATAGCAGTATGTTACAACATTTTCCCAACTTAGCCTCTAGCTCCCAGTGGGGGAATTTAGACAGATTCCTTCTTTTCAGCTTTTGAATGAGAAGGATTGGGGGTTGGGATTGTTCTCCTAGAAAAAATTCTTCCTCCTATTTTACAGCTGTCACGTTGTTAATAGTGCAAAGATTGCCTGTGAACATTAACAAGGACTGGTGGAAGCAAAGGTCCCAGTGTGGAAAGAACAAGTAGTTAACACTCCTCCAGAGCACCTGGGCCAGAACCAGGTGTAATGGATTTATGCTAAGAAGCTGTCCTGCAGGAAGCGACTGTATTACTCTGTGGGCACTAAGAATAATAACTTTCCACTTTGAAATGTTGGGGATTTTTCTTGTAATCACCTGACAAAGTTTGGGCAGGTGGAGGATGTGTTAAAGCAATGACTTTTTGCCAAAAATCCCTTTTGCTTGAGCTTTATGAAAAGTATGATTGAATGCTGGTTGCTTGAAAAGCCAAATTCTCATTCTCAAGGGCACTTTGCATGTCTCTTTCTCCAGGGGCTTTCATGTGCCTCTCTTACGCACGAGTATTAAGGCAACAAAATATAATGTCTTTGTTGAAACCACATTTCTCTTTAATCAGCTGTTCTCTGCTTACTTTTAAATTAAGTACTTCAAAGCTATTCTCTGAAAGAGAGATCTCCTGACAGTGCATTTGCTTGTCTGCAGCCCTCAGCTCCATGCAATGCAATCTTGATCTGTGCCATGAGCCAGGGTTGTGCTTTGCAGGTTATGTGTGGGACCTCAGACTGTCTGTCCCTTCGGTGTTCCAGGAAGGTGGCAGTTGGATTCTGAAAACGCAGCTCTTAATGAAATCATTTACTAATTTCTGACAAGTTATGATAACTTTTAGAAATTTTGTATATCTGTCTTCCCATATTTCAATGAAAAACAAAAAGAAAGCCTCCTGTATAGTCAAAATGAACCTGCACTTACTACATGTTTGATAATATCACCATGTGCATTATGTAAATATAGAACATTGAAAATCTGAATTTGGCTGTCTATACTTTAAATCCAGCAAGTTTAAAATAGAGATCTCTGAGAGCACATCATGTTTCACCCCATCTCTGGGATAACGGGAGACAATATCCCAGCGTGATAGCTGCAGGTGCTGGCTGTTCCAAATGTCAACTCTGGTTGCACAAGGGCATTATAATGTACCTGTTCATTCCTTAAGCCATTGAATGTAAATTGCAGTTGTGTGCAGATTGCTGCTGCAGCAGCCATCCTGCATAACAACATGGGCTGCCTGGAGCATCCTGGTATAATTTTGGTCTCTTTGTTGTCATCTTGGAAAATACTAAAATTTAAGCTCCTTATTCTTAGCACATGTCTTAGCACAGTGCCCAGTGTATCAATATATGACCCGACATTCTGTGATGTTCTCTGTTCTGGTGTGATGGGACATTTATTGTTACAGAAAAGCCTTTCTGTCCACATGCTTCTGAGCAACCTTTCATGCGGGAGCAATGAAAGGAGAGGCAAGCATCGTGATAGACCCTCGCTCCGTGTGCTCCATTTTGCCTGGTGTACTTGTAATGCACTGTGGGGACATGTTCAGGTAATTACAATGAGGCTGCTGATGCAATTGTACTGGTAAGATAAGATAGCACAAGGTAGGACAAGATGTTGCAAGCTTAAGCTAAAGGGGACATGGTCAGAAAAGGGTTTATGGGTGAAGACGTTTCCCACTCGATTTTCAATAAAATATGATAAAGAGGGACCAGAAAAGGGACACAGACAATGACACAAACCATTGGGCAAGTCTGCTCCATGAATGGTACTCATTGGCACGGCAGTATGGAAACCCATGGCTCCATGAATTAAAGTCAGAGAAAACAATTCCAGAAACTAGGTTGTAACCACTGTGTTTATCATTAAAAATCTTCTACCTGGAGTTATCAGTAGCATGGAGGGATTGGTGCCTGGGCTTTCTGTAATTCACCTTCAGTAGTCTGGGTAGAGCTGGACACACTGGAGTGTGTCCCAAAATCAACTGCATCACTGGTGCCCCACTGAACTGCTTGTGGCACTGCTTGTACCAGACGGGTGAGTCCATATTGTGATTCCTTTATAAGAATGTTATAAGCTTGGCTTTTCTCAGACTGCACTGCAGACAGCACCAGATAAAAATTAAAAGTGTAACTCATTTCTTACAAAACAAAGTTTAGGTTTGGCTTGTCAGGAGGTAAACCCCACCATTTGAAGGGTGTGAGGGTTAAGTAGCTACACTCTTCAAGTTGTAAGCATAGTTAAAAAAATTCTGCAAAGGATGGCAACTGATAATGGGTCTGATGTGATGCAGAAAATATGCATTTCCTCCTCAGCCTGTGCCCCCCTCTCCCTGCCAGTGTTATCGCTGAGATCTGTTTGCACTCCATGGGATATCACAAAGGTCACTTGCAGCAAATGTGTCATCATTTGAATTAGGGGAGCCACTGTGGCCTGATTCTGCCTTTAGCCCTTGGCAGGAGCACAGGTGGGTTCTCACTTTTGCACCAGAATGCTACTTGCCACACTGGGCAACCTCGCTTGGGGAGGCGAGGAAACAGTGGCTGGACCCTGGAGGCTGATAGTTGGAGTGCAATAGCAGAGCTCCTGGTTTGCTGTATCGGTCATCACCCTGGGAAATGTTCACCTCTGGAATAATATTTCTTCTTTGCCAAGCTCCTGTGCAGAGTGATGGATTTTCACCTGCTTCTGGACTGAGTCGTTAGCTTGCTGCTAAGACTGGGTAATACGTGTTATAGGCCACAACAGCCAAGGAAGACCTCTCATTTGTGCTTTAGAGAGCTCCTTACCCAGTCACAGAGATTGAGTGTAGCAGCATTTGTTGTAGTGTATGTAATGATTAAGTTACGAATTGTTCAGAACTGGCTGCTGCATTTGAGTTGGCTGAATGGACTTATGGACTTGGCTCACCATGATCCTCACAGGAATTACATGTTTTCCCTCCATCATGACCACATTTACACTAGAGAATTTCCAGTTTTATTTAGACACTAGCAGCAGAGCTTTCTATTGGCAGGTTTCCCCTGACATAAAGAGAAAGAGTGACCTAAAATATGTACATTAGAGATCTGTTCACATTGCCCAAAAAGCAGGATGTCAGGTATTGATCCCAGATACAGTATTACCTGCATACTTCTGGCCAGCTCCTAAAGACCTCTTGTCATGACTCTTAATTTACCTCTTAAGTGTTTGCTTTAAAAAATAGATCACAATACAAATTATTACTCTGCTCTGGCTTTTATAGCCTGAGCTCACTCCATTTTCCATGTAATACGCACCCACTACTTCGATTTTAAACGTCCAGAGAAAGGTCAGATTTACTAACAGGGAATTCAGAAGCCTCTTTCAAGTCATGTATGCAACCACTCCATCATCAACTTCCTGCAGCTACTCAGGTCAGGAGAGGAGAGGTGCCCTGGCAGCACCAGGGGACAGGAGTCCTCCTCCCTGTACACCCCTACACAGATGTTGGATTGACCACAGGAGACTCTTGAGCCAGGAGGCTGAAATACATTTTTTAATTAAAATTTAAATTAAGTTATTAAAAGTTAATAAATATATTAATAATGCATTAAATTTAAATTAAAATTATTTAATAGCTTCAAAAACTACAGTCTCTAATTCCAATCCACCTTATAAAGGCTGGAAGGAGTCTCTGTAGTTTGCTTTACCCCTGAAGGGCTTTTAGAATGGTGAAAAATTATTCAGATTTCAGAAGCTGAAACATGCCTTGCTAGAGAGAGGGGCTGACTTTACAGCCATCCCAACAGCACTCTTCCACAGCAATCAGGGTACTCAGGATCAAAAGGGGCTAACATGTCTTGTGTTGTACTTGTGGGCTGATCTGATTAAAGTAGAAGTGGAAAAAGAAAAGGTCTCTGAGGCTTCATTTCAGCAAAGTATTTCACCACAGTGAAAGCAATTTCAGGCTGAAACTTATGCTAAAATACTTTGCTGAATCAAAGCCTAACCCAGTAGTTTGCCTGTCCCCTCATGCTTTGTTTTAATGGGTGAAGCCAGGCATGAACTGACTATAATTCCTGCTGCTCTATAATCTTTAGAAATAATTTTTCTATCAGTGTATTAGAACTAATTGAGCCAAACAGCAATAAGCTGAGCATGATTCTGGTATTTGTTTTGATATATAAATATAACTATTGTGGAGGAAACTTGTCTTTTCAGTTTGAAAATTATTCCTGAGAGAAGCTGTGCTTTTTTTTGTCCCTGCTTGTCAGTGGGTTTGCATACTGGGGTAAGGAGGAAGCAGTGCAGAAGTGGCTGAAGAGTATGAGCACTGGTTATATTTGATTTGCATCTATACTACGAGTGGGCTTTGAGCCTCTGTCACATACCTTCAGCTATGCCAGTGTCCAGTCTTCCCTCCTGCAGCTGCAGCCCCTCTCAGTGTCTCTGGCATCAGAACAGGATGGGTAATTGGCATCAGATGGCCTCACAGCCCTTCCATCTATCCATAGCAACAGGGAGGAACAAGTTTCTCAAGTTAATAATTTGGCTGCATGTGTGTGACAGAATTTTATCCATATTCATATTAAATTGTTTTCCCCAATGCTTGTGCCATTCAGCCCAGCCAGTCACTGTCCAGTCCCTTAGTTTTGCATCCCAGCCTCTTTGCCTTCATTTTCACCTAATCACCATGTTCATTTTGTCTTCCTCCCCTCCCAGTTATGCCTCACAGGTCTTGTTTTTACCCTTTTGCATTTAATTCAGCCTCCTCCTTTCCCTTCCTTTGTTTCCTTCTCTTCCCTAGGTTCCCTGAAGGATGAAGATGATCTTCCTTTCCCACATGAGCCTCCCTTTTCTCTGTGTAGCCAGGGCTACAGTCAAAAGGGAGGTGCTGCTTCAGTGTGAACAATTTCATCTGAAGAAATCAGCAGCTCAATAAGTCTCTTTTTAATAAGCACAATACTATTTTAAGATGGTTTTTAACATCACCAAATCAGAGTGAGTTTAGACATCACTGGTAGAAGTCCTCAGCACACAGGGCACTCCCCCCTGCCAGCATTCAAGTCCTTGCCACGAAAACATGCCACCCTTTCACAAAAAAGGGCAGCAAAGATGTTTTGTTTAGCAAAATAACATATTTTTTTATCTGGCTTTGGAAGCAAACTGCTCTGATGCCAAACCGGGGGGGCTGGATCAGCTGACCTCCTGAGATTTCTTCTCACCTGAATTACTTTATCATTCTATATAATTTTGCCTGAAATTGGAAAATGGAAGAGTTATCACACCAGCTTAAAAACCTCAGTGAAAACAAGTGAAATCCTGATCATGCGAAACCAGTGCCTTACAAATGCAAGCAACCCTACAAATAGGCAGGTCTCCCAGACCCTTCAATAATGGCAGGACTTACACATGAGCTCACAGAGGTATCCGTTAATCCCTAATCAGCAGCGATGTTACCCGTGACAGCGTTGCTTCTCAAAAATTCTCCATTTCAGCTTCGCTTCAGTATTAGTTTACAAGCACAAAGGTATTTATTGATTCATGTTGCTCGTGGTAAGAGCTCTGCTCCCTGCAGTTGTCTTCTGCTACGGCCCCCTCCCTAGCCCTCTTTGCATATGATGCTGTGTCTCTGAATGTGCCTGTTGTTCTTGAGCGCTTGCACATTCCTGAACCTGGGGCAGTCAGATGGCTCCATTGCCATGCCCTTTTCCTCTAGCAACAATGACTCGCGTGATTTTATTTTTAAACGCTCATGGGGTAGGCTAAAAACCATGTAATATCTTTGGTTTGAGTCAAAAGAGAGGAACTGAAGATTTTTTCCCTTTTAAACATCCTAGTGTGCTAACAGAGAAACCATCAGCAATGATTTCGCATAGGAAGAAATGCAGTCATGTCTGACACGTTTATCCTGGCTAGAAAACTGGAGATGTCCTGCATCATTGTATCAAAGACTTTCTTGGATTCTCGTTTTATTCCTGCCTGCCCTACTTGGTGAATGGCTGCAGGTATCAGGGTTAAGGACACACGTGTCCTCACAGCACAGCAGCCTTAGGAGTGAAGCACAAGCCATTGACCTAGGGGGCCCTCAGGGCATGCAGCCTCAGAAGAACACTTGGGGATCAAGAGGGGTGCTGGAGCTGAGCACTCACACTGTGCTGCAGCGATGGTAACAGCTCTCTGTTGTCAGCTCTTCTGACAAGGGCTTGCTTGAAAAGCTGACCTGCAGGAATGCTGCAGGATATGATTAGAGTGAGACTGGAGTATGGAGATTATCACTTAGGACACTGATATGTTTTCATTTGTATCTTGTCCCTGATGCTATTATTTAAGTCTTACCCACTTGAATAATAGTGCTGCTATTATTTGTTCTTATGCATTCAGAGAAACTTTTGTTTTTCCCCAGCGCTTAGGTACGTAATGTATCTGGCACAGAACATTTCTCCAAATTACTGCCTGCACGGCTACAGCAATGCTGCGTGCACTCCATCTTCCACCCAAAATGTAGCCATCTGCTACTGTTTTTACTTCCATTTTCCCCTTACTTGATGCTTTTCAAGCTTTCTGCTTTGTCCTTCACCTCTGCAGTCTGTGTGTTTTGGAGGGAAGATGGGCAGAACCCATGGTCCTGTAGACTTTTCCCAGAGGTTTTAGAGTCCTCTGCAAGCCTCCTCGACCATTCTGTCTTGCAGAGTTGTCACAGACTTTTCTCTCTGTCTGTCAGAGAATAGAATTAATCCAGGATCTGGGGAGGCAGTGAAGGGTATAGGAGAGAAGTGTCTGGTTTTGCTACACATTTCAGCAATAGCACAACAGCAAGAGTTATCACAAGAGCACACTAGTGGCCTGTGACAAGGCCCATGGGTGTGTAATACCCACCTGAGTCGAGGTATTGCACCTGGGAAGGATTGAGCCTCCAGACTCTAACCTCAAGTGGGAGGAAGCTCTCCTGAACAGAGGAGAGGATGTGGGTCAGGGATGTAACTCAGTCACAGAGGAGTTGTGGGCTGGAGCATGTATGCGTTAACACAGGGGATGAAAGAGTTCAGCAAATGTGAACAGAGTAACATAATTAAATCAGCAGGGAGAAATGAGAAACATGAAAAGGTTGTGGAAAAGTAAACATGGGCAGTGGAAACACTTCATTGTGAAGCTACATTTTTGGCTGCATTTCTCCATTTGAGGAAGCAGAAGGACCAGATTCTGACAACTGGTCTCAGTCCTGTGCATGGTCCAGAATATTGGCATAGCACAGAGCTGGCACTGGCCCTGGGGTGATGGAGCTGCTGTGTGGCTTGGCCCTGCACCTAAGGGGTGTTCCTCCCTGTCTAGAGGCTGAGTAAGTGTGCCTGTCCCTTAGGAGAGGATGATATTCCTACCTCTCCTAAGGAAAGGGATAATCTCGCCTTCCCCTTCCTCAATGCAAATTTAAAATGACTGTGAAGGTGCATGAGAGTAAAAAGATAGGATCGGGGAGCTCTGACAGCAAGTGACTGTCTATGCTAGAGGCTTATTCCTGCACTTAGGAGATGCTCAGTGTGTGGTGCTCCCATGTGTTTGTGAGAAATTGTAGGTGATAGAGGGGGAAAGTGAGAAGGAATATAACTTTTGGCTATTGTTACAGGGAAAAGAGAGTTATTGAGTTGTATCTGTGGAATGTTTCCAATGTGAGTAGCATGAATAGATGAACATGACTAACATTTCATGAGAGTTGGTGACTTCCAGTATGCAACAAGCTGTGGTCCTCTAACACAGACACATCCAGGGTCTCAGCAGTGCTCCTCCCAGCCAGGGCAGTGTCCATCCACTGTTCAACAGAGAAAAATGTATGTTTCTCAGAACATGGTAATTGTGCTGTGATTAGATATTAAAATAACCGGGACTTGGGGTTATTTGTTGGTTGACTGACCCAGAAATTGATAGCAGGCATCCCCCTATCTAAAAGACAGTAAATGTTCTTTTTAAGTCATTAATTTGCTTTTGCTGTGGGCCTAAACCATGTTCACAAGCAGTCTCCACAATTCAGCTGAGTCACAGTGATGTCTGAAATTCCTGTGCCTCTGCTCTCGCTGTGAGCCTTGCATCTCCACAGCCAAGTACACAACAAGGAAAGGTTTCTGTGTGCTGTCATAAGAAAATGATTTGGGAAACAAAATAGCCCAGAGGAAGATAAAGCAACTTTGAGTGGGAAAGAAGCATTGTCATCTTTCATCTGTAACATGATACAGGATTTCTTCTTCAAGAGAAATTTGTGATTAAGAATGTCTCAATAAGACTGTATAATCTCATATAAATTCTTTCATGAGGAAAAGATCAAACACTGAAGGTTTTTTTAAATCTAGTGAATAAAAGGCACAGGAATAACCAAAACCTGGGCAAATTCCAAATAATTTTTAACAAGATGATACGCATAGGAAAAAAAGTGGAAGGAGGAGTGGAGGATTGCCTGTGTTTTGAAATGGATTGAAACTGTGTGTTTTCCTACAAATTGTTCACTAATTTTGTTTTAGTGGAGTGCAAATTATTGGGATGAGTATAGGCTTAATGGGATGAGTTCAGTGGCATGGGCTGTGTCATAGGACTAAATAATAGCCTTACATATCTGCACGTGATAAAATTCCCTTATCCCACAAAATGTGCAAGCACAGTCACTTTTTCACAGTCTGTTACTGTTAGTAGACTTATTCCACGTGTACAATTACATGTGTGTGCAGGACAGCCTGTAGCTGATAGAGCAGACGGATGTGCGGGGTTTGAGCAGAAGGCTGATTCTTTCCTTCAGCAGCTCTGCAGAGACACAGGCCAGCACAGTAGTCCACATTTCTGGAGTACTCCAGCCTTGGGAACATCATAGCATGTCTCCTACTTGTGCGTGACTGCAGCGCTTCCCCTCTGAAGGATGTGGTGGTTTATGCTGCTCGTTAGTGTTGACTCATGCAATGGTTTGGTTTCTTGTGCCCATGTATAAACTTACCTGCATACGGCTAATATAAGAAGTGTTTTCCAGTAGAATGACAGCTAGAATATTAAGCAGCGTTCCTGTGAAGCTGCACAGACCAAAGGAAAAAGCCCACTCTCAAAACCAGCCCCACGGATCACCAAAACTGCCTTAGAGTATTAAAACTATTTTGAAAATCTAATTTCTTCGACTGTCCTGTTGCTTTACTTTGCGTGCTCTGCACACCTTAAAGAATACAAGCCATCTGACTTTATTTCTCATAAACAAGAACAGTGGGACTATGTGTGGGTTGCATGTCTTGAAAGGAAAAACTAGAGCTGACTTGGTTTCCCAGGTAGGGCTTTCTTTTTCAATTTGCCAAACATGCTTCTCATGAAATCCTTTCAGAAGGATCTGAACCATATTTTAGAGATTTAAACTGCGGGTTCTCTTACACCCATCATCTCTGAATTTTACCTTATGAATGCAAAAATCTTACTTTCTGAGGCAGAGGTTTGAAAAACTGTGTGTAGAGCCTCTAAATGCAGAGGTTGAGATGCTGACAAAGGTGACAGTGTGACCTGGGGGATGCTGGCAGAGCAGAGAAGGGTGCTGCTGCAGGACACCCCCCCATGGCCACTTGCTGCGTTCAGCTGCTGCTTTGCCCCTGCCAGCTGCCGGGAAAACTCTGGAAGAGAAGCCAGTGTCCTGGATGGGAGCCTGAAGCATCCCCTAGCGTGGGAATAGCATGCACGAGAGGATGCAGGGGCTGATTTACGTCACAGCACTGCGTGTAAAACAACAAGTTATAAAAGGGCATTCTATAGAAAGGAAAAAAATGCTAACTGAATATCAGAAGAATGTTTGTGTTCCTGCTTTTAGCTTAACGTGGCTCCTTTTTTAGTTGCCTAGCTGACTGAATTTGTAGTAGTTAAAAATGCCACAGAGTCATTACAGTGAGCTTGAAAAAGTGCTGGGAGTCTGTACCATGCGGCACAGCATTTCTGAAACACACCACTCTGTTTGCTATGGTAGACACTTGAGATCAAAACATGAGGCGATGGCAACACTGTTGCCTGCTATGAAAAAAAAAAAATAAATACGAGATATGCATCATTTTACAAGAAACCTGTGTCAGGCAACATGTTATAAAAACCTGCTGTGATTGACAGATATTAAAGGAAAAGTCAAGTAAAACCAGCCCAACAGATTATTTGCAGTAAAAGACTAGCATTTGCTCTTCCCCAGCCTTTTCTTTCTTTGTCGTCTAATTCTCACTTTTCCCATTCAGCAAACTTCAAATGTTAATCACTGGCTGGAACAAACAGATGAAACCTTTCTCTTGCCCTCGGAATATTCAGCTAAAAAGGCTCCTGAGGGTTATTCCGGTGGAGGTCGGACGCCACCTAAAGTCTCCAACAAGTTTTGCAGTAGAAGAAATCAGCATTTCTACCCAGCATTCTGGAGCAGTAACAGCTCTGAAGTTATCAGTTATTTATAGTTCTTTGTGGCTACCCTAAGCACAGCAGAAGTTCGCACTGTGAGAAAATTAGCTCAGTCATGCTAGGCTGGGTAAAAATCCAAATTTCTGTCATCCTCAGCTGCAAGAAGCAGATGTTGGAACTCAGTCCAAAATCAAAGCTCTGAAATGGAGAGCCTGTCTTATTCCCCTGATATTAAAACTAGCTTGGTAATGGTGTTCCTTTATTTTTAACATTTGGAAAACATGTGACTGTAGAAGGGAATCAGATTCACTAGATGGAAGAACAATGCATGCAAGACATTTTCCACAAATGGTATCAAGTCTTAATGTTTAGAGGATACCAATGAGTATTTTAAAGTACTGAGTAGGGTTAATACCTTTATCACTAGAATTGGTCAGTAAGCCAAATAAGATGTATTATAATAAAAATATGCAGTTGTCACAAAAATATACCAGCTTTGAAAAATGTGTTGCTTTTACTACACTTCCTTTGCATAAGTATTGATTGCTGGGAGGTGGGCTACGTCTGATTTAGTAGAGGGTTCTTTTAACCTTGTGTTTCCAAATGTATTCTATCTTTAATTTTCATTTTCCCTTTTTTGAGCATTAGTGCTCGACATAAGAACTTCAGAATCATGCATTTTTATTACTGACATGGTCATAACAGCCATGAACGGAAGTTGCTTTTGGATTTTAAGCATCATTCAAAGTGACTGCTGTTGAGTGCTTTTGGAAACATTAAGCCTTGTCTTCTAGGTCAAAGTGTCTCCTGACTGCTATAATGAAACAAACGGAGTCTAGTTTTTTACTTTTAGTTTCAAATCACCTAGAGCGAGCACAGGAGGAACTATCATGCTGCACAGTACAGAAGTGGTAGGGTGCGGAAGGGGACCTTGGCCATCAGAAGTGATAGAAGGGTGGCCCCTTGAGCACTTGCATTTTAACATGCTATGTTTCCCAGCAGGTGGTAGCTGTTCTAGACATCTGCTAACCTGGTTGTTCCTGCCTTTCCAGCACCCTCTCGAGCTGCTCGCATGCCGTGGTGGCCCTGCTGTACCCCTTCTCCTGGCAGCACACCTTCATTCCTGTCCTTCCGTCATCCATGATTGACATCGTGTGCTGCCCTACCCCCTTCCTGGTGGGTCTGCTCTCCAGCTCTCTGCCCAAACTGAAGGAGCTGCCTGTAGAGGAGGTAGGAGCTGGCACCAGAATTGTGTTCCTGGAGTAAAGCTGTCCCACCCTGGAGAGAGCCTGCCATTCACACATAATTCTTACGTTTCATTTTTAATCTGCCTGTTTCTTCTCTGCTTAATTCTTATGGGCAACTGCATCCTGGTAAAACTGCAGGGGTAGCTTTAGTCTTCTCTTTACTCTGCTCCTCTTCACATAGAGACGATGTGCACCCTGACAGAGAGAAGTGAATGTTAATCTGGTCAGCAAGTAAGTACAGTATAAATATGCTGATTTGTTCTGATTTTGTTGTATCTGGAACAAGAAGAGGAAGATGTGAAGTGCCACCTGCTATGATGCCTATTAATGCTAACAGAACTTGAGCATGAAGCCATAGCCAGCACAGAAAATCAAACATTTAAGGCTTTTTTTTTTTCTTTGCTAATACTGTATTGGAAATCCAATGAGAGTTCCAGTTCATCAGCTTTTCCAGTAAAACACCACAAAAACACTCAAGGTCCACTCTTCTCTCTTACTCTGATTAGTTTCTGTCATTTTTTTTAATGAAATTTTCTTTTCTTGTGCTTGCTTTCAAGGTTCTTTGTGCCTCTGGCCCATGTAAATATCTTCTCTGTTTTCCTCCCACTTTCCCAACATTGGTCTCCCACATCATCCCAGGTCCATCTCTCAGCTTTGCTGCTTCATGATCATTAATATTTCACACTCTTGCTCTTCAGAAGCCCTGCTGCCTCCAGTGACATGGTTTTCTTTAAACCCTCTAAGACACTTTTCACCTGTATGTTAAAAGTGATTAGCAGTAACCTGCTTAGGTTTAAAGAAAACTGCCCAACCCTTTTAGATTTTTACATATTAACCTGGTATGAGATATTTTGCATCTGACTATGTTAAATTAGACTTTAAGCTCTAAAGAAAAACTTCATCTTTTTGTTTTATAAAGCACAAAACCTGTTGTTTCACAGTAGGAATTTCGATTCATGTTGAGGCTTGGGACTGTTCAGATGATCTTTCTCTATTAAAAGGCAAACACAAATGAATGTTTTCTGCCTCTTCAGATATATTTCACTACAGTGTTTTCTTTTCTGTAGGCTTTGATGGTTAACCTGGGATCTGATCGATTCATCAGACAGGTAAAGTACAGATCAAAATGTTGCCATGCAGTCTAGTAACCTGTTTACTCCTGCAGTATGACTAGGTTTCTTTGATTAGAGATATTTGGCTGGAATTGTGCAGTGGGAAAGAGATTAGAGGAAAAAGAAAAAGGTGCTCTCTTTCTGTTTCACCTGCAAATAAGTACTTCTCAGGCACAGAAAAGGGATTGATGCTATGACTGTCAGAAGAAATCAAGAACTGTATTCACACTGCAAAGAAAACATCCAAAGATTATAATTCCGTGTTAGTAAGAAAACTCACATTGTTGGAGATGAAAAGGACAAAAATTCAAAGAAAAGTTTCTGAGTAAGAAAAGGTAAAGATTAATGTGGTAGGAAAAGCAGGAGCCTTGTAAGCAGGGAGATGAAGGATCCCTTGATAGCATCATCTCTTGATAGCAATGTGGTGCTAAATAGTTTCAGAAATAACTATATGCAGGTTAGATGAGTAAACTTTCCTGTATGAGCCCCTGGATGTATGGCTGGTGAACACTGGTTGCAGAGCTAAGATTCTTGTGTCTGCTTACTTTTGCTGAACAAGCATTAAAAAAGATGAAGACAGCAAAAGGGGGAAACTCAGAAAACAAGATATACTGGAATGTAAGTAAATACAACTGTCAAGAACCAAAGAAGCTGCCTAACCCCAACTAGAGCAGCTGTGTGTACACATACCTAGGTATTGACTATGTGTATTTAGTTAAAAACACTGATTTGGACTCTGTCATGTAAAGAGCTGGTTCCAAGTTTCTATATGTTTACCTTGCTCTTTCGATTATTGCTTCTGGCTTTAATCTCATTAAGAGTGACAAGAAATTTTGTTTAGAAGTATATGATGGTTGCACAAAGATTTTCATTATTTTGTTTATGTACCATGACAGTAACAGATACAAAACACTCTTCTTCTGAATTTTAAACCTTGCAAAAGTATTTGCTGTTGTTGCTGTTCAGATCAGTGTGATCTAAAGATTATTTTTTTCCTCTGTCAGATGGATGATGAAGACACACTATTACCTAGAAAACTGCAAGCTGCTCTGGAGCAGGCTCTAGAGAGAAAGAATGAACTGATAAATCAGGATTCAGATAGTGATTCAGATGATGGTAAGTTCATTTGTAAACAGGGATTTGTATAGACAAGCATGCAGATAGTATTGAGGCCTTCTATCCACGAGAAAGATGAGGCTTTAAGATACCTTTTGCAACATCAAAAATGGTCTCTGAACACACAGGGAATGAGACTGATTGCATCAACCCACAGTAATACAGTCAGCTACCTGTTTTAATTTCTTTGTAAATGACATACCTCTAAACCTCGATTCAAATAGAGCTTTGCAGTTAACTTGGCCCTAATTCAATCCAGATAACTGTACATGCTTGGGGTGTGTCTGAGTTTGGAGTTGCTCTTGGCACTTGGTATTTCCAGGGGAGAGAAGCAGGTACCTCTAGAACACAGTTTCAGTGCAAGAGGGGCTGAGTTGCCTCTGAAGGTTCATATTTCTCTCCAGCAATTATAAAAACCACCCTGGGTGAATTTAAATGCCTGTGGTTAAAAGGTATGAAACAGGCCCCTGTGCAGGTTTTGAAATTTATTTCTACTCCTCTGTGTTACACATGTAAAACTGCTTTAACATCTTAGAAATGATGAAAATCCAAATTCTACAACATTACCTTTTTTGATCAGTTCTTGGTAAAGGCTTATTATCCCCAGAGCAAACATTTTAATTCTGAGTCATTCAGAAGCTTCTCAAGAAATCGTACTGAAGCGTTAAAATACGAGGTGTAATTTTGATGAAGCACTCACAAAATTTTTAATTTTCTGGGCTGTTTCCTCAGGATTTGTAGCTCTCATTGACTCTTGGTTATGAAACACCAGTTACGTAGACTGCACTCCTGATTATAAAGCTGTTACCCTGTCTGGTGTACATCCAGGTCTGCAAGGAGCCGGTACGGCTCCTCCCAGTTATTAGCATGGCAACAGTAACCCACGAGATGACTGTACCTGGCCCTGCACGGGTGACAATGCTGACAGCTCTGGTAGCAGCTGATTTTGGTGTCTTATTGCCGCCTTATTTTGCAGAATGTAACACCCTGAATGGATTAGTGTCAGAGGTTTTTATCCGGTTCTTTGTGGAGACAGTTGGCCATTATTCCCTGTTCCTAACCCAGAATGAAAAAGGAGAGCGTGCCTTCCAAAGGGAGGCTTTCCGTAAAGCTGTGGCCTCCAAGAGTATCCGCCGCTTCTTGGAAGTTTTCATGGAATCCCAAATGTTTGCTGGCTTCATCCAGGACAGAGAGCTGAGAAAATGCAGGGCAAAAGGTAAGGGTGGTTGCCTTTCCTGCAGCACTAGTTACTTGTGTTGTGCGCAGGTGCTGTGACTGGCATCCCTCTCTACTGCCAGGGCTGAGAAAATTCCGGGGAGCTGACAAATCTGAAACACACTGTCTGCTTCTTGTGGCCTAGATTGGAGCTATGGTGGTGGTAATATAAAGGCTTTAAACCAATAGAATAGTCACATCCAAATGCCCTAAATCACTCTGAGGTGAGACTGGGAGCCACCCAGAGAAGGGCACAGCCCCGGAAGCCGCTTGCCAGTGCCCGCGAGGGAAGGCGTGAAAGCTTCCCCTAAAGCCCCGCTCATTGGATGCTCAACTGAAGGCAGGGGCGGGAAGTACCTCCCGCACGCAGCGCTCCCCCTCCGTGCCCGGGACACTGCAGCGCCGCCTGCCGGAGCAGCGCGGGCACTGGCGGGAACCCAGCCCGGGCCCGCAGTCCCCCTCGCCCCGGTACCCAGAAGCGTCGCCGGGCGGTAACGGGGTTTGCAGCCAGGGCCGCGTTTCGCGAGGGCGGGGAGCAGGAGGCGCAGCCCGGGGCGGTCCGGCCTTGCTGCGGCGGCGGGCCCGTGTCCCGGGCTGTCGCTGTTGAGCGGACCCGCGCTCTTGGCGCCGTCTGTCAGCCGGTGATCCCGCTCGGCGGCCTGGAGCCGGCATGGCCCGGAGCGGCGGCGCGGCGGATCTAAGGGCAAGCGGAGCGAGCGGCCGGCCCGGGCGAGAGCCGCCTTCACCCCCTTGCTCGAATCTGTTACCCTCCACTTAACGTCTGGGGCTCGCGGTAGTCGTGATGCCACGCGATACCGGATCGCCCCTCACCAGAGGTAACGCGTTGCGGTCTTCCAGAGGTGAAGGGCTCTCTAAATAAAAAGCAGGAGGTGTGCAAGGGGCTGAGGTAAGCGGGTCCAGCCAGGCGCAGCTCGCTTGAGCTCCGTTTTCTCCCTCCTCCACAGGCCTCTTCGAGCAGAGGGTAGAACAGTACTTGGAAGAGCTTCCAGACACGGAACAAAGCGGAGTAAACAAGTTTCTACGAGGCCTTGGTGAGGAAAAGCTTTAAGTATTTCTGAAATGGATTTTCATGGCTGGTTTTTTGTAATTCAGTAAAGCCTTACCTGAGGTGATAGGAAACATGAAAACAGCGAAAGCATACTTAAAGCTGACAAAACCAGATTTAATTGTGATCTTTATTAACACATTCATTTTCACTTGGGGGTAGTGGAACCAAACCATGACCAAAGAGGTGGAGAAAAGGCAATTGACCACTCAGGTTCTGCTAGCTGTCTGTCCCTGCTGGCGTTAAGTAGGAGAGTTACTCTACAGCAATTCCATGACAAATTTAGACTCATTTGCTAAGTAAGTTTTGATTGCCCTTGGCTTCTCAGGGTGTGTGGAGACTGATGGTGTGCTTTCTTTAGGAAACAAAATGAAGTTCCTTCACAAGAAGAACTAACTCCTTTCTGCTGAAATGCCAATCCAAAGACTTATTTATGGCACTGCGTGAGGCACCTACAGCGTTGCAGAGCTTGGTGTGGGAGGAGAGCAGGGTGAGGTGACTGCAGCCTTACGTGACAGCCAGTGCTGTTAGTGTGCCAGATGATGGCTCCTATATCTATTTGGGTAGAATTTGTACATAATGTGCTGTAAGCTTTTGTAACTGATTTTGTAATGAGCAAGGAAAACTGTGGTAAATATTTGTATATTCCTGAGAATAACAGGTGCTTTTTGTTTCTTTAGTATGAACTGAGTTATGCTTGGTGCAAAAAATGAATAGCTGATTATGTGCAGCTGACTGTCTCAGCAGAACCACTGACTTCAAGGGATGTTTGTGAGAGCTACACTGATGCCTGAATACTGCGAGGTGAATGAACTCGGGTACGTGGGAGAGGCTGTATGCACAGGGGCTGCTTTCATGTGGCAGAGTTGTCTGTTTGGGTGTCCCCCTCCTCCTTTTTTTTCATTTTAATTAATTTTAAAAGAAAAATAACAGAGTAACTTGATAATAAGGTACTTGGTTCACAATACAAAACTTCCATTTGGTTTGAACTCTGGTCAGTAAACTACTTGTAATCCATTCTGCACTAAGACTGCTAAACCTGAGGAGATCTCAGCTCTTTGACATGCAAGCTGCGACAAGTAGGTACAGTACGTCCTTTCCTAATGTATGTATGTATGGTTTCTAATAAACTCTGTAAATATACTTGTTTGTTTATATTCATTGCAAACCTCTGCAGTTCCGATGTTGAGTAGGTTACAAAACCAGTAACTTCCCTGTGATTTTTAATGAATTTGTAATTAAAATATGAAATGGTTATGAACCTGAATTTTAGTAGGTTTGCTATTTCATGACGTGTAGTTTGATTTTTCTTCAATGTTTTCCATTGGGCTGAGACAAGGCATTTTACATCCCTGCTCTGGTAATTGTACCCTAACAGAAGCATCTCTTAAAACTTTTTTATTCGCCTGGTTTAGCAGCAAGTTACTTTTGTCACTGTATCACATATACTGCTCCTCAGCTGTGGTATTTTCAGGTTGGTCTTGTTAGGTTAGGTGATCAAAGTAGAATACGAGCAGCTGGAGGCAGACAGGTTTTCCCTTAATTTCCAATGAGCTGATCACCAACATTTCAGAGGAGCCTGCTTTTCCTTTGCGCTTACTGCAGCCTGCTCAGGTGGTGGTTCTGTTTCAGCAGAGGCCCTTCAGCCCAATGGGAATGCTGAGCTTGCCATGGCCACCTCCACAGTTATGAATGCTGTCCAAGTACCACATTCATCTTTGATCTGCTCACACAACTCCTGTGGAGATTGTGCAATGTTTCCCTTAGTCTGAAGAAAATATAAAATACTTGAATATATTTGCAAGTCAAACAGCTAATGAAAACTAGCTAAAGTTCCCTTTAAAACCCCAAGCACTACATTTCTTCATTTGCAGTGTGGTTTCTTTAGTTACGCTGGCTTTGAGGCTTGCGCAGTTCCTAACCTGACAGTGGTTCTGGTTTGCTATCAGCCTCATAGAATAAAATCGAGGGATTGTTCACTGAAAAGGTGAAGTCGTTTCCTTTTTCTCTTAATTCCCTCACACTCTTGTATGTACAAAAGCTTGTGAAGTGTCTGGGAAGAGCCTGTAAAATATCAATGCTTTTGATTCAATGGAAATGTAATCCAGTGTTAATTTCCATTCCTTTCACTGTAAGGTATGCTGTAAGTTCCAGAATGAATTCTAGATGTAGTTCTTCAGAGTGGAAGGAATAACTTCACTTGTATGGGTGGATTCTGGCCATTTTACAAGTAACATCTGCTAGTAAATACATGGGGAAATACATATTCCTCTGAAGAAAGTGATGGATAAAGCATCATCATTGGCTGAAGAAGTGCAGCAGTGAAGAGTTGCCACAAAGCCGAGGAAAAGCCACATAATGCTGATGTACAAGAATATGAACCAGGCCTACTGTGATCCAGAGGTCTGTGTTTGAAAAGGTTAGATGAGCCAAAACCATGAACTGTGTTACTTTGCCTTCTGAAAGGTGTTAAAACCAGTGGTGTTCCCAAGGATGGAGCATTACTAGCACACCACTGCACTGAGCAGGAAATCGTGATGAAAAACAGATCCAGTGCCCTTTAAATAGGTAGTCTCACAGTATAGAATACATTAAAACCCAAGCTTTAGAATTAATGATGCTTCCCAGGAATTGTCACTCTAGTGTGGCAGGTAGTTAAGTACATAGTATTTATTTTCCCATTGTTACCGATGTTTAATAAAGTTACCAAGCCTGAAAATGTTCCCAAACTCCGCATAAGACCCTACTTTCGCTACAGACCACAGAGGGCAGAAAGCAGATGCTGTGGCTGTAACACCATGCGGTACCCGGCGCTGCCTGCCCCGCTACATTTGGCCACTCGTAGGGCCGCTCTTCAGAGCTGCGCCCGTTCCGTGGGCAAAGCGGCGGCAGCCCTGGGGGACCGGCGAACTCTGTCGCCAAGGGGCACGGCGGATGGCCGCGCTTCTAGGCTGCTCCAGCTTCAGAGATCGCCTTCAGGCCCAAACCCCGCCGGGACCACAGGCCGAGGCCGCGCCGTGGATCTCGCGAATCTTCCTCCCCACCCCAAGCGCCTCAGCGAAGCCTCGCGAGAGCTCGGCTCCACTTCCGCTCTTGCGGCGCTTTTCCCCGTTCCCGCGAGCACCGCGCTCTCTTCTCTCTCGCACGCCGGCAAGATGGTGGGTGCTGCCGGGGCAGGGCTGGGCCTGGCTTGGCCGGGCCGGGCCGGGCTGGGCTGGGCTGGGGTTCCCGGGGCTGTCGCCCTTATCTCCCGCGGCGGGACGTGGTTAGGGAGCAGCAGGGGTGGAGGAAAGGGCTTCTCAGAGCCCGCGGCCTGCCCACGGTGCGGCGAGGGAGAGTGGGGCGGAGAGGCCGCGTGGGCCTTTCCGCGGCGCGTCCTGGCCGCCATGCCGCCTGGCTGCCGAGGGGTTGCAGCCTCGGAGCAGCGCTGGCCCCGAGGGCGGGCGGGTGGTGGTGCTACCTCTTGATGAGTTTTTTTCTCACAGCTGTTCTCCCACTTTCCCGCAGCCTTCCAGGCTAAGGAAGACCAGGAAGCTGAGGGGACATGTTAGCCACGGCCACGGCCGCGTTGGTGAGTGGGGAGGCTGCCGTCCGTGCAGTCCCGGCACTGAGGGGATGCTGCTGTGGTGCGGGGGCCGCGCACGCTGCGGGTACCAGTGAGCAGCACCGGTGGGTGCAGTGTAGAGGGGTGGTGCGCGCACCGTGGGGCAGATGCCACCCTGAGGGACTGAACAGAAATCACGCATGTTCTTTTAGGCTTCACTGGATTTATAACTTAATTTCAGTAGTCCTCAAGTGATAGGTGCTGGCTCTGCGATATTGGAAGCGTATGGGGCAGGGCTTCATCCCTTCTAAGGCCGTTGCTGCCTTTTCTTGTCACCCCACTTGTGCTAGCACTGGTGCTGTCTTGTATTCCTGTAAGCTAACCAGAGGAATGCTGTGGATGTTTTTTGTTTGTCTGTTTTTTTCTTCTGTAGTGTTAGCTTTCAGTTGACTTATCTTCCTGAATTAAAACTAATTCAGAAGAGGGAATAGAATAATTAGCTTGCATTGAAATGAAAAACATACTTTTAAGTTCAAGTATTATGTGTAATATTTTTAGTGTAACAAACTTAAATTTTTCTTTTTAGGCAAACATAGGAAACATCCCGGAGGGCGCGGTAATGCTGGTGGTATGCACCACCACAGGATTAACTTTGACAAATAGTAAGCTAACATTTTAAATAATACAGTAGTAAAATGTATGTTCCCGAACTATAAACTAACTTTGTTATGTGAATAAATTAAATTACCTGCAGCGTGGTGTTAGCTCTAACATGAAATGTGGGATTACAGCTACAGTCAACTCCTGTCCCCATTTACCCTCCTATCAAAGTCTTTTTCACTTAAACCAGGCTTTAGGAGTTCAACCAAACTTGCCTGTCACAGTGTGGATAACAATGCACACATAAAATATTGTGTAAATTCAAAATGTTGTGTTAAACCCAAACTGCATCCTATTCAGCTGCGTGCTGTAAAGGTAAGGGATGTTGTCTTATCGCCGAGACTAGAGTCACATCTGGACACTGCCTGTTGTCCTGGTGTGCTAGAGTACTCGGATAGTAACCACTAATCTATATTCACTGGCTGTTTCTCTTCCTGACTCAGTCAGTCACCAGGTTAGTGACAGGGGCACTGAAACCCCTCAGGCAGAGCTGCCCTCCGTGGGCAATCTCTGGCTGCCGGGGAGAAACAGGGCTGGACCAGACTCACCAGTGAGGGGGATTGAGTTGTGAGTTCAAGGGAGCAAACATTTCTAGAGAGTATAATTTTTCCCTGGTTTCGATACTGATGATTATTACACTTAAATACCGCATGTTATTAATACAAATAGAAGTATGATGTGACATGTTAATTACTTTGATAAGCAAGATGCTTGCTTCAGTATTAGTTTGTAGTGCTACCTGTTCAAGAGGAATTAAAAATGTAATCTATTGACGACTCTCTTTCACAGTCACCCTGGTTACTTTGGAAAAGTAGGCATGAGGCACTATCACTTGAAGAGAAACCAGAAGTTCTGTCCTACTGTCAATTTGGATAAACTATGGACGCTGGTCAGTGAACAGACAAGGCTCAATTATGCCAAAAATGAGGCTGGACTGGCCCCAGTCATTGATGTTGTGCGCTCGGTAAGTTTCTGCTCATATCCAAAACTGCAATCCCTGGTCAATTTGTGTGTATCCAAATAGGAGAATGTTGAACTGCAAATAAATTACTGTGCTTGAATATTTGTGATCTTCTCAGGACAGTTACGTTGGCATATAAGAAGTACACAGGTACTTAATGCTGTTACGTTTTTTTTACTGTAAGAATTTTTTCTCATAGTTGGGTGTGACTGTGGACAGGGACTGCCCTTTTTTGGAAGGTGGTGAAAAATTACTTGTTAAAAACTTTACTGAAAGCATGTATAAAAACATTGCAGAGCTGGGCTCATTTGTGTGAAGTCACTTCTCTAATATCGAGACTAGAGTCACATCTGAACATGTTTGGTTGTCTTGGTGTGCTATAGCTCTCGAACATGAATGCCTGATCCCTATTCACTGGCTGTGATGTCTTTTGTCTCAGCCAGCCACCGAATCAGCAACACGAACTAGGCTGCCAAGTGGATGTTTTCTGCATCCCAAATTAAGATACCTGTCTTGAACAGTTAACGCCACTTCTAGCAAGCAGTGACTTCAAGGGCTGTAGTATAAGTGGACCTTGTACCACGATTGTCCTTTTAATGTAAAGGACAGGAATAAAGTGAGAGGCTTACAGATGTAGAGGACAGCTGTTACTGTGAAAACATGCAAAAGCTTCAGCTGTGCGTTTAAGATGTGCAGAAGAGTCCAATGCCCTTTGTGCAGTACCAGGATGTCTTACAGGTAAAGATCACCGACTGGAAGTCACTGGGTAGTGGATAGTCTTGGAAGTGCAGCCAACTGCTCTCCTTTGGAAAAGTAGTGAAAAGTTGCTGATTTCTATACGATGTTTTTGTGTATGTGGAGTATGGGGAATTAAAATCCAGCTTCTAAGTTACAAGCAAGGTTCAGTTTACAGTTTCCACTATTTCTCTGAACAAGTGCAACTCCACTAAGTCATGCAGGGTATTTTTCTTTCATTCATACAATTTTTATATGAGACAGACTCTGAATCGTTGATCATGGTTTTGGTTTTAGCTAGTACATTCTAAAAGATGGGTCTGAATGTGGGAGCCTGCGATCTGATTACAAGCACTTAATGGGGTTTTTAATCTTTCTAGGGCTACTACAAAGTCCTGGGCAAAGGGAAGCTGCCCAAGCAGCCTGTGATTGTAAAAGCAAAGTTCTTCAGTAGAAGAGCAGAGGAGAAGATCAAAGAAGTTGGTGGTGCCTGTGTGCTTGTTGCATAAAAGCCCTTGTTTTATTCAAATTTTTTGAATAAAGACAATGTGTAAAATGCACTGATGTACACAAGTTTCTGTTGGTTTGTTTTTTTTTTTTTTTCCTGAATTGTCCTGTCACTGTTCACATCTAAGTCTTGTCTGCTTATTTCTGGGAGTTTTTGATTAGTGGTTTGACTGCTTCTCACTGTCTTTTGAGATTGCTTGGCTACAGTGTCCAGCATTTGGTAGGAATATCGTATTGTTTTGTCCTTACAGAGTAGCAAAAAGATAGGTTCTTCCTGTATTCATGCAGCTCTTCCAGTTGGTCATCCTCTTTACAGCTATCTCTGAACTTGTCATGAAAGTTTATGACTCTAAAATGTCATGTTCTATTGATGGGCATTTTTGTACACTGAAATGACATCCAGATGAAATCTGTGGGGATACTGACATGGTGTTTGGGAATGTAATGGCAAGAGTGCAGAGGAAGAAATGCAGTGGAACAGTACAAAGTAGTTAGTAGTGAACCAAAAATTGATGTGTGAAAGACTTAAGTTGCTATCGATAAGCTTTGTGATACATAGGCTGCTTTTTGGGTAGTGAAGCAATCCTAGTCCCATTTCCACTGTGGTAGGGTATAAGAGGGCAGGAAGAGGAAATCCCTGGGAACAGCGTGGGAAGAGTTGAAATAGGTTGAAGAAACAATTGAAGGTTTTTTACCATGTTATTGCCAGGCTTATGTTGTGAGAAGCACCTGAAACAGGTTTCTGCAGGCACTGAAGGTCTGCCCGGTACATTGACTTCTCTTGAGTAATACCAGCCTTGGAGCAGAGCAGCGCTGGGCTTCCAGCAGAGAGTGATCAATGGTTAGTTTTTTTTTTATCAGTGTTACGCATAGAAGTATTTTGGATTTGGTTCAACAATGTGTTAAATTTTATTTCGCTTTTTCATGGTGGTGTTAATGAAATGTCTTTCTAAATTACAACTTGTATTTTGTCACCCCAGTGCTTCAGCTGCTGCTGAATGGATGATGGCTGTCTAGCTTCTGGTTTTAGTCAACATACAAAATGCAGACTATTTTAATCCATGTGCTTTTTAGAAACTACTGGCGGTTGTTGAGTACCAGCTGAGGTATTTGCACCCTGTGCTTTTCAAAACATGAGGCTCGTAGTCACTCATGGTATAAGTTGCCTCTTGGTTGGTAGATTGCAGGAGCAGTGTTACACTCTTAGCTAGATCACAGCTTGTGAACATGTCGTATTTCTTTGAGATTAGGCTGACTTCTTCCGCTGTAGGGTGAAATTACACTTATGCGTATGAATTCTGAATGTCGCTAATTCATAGCAATTGTAGCAGGAGGGCAGTGTCCATTTGGTTACTGAGGCACACTAGCTGGGTGGATTGCTTTAGGCTAAAAGCTTTTAAAGCTGCTTCTTGGTGTTTCTGGCCTGACTGATGGCAATTCCAAGCTGGTGTGCTTTTAAGGATTTGTAACTGCAGTAATGTACTGGATCTGTTGCTTAATGACTAAAATAATACAGTAAGTGTTCATTAACTTGCAGTCAGTACCTCCTCAAGTAGGGTACACAACTCTTGTAGTTACCATGTGTGGGACAGAAACGGTGCCAGCCAGCTTCTGCCTTCCTTACAGCTAATAGGAAGCAACAGCACAGCTCCAGGACTGCACTACATGAATTTCTGATGTATTTGTCTGAAGAAGACTATGTAAAGTATTGCTTGTTCAGTTATAACATCAATATAGGAATTCAGTTGCAAATGCAAGGCTTGCCCCTGCAAGTCAAAGCCAGAATCGTTAGTGCTAAAGATGAAATGATTACTTAAAGCTAATGAGCTAGCTCTTGTTTTAAGCGCCAGACCAAAAGCATGTAGACATCTTTTTTTTTTTTTTTTTTTTTTAATGCTGACTTCTGTAAATCTTGAATTGTTGCTGATGGTTGCAAATTGCCCTCTAGTATGTGTGATTTGATCCTAGTTAATGAAGTAACAGTGTTGGGCAATAGTCAGATTTAGAGGGCTTTTACAGTAAAGCTGACATACATTACTTTGAGAAAGCAATTCATCTTAGCCAGTGGTACTGCCAGTTGTGAAGAACTGTAACTTAAATGGCTAGTTTGTAAAATACCGAGGTAAGAGTATGTGAACTTTATCTCATTGGCTGCTGGGATCACTGTTTCCCAATATGTGCCATTTATCTATTGCCAAAGCTAAGCCGTTTTTATCCTCACAGGTAAGTTTCATGTTACTGCAAAAAAAGGAATGCTGTTACTCCCTGATGTCAATAACCTAATGCTGACCAGGTCATAAAGATGGTGAAAAGCTCTTTATGTGCTGAAGTACTTTGTGCCCACGTGGCATCAGACAAGTGACATAGACATCACTCTCAGTTCTTTAGTATTTAATGTCTTAAGTAATTCTTCCATATTTTGTAGTCTTGAGTACAAAAAGTTGTGTGAGAAGCGTGCAGGTGACACTCTATTTTCTCTGCTCCTCCGAAGGCAAGCTTGGATATTGTGTGAGGTTTGGGTTTTTTTGCATAGCAGAGCCTCATTTGTAACGTACCCGCACTGAGGCAAGGACAGGGCGCCGGAAATAACCGTCCGAAGGCATAAATCGAGCTTTGGTTTTGGGATGGAGCTTTTAACAGTTGTTTCATGCCGCCATTTTGCCAGCTGACTCCTGGCGGCAGTGCTGCGGCCGCTCCTGCACTCGATCCAGCGGCCTCCACGGCTGAGGCTCCTCGGGCCCCTCGCAGGCAGGCCGGGGCGGCGCCGTGCAGGCGAGGGAGGTGCTGGTTGCGGCGGCCCTGCAGAGCGCTCGGGGTAGCGCTGCCGGCCCGGCCGCCCCTCGCCATGGCAACGGCGTCCCGCGCTTCGAGGAGGCTGCTTCCGCTGACGTAGCCCGGCCGCTGGGTCCTGCAGCTGTCACTCATGGCCTGGCGAGTGCGGCGGCCGCTGGGCGCGCGGGGGCGCCCGCTGCCGAGGCGAGGGCCGCGGCTGCCCTCGAGCCTCTTCAGAGCCCGCGCCGCCCCGTGCAGCGCGCGGGTGACCGCGCTGCGGCGCAGCAGCAGCGGCGGCGCGGGTTGAGGGTCCCGGCGGGCTCCGGTGCCCGTCCCGCCGGCTCTTGGGGTTACATACTGCCGGGGAGCGTCGCCGAGGTGTGAGAGGGCTGAGTGAGAGCAACCGAGCTGCATGTACCCGCTGAACGAGGCTCCTGCGAGGGCTGATAGGTTGATTGGGATGGCTGTCCACAATGTCCGAGTAAATGTTTTTTCTATTAAAAACAACAACAACAACAACAAAAAAAAGCACCAAACCGAAGAGCTATGAGGAAGCTAAGTGAAGACCAACTAATTTCTTAAATGTAAAATCTCTTCCTTTTTATTTATGTCCTTCCCTTCCCCCCCCACCCTTTTTTTTTTTTTTTCTTTTTTTAACATCATTCTGTGGTAGATGAGGATATTTTTTCTCCATGTTTTCCTAATTCTTGGCTGCTAATGAAGCAGTTACAGACAAAACTGGTAAAGTTCATGTTACAACATTTTAAAATGCTGTAACGAGCCTCGTGTAGCAACATCCACATTTAATGGCAGAAGATTTTAAAACCAGAAAACTAATCTGATTAAGTCTGAGAAAAAGAAACAGGGAATTGAGAGACAGTTTCAACTGAAAGGCAACAGAGGCAACTGAAAGAGGGAATTGCATAGAGAGTTTATCCCTAAAATACAAAATACGTGAAGGAGTATTTTTACAAACTTCTCCTGTACGAAACAAGCTGAGCAACCTGGTGTAGTGGAGGGTGTCCCTGCCTGTGGCAGGGGGTTGGAAATAGATGAGCTTTAAGGTCTCCTCCAATCCAAACCATTCTGTGGTTCTATGAAAGGTATTGACACTTCACTGCAATTCCCAGTCCTGTGATCCTGGATTCTTCCCTTTGATTGGTGCTGGGGTTGCTGTCGCCTTCCTGCTGCCTCCCCAGCTCTCCCCATCTTCATCCACTTCTGTCCTACATCCTGCCTCATTACCCTCACCACACTTGTCCAAAATGCAATCAGGTGTTTTCTTTGTAGTCGCTGCTGTTGCACTAGGTGTTTCCCATCAGTGTAGCCAAGTCACCGGTAATGTAGCTGCCTGACTGCCGATTCGTATACCTGTCTCTGTGGGGAAATGCAAATGCTTTTTATCACCCTCATCCTTCCCCTTCCTACCAAAAACCTTGAATGTAGTTTCATACGTTATGCAAAAAGCCTAAATTAAAATGTATGGATATCCACTTCTGTTCATTCAGTCACAAGTTTGGCCTGTATGGTGATAAAGCATTTCCCAGTATCGGGCTTCGTTTGCGCTGATTCTCTGTGCATGGGTGCTTTGGTCCTGGGCTG
The DNA here is from genome assembly GCF_963264785.1 of Psittacula echo. Classification (NCBI taxonomy): domain Eukaryota; kingdom Metazoa; phylum Chordata; class Aves; order Psittaciformes; family Psittacidae; genus Psittacula; species Psittacula echo. The sequence continues at coordinate 31,947,093 of NC_137739.1, forward strand.
TGGTTTCTCTGTGTAAACAGTGTGGTTGTCAAAGACCTCAACTTCCTACTGCAGAAATTACATGGTTTTGTAGGTACTGGTTTGTCTTCTTAGCAACAGGAGTTGCAAGAAACAATAGAGATGGAGCCAGCTGAGAAGCTGTGCTGCTCAAGTGACATTTGCCCCTGAAAGAAGGTTGATGAAGATGCACTGTCGAAAGTGAGCTGGTATAATAATCACTGATATGATGTTTAGTAGTTAAAGCACAGGTACAATTACCACAGCAAATTCCTGAGGGGACCTCTAGTTTTGAAGTTACAATTGTTAAGTTTTAGCGGTAGGTTTGGATTTGTCTGAGTGAATTCAGTAAAGTTGATGGATATCCACCTATTTTTATTTGTTCCTAGACTGGGTCTGGGGTATGAAATACAATGTAGACTCTAGCATATGGTCTATTTTCTCTAAAATATTTTAAATAGCAGTGACTTCAGGATGCAACACTTCAAAAAAAAAAAAAAATCCTTGTGAATTTCTGAGGCATTCATAATTTTGTTTGCATTATAATAAAAAATTAAAATAATAATAATAAAAAGAGACCTGCTTACTAGTCATTTCCACTGGAATCTGCCCTGAGACAGAATCCTGCAAGAGAATACACATCCGGAAGATGACAGCTGCTGCTCTTCTGTGCTGGTGCTGGGAGAATCTGAAGATGGTAGCTACAAGTTATGTACTGCTGTTAGCAACGCCACCATGCCAAAGCAATCCTCAACTACGTGGGGATCTGGCCCCAGGAGTTTCAGGAAGTGTGATTCCAGGGGAGATGACGCTGTATTTACCTTTTGTCTTCTGATGCAACTTGCAAAAGTTTTCCTTTGAAGGCTGTAATCTGATCAGCATGTCTCCAAGTCTCAGAATCGAGGATAAAACACAAACTGCAAAACTCTCTGTTTACCTTGGGGAGCTTAGGTTGGCAGGAGGAACACTGTCCAGCCTGCGGGAACCACAGGTTTGGTTTATAATTTGATCTGTGGTCATCCTGACAGTCAAAATTTGATTACTGCGAAGTGCATTCTCTTCAATTTCTATAAAGAAGATTGGCAGAAGATGCTCGGTTATGAAAGTAGCTTTCTAGCATGCATTGCTGAAAATGATAGACATATCAGTTAGGCTTATTATTTGCTTTACCTAAAAACTGTAAAATACTGAGGTGAAATTGTAAAAGCAGTAAGAGAACATAATAATTTTTAATGCGTAGTTTCAGTACTTCTGGCAGGAAATGTACAGCATGTGACAATTCAGGCTGGTAACAGCTTTGTAAGCAGATCAATAGAACGGATTACTTCAGTTTTCACAAAAGTTGCAAGTACTATAGATAGATAGTGGGATCATGGTTTGTAAACCTTAAACCACACTTTCCTGCACAACAATCTGCAAAAATACTCTTTTTTTGTAAAGCAGGTATGTGATTTTCATCTGCAAGGAACTTCCTCTTTCTTCATGAGGACTAAATAAATGTAGTTTTTGAGAACATGCATCCTGCTGTTGCCTTCTAGTTTGTGCTTGAGTGATCAAGTGCTTTGTTAAGTGAAGGAGTTGTCAAGAGCCGTTTTGTGACTCTTCATGTTTTCGATGTCAAGCCTCAGCCAACAGAAATGGAGACCCTGGATCTGTTGAGAAATTGTTTGGTGTGCAGATGGGACCTGCGGAGCAGAGACCCCAGGATGCTACCTTGCCTTCATTCGTTCTGTAAAGGCTGTCTTCCAGATTTGATTCAAGGCTATAACTGTATTCCCACTGACTATGAAGTCTGGTATGAAGGTAATATTTAAGAATCTCTGGCTTGTGCTTATTGTATTACAGTATTATAAAAACAGATGAAATGAGAAGTGCTTTTTGTAGCCTATTCCTTTACAGTACTACTTTGAAAGAATAAACTAGGAAACTCAAGGTTTGTACGAGCAGAGGGTGGATTTAGAACAAGCTTCCTTCATTATGTTTTTCATCCAACAGCAGCAATGTTCTGAAAAGAAATGACACAGGCACCATTCAACATTTTCCAGAATAGACTTAAGTTTCAGTTACTAAGTGTGACATTATGAATATTTGTATTGCTTTAGCTTAATAAATGAATAAATTCTACAAGGTAGTTTCTAGGCTACATCTTTATCCAATTTTTTTGACATGTTGGACCTTTCTATGGTACCAGTTTTGGTGATGGTTTTATTCTTCCTTTTCTCCCCCTTCAGCACTCCCCCAACACCAACACAAAAACATCCATTTCTTTCTTCCTAACAGAGGTCATAATAATTGTTATTAGAATATGTGCACTGTGGTGCATAGGAGCTCTTCCTGTTATCTCATTGTCAGTGTGGTTTCTCTCTATCTGAACCCTTCTGACTGTAGGGTATACTGTAACTCACCCTAACAAACCGAGTAAACTAGTGAGGACAAAAAGCTTTTTGTTGCTGTGGCTTTTGAAATCCTGAAGTTATTTGTACAGTTTTTGGTAGTGATGTTAAGAGAAAATATGTAACTTTCTTTTGGAATAAAACAGGACTTAGATGACAGCATATAGTAATGTTAACTGAATGAGTCTTAATTGCCATGGGGAAGCATTCCAGGCTCATTACTAATTCATAAGAAGAGCAAAGGCATGTAGATTACTTGTATTTTCACAGGCTTTGAACTTTAGATGAATAAGAGGCATCATTTATTATCTCCTTCACAGCAGATTTTAGAAACATGTAGGAAGATACCTTCCCTGAGGTGATGGTAATCTGAATTGATGAGGTAACATAAGCTAGACCAGTTCAGGTTTGAGAACAAATGAAAACAGTGTTAAGAGATCACTGTTGAAAGGCTGGCAAAACACAAAAGATAAAGGAAAAAGAAATAATAATGAAGGAGAAAGGCTATTCATGCTTAGGGTACAGACAGAAAAAGGGATAGAAGTAGCAAACAAAGAGAGCTAAGTCATTTCAAGTGAATGTCCCCTTAGAAATTTTAAGAGTGGGTTTAAAGTCTGGGGGACCTACTTTATAATAAGATACTGTTAAGAACAACCACTCTGTTACTTTTTATGTATCCTCATTTGACACCTAAACCATTCCTCTCTCCTCCTTGTTTATGTTTGCAGAGTGGAAAAGTGAATTTATGCGATTTGGTGATCTTGGATGAAGTGCAGCTAGAGGTTCTCATGAGTTGTTAAATTTGGATATTTCAACATTGGATATTTCTTCAAGCTCCTGAGTGGTTCAGGAGTTATTTGTCTATAGCAAATTAGAAAAAATACTAGTCTATTTCTGTATTCTTGAAGTTTATGTTTACTTCCTGATTCTCTTGTAGATGGGAAACTTCTATGGGAAAGAGCAAGATTAAAGAAAAGAAGTAATGAAAAGTGGTGACTCAGTAAATGAAGCGAGACACCAGGTGCATAGACTCAGTTAATATATGATTAAGAAGAGCAGGAAACCCAAAACATCTGTGTCTCTTAAAGTCGATGAGGGAAACTGCAACCACTGTAGGTCAGCCAAGATAAATCTGTGAAATGTTGTGATGGTAGGATGCTAAATGCTGCTGGACTTATCTGCATTGATTGTTGAGTTATAGGCAGTACAGTACTGACTCAATTTTCAGTGTTATCTTTAAATATGATCACATGTAAGTGCCAATGATAAACTCTAAAGTGCTGCATCATTTTAGCTGAGTAAACATGAAATATTGCCTGTAAGAAAAATGTGTTCCCTACTCACTATGAATTCTTTAAGCAAAATACAAGAATGAAAAAAATGAATATATTTTCAAGTGAAGTCAGTCTGACATTTGCTACAAAAGCATACTTGAATTTGTGGGGTTTGGTATGATTTACTATAAATAGTACTGTACTAACTTAAAGCTCTTTTCTGGTTTACTGTTTTTGTATTAAGATTGCTGAGAAGATGGAGATAAGCGATTCTGATATTTCATGGGGTTGACATTAGAAACTTACTTTTATACCTGTATGTGTTTAAGATAGCTCATGAATGAAAGATCTGAGAAAGCTGAGGTCTCATGGAAAAGCTGCATACACTTCAGAATTTATTAAAAGCTGTGAGAACTGAGAGTTTGGAAGTTATATGACTGGAAAAAGATTATCTTTGTGAGTTTGGCTCCCACATGTGCTTATATGAAGGGAACTTCAAGATTCTCAGTCTTTTCTTTTTCTGCAGGCCAGTATCACTTCCTTTTTTTTATTTCTTCTCTTCATGTTAACAGAGAATCCACATTCTTCTCCTCAGATCTGCATGTTGTTTGCTTCCAGCCTGTTTAGTACATGGGAAGAAATTACTTTAAAGAGTGGGGCTGGGTAAAGAAAAAGGGTGAGGAGATTCCCCTCAGATTTCTCAGATGAGGACTTTCCCAGTCATCTACATGTGTGAATTGCTACTCAGTACACTGTTGCAGCTTACCTGCTGCCTTGGCTTCTGTGATCTGGCTCTTTCTCACTGAGTTCTGAATACATTCAAACCCAGAGTCATTCAGGTTCCTGTGCTTATCCCTCCTTTCTGAGCTGGAGGTGTATGCCAAAATAAATTACTTTTTATTTGCAAATCTTCCTCTCCATGAGCTGTTCAATCATGTAAATTGTTTTAGTGCTTTAAATATCACCAACATATTAATTTCAAAAGTAGCTGAATGAGGACCGGTGAAGGTGCATTGTTGGGGGAAGTTCATGTTTTTGGAAGACTGTCTCAGCTTGAGGCTTAAAAAAAAAAAATCACAGGTAATCACTCTTCGGTCACAGTTTAGACCCCTGAGAACAAGGCAGATCAGGAGAGATGTGTTGTAACACCTTGCACATTTCTGCTGACTGATACCAAGCCCTGGGATTATTTAGATTTTGGGACTGAACTGGGTAATTTTTTTAACTGGTAAGTTACACTTTGTGTTTGTAAAACATGCTTGGTAGATGCTCAGCTTTGTAAATTGCTTTAGGAAAAGATAGATTTAATTGTATCATGGTGGTGTATTGAAATTGTGTATTGAGCTATATTTTTTTTATGAAATTCTATTTTTAAACTGACCTTTGCCCTTTTTTACTTCTTTAAGTTAGGTAACAAAAATCATGGACAGCGACTGCAGAATTGCTGTCCACGTGCTGTGCATTAGTCAAGAGCTGTCCATGCTTGCTTTATGTTAGCTTCCCACATTCAAGAAGGGGTGTGACATCCCCACTTAAATGCCGAGAAATGCAGCAGGATTATATATCAGAGAAATGCAATTGATAAAACTAAAAGAAAAACAGACTTAAAGAGAACAAATGTGACTTCAACTGTTGGCAGATGTCCATTTGCTGCGTCTTATTTCCCGCTGAAAATACACAGTTTTTCTTAGCTTGTAAGGTAGGTGCTACATATAACCATGGATCCCTAGTTGTGAATGCTTGTTAGTGAGGAACATCTAAAACTCAGCCAAGCGTTGTTCACACTTTTATTTGGTGGGTTCAGAGATATCTGCAAGGGGGTTTATTTCAAGAAAACGATTGTGCTCCTTTGGCTTTAGGCTCATTTTCAGCATGATTTTTTGGCATAAGTAGGATGGTGTCCTGGCTTAAGGAGACTCCAGGTATCAACACACAGTGCCTTAACTTGTACTAAGTCTATATGTAAAAAAAAAAAAAACAAAAAACCAACAAAACCCAGCTGCACATCCACAGAGCTTTTTCAACCATACTTAGGCTCATGGTGGAGTACAATTTGGCCACCTTGGTGTTAGAACTGTCATATCTCCAGGACCCAAATAACCTTGTTTTGATGCTATCATACGAGGCAAGTGATGCAATGCATTGCATTGATTCATTGTGAAGAAGAATGTTCACTAGCTTTGATTAGATTCACTTAACACCAAATTCATGGTTTATTTCTAAAAAGGGAAATAGAAAGGTAATTCTAAAGGAGGAAACTGCTCATGATGTATGTATTTAGTAATCTTAAAGTGGATTTAAAGTTAGTCAGCCCTTCTCACTCTATTCTGCTGCCAGATCCAAAAGGCAAGTGAAACAATGGGGGGTTTAGTTGTATAAATATGAAGCTGTAGAGTGGGAGGTTGTCTTCAGAACTGTTTCTTATAACCTATAATTGGGTCTCCAAGGAAGTGTAAATTATGCTTGCAGCTTGAGCTGCAGCTAATGCTCTCTGAGAATAATTATTCTGATGGTTGTTGGAGGAAAAAGAGCAGAGGAATAGGTGCAACATGTGGACAGCAAGTATAAATGTGGTGTGTATAACAGTTCCACTGTTTGTTTCTTTATGCTAATAAATTCTCATTATAAGAATAGATTAATTATCTGCATTGATTTATTTCTGAAACAACCAGTTTGAGGGTTCTCTCTGTTTAAACCTGACTAGACTGAAAGACCTTGAAATAAACTACAAGCTGTGGTTTTTGAAGTTCAGAAGGTTTTTGTACTCATTCCATACTTGGTGGTGAAGTTACAGTTTGAGCTTTCAGAGGGGATTGCTGCAAAATATCCAGAGCTCTGTCACTTACAAATTAGATTGCTACAGTACAGGTGGAATAAAACTTGAGAGCACCCAGAAATTTTATTTTTCTTGATTTGTGCTTCTGCAAAGTAATGCTCTGTATGAGGGTCACTACCCTGATATCTGCTTACTGTTCCCTGGGTCCAATGCAGTGTGGCATAACTTTCATTAACAGAAGTGAAAGTGCTGTGGGATGTGAGAGATCTGATCTGTGGGGAACTAGGGCTTGAATAGTATATGGCAGAACCTTGTTGTTTTCCTGAAAGTTGATTTTGGATATACCAGCTGTGGAGTTGCAGTGTCCAGACTAGGTATCTATGTCTGACTACTGGATCCACTGCCTGTGAATTTCCATTTTCCCCAGCCCACTGCCTAGTTATTATTGCTGATGGGAGTGTGAGAGTGGAAATAAACATATAAACATATGTCTTATGAAAAACAGTTGCAAACCAATTCAGCAGAATAAACATCTGCCGCTGGAGCTTTTCAGGGTTCAGAGATGTATGTATATAAACATAACACACACACAGAGCTATTTCTGTATGCATGTCTGTTTCTGGTGCTGGTAGCTTTGATGGTGGTGTTCATGTTCATTATTAGCCTATTATGGATGGCAGTTAAAGGAGTAGTGGAGCCCTGGAAGGATGTAGGTGTAGGACTATTCCTCCACATCCCTCATGTGATAAAACTTCCTGGGAGTCTGTTCAATACAGCGTGGTCTTCACTGATTATTTAGTACTAACTGATAACTCAAATACGCTGAGAATAGCTTACATGTGTTTTATGCTGCATATAATTCTGAAATAGGATTATATTCTGTTTATTACAATGAAACGGAGCTTAAATCCAATATTGTGACCCTCGCTAGCCTTTCTAAATTCATGGTAATCTCTTCAGCAGCGAAATGTGATGTCATAAATAAAGATTTCAAATGATAAACAGCAGAGGGTAATGAACTTCTAAAAAATAATTTATGCAAATGTTCCTACCCCTTTCCTACCAATATAATTTCCATACAAAAATAGAGCATGTCAACAGCTGCTAGCTTTTTGCTACTTGTAGAGGTTTTGATAGCAAGAATGGACTTCGTTTGGGCATCATGATTGCACCATAGCTGAATTTGGCTCCTGATCTCTTAACATGTAAGCTGTTGTTTGAATCCTGTAATTCCATGTTGAATTGCTATTTAGATCCAGAAATTGCATCATTCTCATATGTATAAACAGAGAGTCTCTAGGGCTTCTGACTACTCTTCCCTTCACCCACTGTGCTATAATAATGATATATTTAAATGAGCTGTCTGCAAAATACACAATCTTAAAACAAATTAACAATGTTGTTTAGAGGCAGTGGTAAGGTAGGAAGGCAAGAAAAATATTTAGGGAATCATCTGCAAAATGTACTGTGGGACAGAATGGTGTTGTAAGACCTGCTGCTATCTGGAGCTGGAAAAGCTCTTCTCTTTCCTTCTGCACACTTGCTGCAGGTAATTCTGAAGACTGAGAGAAGACCAAGGCAAGAAGGAAGATCCTGCAATTCATTCCCACTATGGAATTTTTATTCCACCACTTCAGGAAAAATACAACCAAGGCAGGTTAATAGAGCCCTGAGTGAATCTGAGGGGCAAGGGCAAGAACGAAGCCAAGAGGGAAAAAAATGTGCACCTTATAGTGGCCCAGTACATCTTTCTGCTCTGCTGATTTGTCAGCATTTCTGGCTTAAAAAAGGGGGAGCAGCTCCACATAGTCCAGGAAAGGTGTAGAGACTTCAATCAGCGGTACAGCAAAGCCTGAATCCAGGGAGTGTGCCGTGTGTGCTGTTCTGCTTAATAACCACCCGCTCCCTGACACAAGTGACTTTGTGTGTAGCTCTCTGACTGTTTATCCAGAGGACAGGTAAGGGTTTTTGAGGAAATTGTACTTTACTGGTGATTTGCACTCTGAGCACGAGCACGGCATGGTGTGCTTGCTTTGTATTGTTGACCTAGTTACTGCTTGTGGCTGTTTGTAAAGATGTACGTACGCTTTGCTTAATTTCAGGATAATTGCTTCACAATCCATTCTGTAGTCTATTTATTACGCCAAGGTATCATTAGATTCTTTTGGGAATTTATATTGAAAAAGGTTGGGAATTACCAGGGAGCAGAGGTTTTTATTAAACGGAAAATTAGCTGAACAAGTATGATCTCCAAAGCTACCACATTCAGGGAATCCCTCTTTAAGCAAGATTCAAATCCATCTCCTGTGCTTTTAATAAAGTCTTAAATATAAAATTCAGTATTAGGACAGGTGAGAGGGTGCTTACTGATCAGTCCTCCTACAAGTAGGAGACTACTTTCAATGCAGTATTACCATGGTGTCTCCATTATTTTTGCTATTAATTGTTATGATCTTTGTTTGGATTTTTTTCTTAAGCTAAAGGCTATACATGTCTTATGTTCATTTCAGTTTGAAAGCTATTATAATTCACAGTTACTTAGCATCCTTCCAATATCTGAAGGGGGCCTACACGGATGCTGGAGAGGAACTCTTCATTAGGGACTATAATGACAGGACAAGGGAGAATAGGTTTAAACTAAAATGGGAAATTTAGGTTAGATATAAGGAAGAAGTTCTTTACTGTAAGGGTGGTGAGGCACTGGAATGGGTTGCCCAGGGACACTGCGAATGCTCCGTCCCTGACAGCATTCAAGGCCAGGTTGGACAGAGCCTTGGGTGACATGGTTTAGTGTGAGGTGTCCCTGCCTATGGCAGGGGGGTTGGAACTTGATGATCTTAAGGTCCTTTCCAACCCTAACTCTTCTATGATTCTATTTAAGACACACTTGTCAGTTACACATTCAAAAGCTGTACTTGATGGTCTGTGGTAGCGAGTCTAATACAAACTTTTATGTGTGTGGGACTCACTCCATGCATATCTCTTGAACAACACTGATTTCAGTAGCATAACTTGGATCTAAAACCTAAGGAAAAAAATTGTTGCATGGCATCCAGGGCATCACTTTTAGATATCCCCTAGTATTAATCAGCAGTGATGTAATGTACCTCAGAAATCATAACTGTTCCATATTTCTTAATACCACTGCATTTTTCAATACATATTAAGAGGCTTTTGTGCAGAACTGTAATCCACACATGACATATGTTTTCTTAGGGTGAATATTACTGAGGTTTTTTTTAAATACATTTAAAAACAATAAAAAGATGATCTCTCCTGTTGTCAAATTAATGCATTTTTTATACAATGAATTTTATACTCCATTAGTTTGTAACAAATTAGCAGAATTTAAAGTTCACATGAACCTGCCTGAGGCCATGAGCATTTCCATTAAATATCATTCAGTTGGTATAATTTGATTTAACATTCTGCACTAACTGAGTAGTTTTAGAATGTAATAGTAACTGCAATACTAACTTTTTTACCTTATATGGTGTGTAGACAGAAGTTGTCATTGCTATGGCAAAGTCCTGAGCACTGCTTTTGTCTCCTGTAAGCACCTGTTCCCAGAAATATATTGTGTAAGACTGTGTGCTCACCCATATGGCAAGTAGGTGAAGGAATAACTGAGTCATGCATTTCTTACTTCAGAATGTAACCTTTCAATAATTTCCCACTTGGTCAATTTGCAGTGTTATTATGTAGTCTCAGTATGTAGGATTTCTCTTTCTGTTAGGCAAATCAAGAATGGCACTGCTTGGGCAATGCTGTTATGACAGTAAGAAACTGGTTCAAAACCTCAAAGGCCTAGAAGTGATTCCCTGTAAAGTCAGTAGACGGTTTCCTATTGACTGCACTAGGAACTAGAGCATGTTCCATGAGACTTGAGAAACTCCTTGCAAAGTAGGTATTTTGCTTCCTAGATTATCAGTCAGAATGTATCTGTCTTTTTATTTATGCTGCTTTTATAACTGTGTGGCTTTGTAAGGTGCTCACAGGGAAACTTGAAAACTGCTTCACCTTCTAGGAATTAACACTATACTTCACTGGTGCTTGTAGTATGCTCCATTTACGAGAAGTAGGAGGGCACTGTCTGTATAACATGACTTGTCTTAGCTACTGTTTTTACATTTCTCTAGAGAACTGCGCCGTTAATGGATTTCTAAAAGACATACATAACCATAATTTGGGAAATCATGGAGAGGTTTCCATGTGGCTAATATAAAAGCATTCTGTTGTCCTAGGGTGTAACATATGAAGGTGATTAGCTACAAAAATAAGGTAAATAAGACAACTTTTCAGCTGTGCTCCTTATAATAAGGATGCAAAGTAGAGGAAGAGTTAAAAGACTTCTACAGCTTTCTGCCATCATGGCATCTTTATCAGATGAATTTTTGGCCTCTTTGTAACTCCTGTCACCAGAACACACTTAAGTATGCAGTTATGGACACCTTCCTCAACTGTAAGTTTTTAAGTTCTTAGCCCAGGCAAACACTAAGATTCATTCCACCTGTGCTCAGTGGCTACTGAAGGTGAAGGCAGGTTTTGCTGCCATACTGCTCGATTTGCTTTGCTTTGCTTCACTTTGCTTTAGGGGTGATCGTGTTTTGTCACTTGTGGATTTGTTGTAATAGATGGTTTGCAATTCTGACTTTTATTTATGAAACTTTTTAATTCTTTATCTTTAATTTGTTGCTTTTGCCAACAGCAGGTTACTCCTCTTTCACTTCACTTGGATAGCATGCTGCAGTGTAAAAGTAGTATGTGTGTATGTAAAACTATGCAATGTGTGTTTTATGCTTTGATATACCTCTGGTCTAGAAGAACTGTAGCAAGTATTAGAAAGCACAATTAGATCCGTAACAAGGGAATACAGTTTAAAGTGTGGGTCAGATTTTATCAAAGCTGTAAGCCCTGATGAATTCATGGTAATTTGGACATGCAGATATCATTGATAAATGGTGAAATAAGTCAACTGAACTATAGTGTATTTCTAAGGATTTTGTTGCTTTGCTTTTCTTTCTATGTATTGAACTAGATATAGTTACATGTAACTTCTGGCTTGAAGAATGACTTATTTTGCTGGAACTGTGCGTCAGTGTGATGTAAAAAAGCCAGCGATACTGAAGGGTGGTTTATATCATTTCTGGGTTCACATAGCTGGTGTGCATTGCTTTATTTGTGTTGGTTTTGTTTTTTTTCTAAAAATTTATGTATATCCTTTCTTGCCCTGTGTGCAAACAGACCTGCTTTGCAAGGGATGTAGTTGAAAATTTCTTTCTCAAGGACTTTCCCACTGGTGATTCAGCTATGGCAAAGGTAAGTGAAAACCACTAAGTTGGATGCCTTCTGCATTGTGAAAACACTGCAAGATGAACACTGAAAACAGAGCAAACTTTGCATTGAACAACAGACTTTCTTACAGTTCACTTATGCAGCACTGTAATTACTTCACTCCTAGAGATGGACTTCTCTAGTAATTTTTTAACCTATATTTGAAGAATGAGTTTGACTGTATATATTTTATTTTAAATTGATTAAAAATATTGATACTAGTGGTATAGGGCCTGTGACAATCAATATATCAGGAAGGTACTGAATTTGTTGGATTCTTTGTTGTTTCCTTTCCTGCTCTCAACACAAAGTCAACAGAAGCAGACTATTGGCTGAACGGTTACACCAAGATTACACTTTAGATCCTGTGGGCAATTATAATTTTCTGATTGCCTGTTTTACTGATAAAAAAAAGTCACACCTTATTTCAGTTTCCCATGGGGGAATGGATGCAAAGGGTAACTGAAAAGCATAGGTGTACTACTTTGGCCTTATATTAACACTGTGTATATATTGATTTCCCTTCTGTTAAATATCCAGTTAACAGGCAGGACTATTCTCACAGTTTTTCAGTTGTTACTATTTTGGGTTGTGAGAAGGGATGGAGAATGGTGTGTATTTCTGCCTCTTTTGTTACAAACCAGTATTATTTGCATAGTGAAACTGATACAAGAATGTGATACTATTACATGTAGCTGGGAATTAAAAGAGGTAAAAACTTGTCAAAACTATTCTCTAATCTGCTGACTACTTTATCCAAAGTGTGATTCAAAGCAAGGGAAGAATAACAAAGGAGCAGGGATACTGGACTTCACCTTCTGAATCAGCTTCTGGACCTCAGACTATCTCTTTTGCACGTTTGATTCCTGAGTAAACTGGATAACCAGCCACACTAGATATTCAATTTCAGAACCTTTTGGTGGAGGGAAACACTTTTTCCATGATGTAGGTCAGAGGATATGTCTTTCCACTTCTTTTAACTCCTGTAGGGGCAGCAACAATTTCTGGGTCAGTTTTGCCCCATGCAGAAGGGTTGAGACTGCTTTAAATTGTGCAAGTTGCTTCCCAGTGGTATCGTTGCAAAAACATATGGAAAGGATGTAATTCTTCCCTGTCAATCATTTCTGTATTTTGTTTTCTTCCATTGTAAAAAAGAAAAGAATGTGTAACCTAATCCATGGACTGCTCTGGGAAAGTTAAAAAATTAATGCAAGAAAACCATGTTGACATCTTCAGGTACAAGGTGCTTGAAGAGCGCAACATAACTTCATCTAAAACATGAAAACGTTTATTCCCATTCACTCTTCAAAGAGAATAAGAATATTCATAAGATATTACAAATGTTTAGAATGCATTTATACTGGGATTTCTTAATTACCATGAATCACATCGTTTACCTTTCAGTGAGGATTTGTGTAGAAAGGAAATCAGATCAGAATATCTAATGTCTTTAAAAGCACTAGATTATTTTTCGAGCCTTCTTTAAAAGGTTTTTTTTTTTTTCTGTAGTCCCTTGGGATTCCTAAGAGCAGCTCAGTAAAGCAGATTTCTCACTGAAGCTTAGGAGTACCCTAGAGGGACTCATGAACCTTCCTCATAGTTTTTGGCTTACTTCCTTTTTATTAACAGTTAAGTTGTGGAACAGCGAAGCTGACTTACTGCCTTTTAACCACCATCCCCATCCAGAAGCAAAGCCATAGTTTCACCATCAGTAGTATCAAAAGGAGAAGCACTAGCTCATCCAATTGAGACCAGCTAAACAGCCATAATTTTCTTAATTTACCTAATCTGTTGAAATGGGAATCTGTGAAGGCTTGTAACGAAGTGTTTGGAAGCAGGACGATTCTCAGAGTGTGAGATAGTGAAGCATAAATGATAGAATGTGCTATATACCAGCAGCAGAATTTTCAAAAATATGCAGTTCAGAATCTCTTACCCAAAAGCCCATTTGCATATCATAAATAATGTAACTCTGGGAACACTCTGTACTCTGGAACTTAAGAGATATGTTAACACAGTACAGCACCAGTATAAGTTCTAGTCAGATTGACACGTGAGCAATTACAGGTAAACCTGTGATTAAGCAGTTTTGATTATTGCAGAGAAGGCAGAGCATCCCCAACTTTTGACCTGTTCCCTAGGGCACGTTTTAAATTAAACACGTCTTTTTATATACAAGCTTTGTTTCCCAGAATAAATACCCTTGCATTTTGGTTATATAAGTTATGTTAGGCTTTTTGGTTTAAATTATTACGCATATCTTTGGAAAACATTGTTGATAAGCAAATAGCTAATCCAGCAGAATATCTTAAACAAGTGCTTCCCTGCCCTGACAATCAAATATGTTTAAAACTTTGCTTTGTTGTCTTATTGTCAAGAATTGCCCCATCTCTTTAAAAAGATTGGGAATACTTGAAACTCTTGAAAAATGCTATGAAATTCCAGCCCCACTGAAGGGAATGGTAAAATTTAATTTCAGCAGAACAAAACTTTTTGTGCTGAAGTGAATTAGAATTCCACTCACCTCTTGGAATTTAGGTGGATATAGATGTTCTACTTAATGTTAAAGCCATCATTTAAAACTAAGACAACCAGCAAGGAACTGTGATTGTTCTTTCCTCAGTCTTTCTATTCTCTGAAACACCGTGAAGATCATATTCAGCAGGGCTTGCTTCAGGGTTTATGTGCTGAGTACATGCTGCTATGGCCTTCTCTTCATGTTTCCCATCTGGTATGCAATTGTAAATGAACTGAAAGGCAGATAAGCTGATGCCCAACAGAAAGGACACCATAGGAAGTGATTTTGTCATCTATTACTAGTTGCTTGAGTCACTCTGAGTAGTAGCAATATCCAAGAACTATATATAAGTACAGTAGATATATTGTAACCCTATGTCCTGGGTTCAGCAGCAGCAGTCACTTTTTCTCCTTCTTAGTAGCTGGTGCAGCGCTGTGGTTTTGACTTTCGGCCTGGGAATAATACTGATAAAGCCGAAGTTTTCAGTTGCTGGTCAGAATGTTTACCCTGACCAAGGACTCTGTGAGTCTCATGCTCTGCCGGGGAGGAGGGGAAGCCGGGAGGAAGCGGGGACAGGACACCTGACCCAAACTAGCCAAAGAGGTATTCCATACCACAGCACGTCATGCCCGGGATGTAACTGAGAGCTACCCGGAAGGGCACACTCTCTGCTCTGTCGGGCTCATTTTCGGCAGGTGGTATCGTATTCTCTGCCCTTGTTATTTCCCTTATCATTATTATTATTGATGGTAGCAGCAGTGACTTGTGTTATACCTTAGTTACTGGACTGTTCTTATCTCAACCCGTGGGAGTTACATTCTTTCGATTCTCCTCCCCATCCCTTGGGGCGGGGGGGTGGTGGTGCTGGGGAGTAGAAGCTGCTTGGCTGACTTGCCAACTGGCTTAAATCATGACACCCTATAGGAAATGTTTGAGTTCAATAAAGTGATGGCAAAGCTTTTATGCTTTGATGATGGTAAAATTGTATCACTATATTCAGTCTGCCCATTAGTACCTATTTGTGACTATGGTAAGTCAAAAACTTTAAAGTTGGGAGCTTTCAAACAAGGGGGTTTAAGTCTAATACAAATACTTTTTAAAAGAAGTATCATTACAGCTATCTTGAAATAAGTTAAGATCAGTCTGGATACCAAAGATCAAATTACCCACTTCATTTAGGTGCAGCTTTATTAATTTCTCCTTTAGTGACACTTACAGACAGCATGGTCTGTATAACAAAGGGCATTTCCTAAATTGTTAAATCAATAGAGATGATAGTTAATTAAGTTTTACAGTTCTTCTCATGTTCTCATGTCTTATGTTTTCCAGTTCACCACATGGGATATCAAGGTATAAATTGAGCACATTTCTGGTCAGCTCCTTAGAGAATATGAACTAAGTTTTTCATTAATAGTATGTGGGTGTCCCCATATTGTTTTCTAAATTGCCTTACCACTGGCATGCTTTATGTATTTTTTTTCTGACAGTTACACAGTATCAGAGTGGTTCATACAATGCTAAAGCAAATACCTTTAGATTAAACTCTAATTTTAAATAAAAAAAATGTAGATTTACAGCTTCAGGTGCGCTTGCAGCCCAGAAAGCCAACCGTATCCTGGGCTGCATCAAAAGGAGTGTGACCAGCAGGTCGAAGGAGGTGATCCTGCCCCTCTACTCTGCTCTCGTGAGACCTCACTTGGAGTATTGTGTGCAGTTCTGGTGTCCTCAACATAAGAAGGACATGGAACTGTTGGAACAAGTCCAGAGGAGGGCCACGAGGATGATCAGGGGAGTGGAGCACCTCCCGTATGAAGAGAGGCTGAGAAAGTTGGGGCTGTTCAGCCTGGAGAAGAGAAGGCTGCGTGGAGACCTCATAGCAGCCTTCCAGTATCTGAAGGGGGCCTACAAGGATGCTGGGGAGGGACTCTTCATCAGGGACTGTAGTGACAGGACAAGGATTAGTGAGTTCAAACTTAAACGGGAAGTTCAGGTTAGATATAAGGAAGAAGTTCTTTACTGTTAGGGTGGTGAGGCACTGGAATAGGCTGCCCAAGGAAGTTGAGGGTGCTCTATCCCTGGCAGTGTTCAAGGCCAGGTTGGACAGAGCCTTGGGTGGCATGGTTTAGTGTGAGGTGTCCCTGCCCATGGCAGGGGGGTTGAAACTTAATGATCTTAAGCTCCTTTCCAACCCTAATTATTCTGTGATTCTATGATTCTATTAAGTTTGTATGCCTAACTTGTAATCCTTGTATGTATTTGCACTTTTTGTCCTTAGAGCTGCTCCACATGTAAGGAGAAGAGACCTGCTCACAGTCTCTGTACAAGCTGCAATAAGTGGTTGTGCAGCTCATGTACAGAGGAACACAGACATAGCAAGGAAACTGGAGACCACTTCCTGTCTGTATCCCTGAAGGGCTGCACAGGTACTGAAGATGCACTTTGAAATTTTGTTTCTTCTCATATCAGTTATTCAGTCGAAAAAGGGGCAGTTGCAGGCTCTGTGTCATAGATACTATGCTTTTTGCATGTGACTCAGAAGGATATGTATATGTCAATGAGAGATTATGTGATTTTTCTGCAACTTCAGGGCCATTGCCACAATCAGCATTCCACAGTATTTAAAAGTTTTGCATATATGTGTTTCCACACGCCTTTTATGTCTGCAGAGTGATGGGCTATGGTTTGGTAGGCTACAAAAGCAACAGGCATTGCCCTTTGAGTACTTCTTGTCCTCTTTCGAATAAGTTCCTTCAGAAAACTATGGTAAGGCAATTCCTGTGCATATGGACAAGGGAGAGTAACAGACAGTGAAAGGCTGTGATCACTATAGGATGTTCTTTTTCTAAGCCTGGATGTTTCCTGAGCATGACCACTGTATTGACATCAGCAGGCACAAATGAAGCCCACTGTCAAATATGTCTCCTCCCTATAAAATTATAAGCCACACAAAGGATAATGATTTTCTGTTACTGCTTATTATTTTCTTTAGTTATATGCCCCAAATCTGCTGAGGAGTATGCCAACCTAAACTTATATAAGCATTTTTAACCTAAAATAGGAGTTTTTAAATTTTATACAATTAGTTAAGTTTACACTTTGCTCACATATGACATTATTCGTGCTATAGAGTTTGTGCTACACTATCATTCTTCGTCAGGAAGAAGGAGGACAGAACAAGGAATAAACATAGTTGTAGCCCACTGATCATACTTCTTTTTATATTAAATTTTTTCTTTAGAATTTTGCTTGTAGAAGCCTCTATGTTGCCATAGATGGAGTTATTTTAAGTTCTTGGTGTTCATATCAAACAGTTTGAGGCACTTGAGACACGATGTGCTGTTTACCAAAGTGTAAACAAAAAAAGGTCTGTAAGAATAGCAATAACAGCAAAGCACAGATGAAATTTAATATTTTTTATGGGCGTTTTCTAGAGAATAATATAAACTCAAGTACCCCCAAGTCCTCCATCAAATGCTCTGATTGGGTGGACAAATATCTTTTCGAGTTGATCGCAAGATAAGGTCTGGTTTTGAGGCTCTAACTGTTAATAACTTCACTTTGAGCATGATTACCGGCTCATACTGTTAACAAATAATGGTAAGAAAATATACCTGTGGCTTAGTTGTGGATTTGTGTGTGCTGCATAAAGAAAAAGTTGCACACACACAAACTGCTTTCTCATTTAGCCCCTCCTCCCCCCCCCCCCGGGCATTGAATCCTGCCTATTCGTTTTACTTCTGATAAACAATTCCTTCCTTGAGTGGCAGAACTAAAAGAGCCTGGCTTCCCTGAGAACCCTTTCTTTCTTTTTCCTTTGTGGTTACCTGTGCTCTGCGTAACACATCTGATCACCCCCTTGCCACGCAGAGCCCGCAGCTCTGTGACAGTTCCCCATCCATTTGCTCTGCACATCCTCTTGCTTCTGGTCATCTACTGCGCGCTGGGTGAGGCCCAGCTAACACAGCTGAACGGCTGAGCTGGCTGTCAGGCAGCACCTTTAGCCTGGTGACTCCTGAGGTCATGGTGCAGAGCAGAGTGCCAAGTTCTTGTGATTTTTGAGACCTTTAGCCTTCATTTAAATTTATATTTAGAAATTGAGAGTGTGGGGAGGAGCAGGACTAGGCTAGCACAGAAAAATGCCATATTGTAAAAAAAGAGAACAGTTTTTAAGTATCCTGATTTCTTTTTCGTACTGATTCATCCTTTGTGAGTTTGTACTAAAGGCCCACAAAACGAGTACTACTGGTAAGGGATTCACTGTGAGGTGGTGTTGTTACTGGAAACAGCTGTATTTTATTCACCTCCACTGTGTTCTGTAACATCTGGTAGCTTGGGGGAGGTTTTGCTGGTTAGAAGATTTCATCATTTTGAACATGCTTATTGAGAAATAGAATGAGGAGTTATGGGCATGGTCTGTGTCACAGTTCAGTTAAAAACTGTTACTGAACTCCTACATCTAAAACCAGATCTTAGTTTGTAAGCATAAAACCAGACAAATAACACAAACCGGACATCACTTTGATCTCTTCCCACCTTCCCACTAATATTTAGATCTTGCATAGTTGCTCTAGTATATTCTTCCTAGCTAAACTGCTTCTGGAGGTACTATCAAAAAATTCCAGTTCTCTTGTGCCGGACTGTTACTGCTGGTTATGAATATGAAGAGATGCTGAAATGTGGTTCACACATGAGGTAAACTGCACTATTTGCAGTTTTTCAAACACCGATTTTTCCTGACAGTTTGTGTTTGTTTTGTTGTGGTTTTTTTTTTTGTTGTTTTGTTTTGTTTATTTTGTTTTGTTTTTTAAAGACAACCCCAAAAAAACCCTCCTGAAAACTTTCTGGATCTGTGACCACAAGATGCAAAAATGTGGAAATCTGCTTTTGGAGTGAATTTGCTGAGCGCTGGAGAACTAGGTGTTGAGAACATGTGCCTCAGTTTTATGACAGATTAAGCAGCAGCCTTGGAGGAATAAGCTCTGCATTAGCGCCAGGAATTAGTGAACTTTGTTAATTACAAAGTTCTGCAGAGCACTGAAACTGCTTGAAGTCATAAAACCAGAACTTCTTCCTCTTTTAGTCCCAACTTTTTTAAAAGGACATTCAGTACAGTACAGAGTCTTTCCTTGTTAAGTGGAAATTTGTGCTTTGCAATTGGGTAGAAACAATCCTTTTGGCAAAACTTTGTCAGAAGTAAATGATCTGGTGCTGACATACCAACTATTTATAGGCTAGTGCACAAAATAAATATTTTTTCTTTTCTATACTATTTTTTCAGTCTCTCAAGGTTGAGTATGAACTCATCAAAACTCAGCAAAAACTCATCAAAAGTTTGAGTCACTGCAAATTATGCAAGGTGAGGGAGGACTCTATTAGCCAAGATGTGACTGTTTTTCCAGAGTTTACTTCAACTGATCATAGGAACAGGGATTTCAAACTTTCTGTTAGATATTCAAGAGATCCACCTGAGATAAAGAAAATACTGTTGAAAATGGTGACTCAAATGATATTAATTCAGAATTTAGGACTACTGAATTTTCCCTGTTCTTCAGTGAGATTCTTTTCAAGACATTAACAGGGATAGTTGTGGTTAAGATATCTGCTATTAAAAGCGGGCTTGTACCTTTGTTTAGCATTTGATTTGTAAGAATTCAGCTTATTTTAAAGCTGAAGAGTATAGCTCTGAGCTGAGTATACATTAGGTTGAGAATATCATGACCTAGTTGCAGTTCTCACTGATTTGTCAATTGAATCAGGGAATTACATGTGGCAGAGGCTGTGGGTCTATGTTGTAATTAGATATCATTGATTTTTATCCTCAATTTGCGTTTGAAATCTGCTTGTCTCTTAAATCTGACACGGTACTAAAAAACCAACTGATTTCTCTGGGATGATTGCAATCCCCCAAAGGCTAAGGAGCCCTTCAGAGAGAGAAAAATGATGAAATCATTATATAGGATTGTGACTAGGCTTCATTATACTTGGACCTTAAAGACATCATCTTATTATAAATTGGAGTTTAATATGGATAATTTGATCCTAAGTTTTCAGAAAAACAGCTTGCATGATCTGGAGGTACTGAACATTCAGAAGGGCTTTTCCAGCTCATGGATATGGAAGGAGTTATTATGGGCCTTTTATTTTTCTTTTAAGATACAACATCTGACCCCATAGTGGAGGAAAAAATGATCTTTGACATCCACCTTGGTTATACATTGGTTATACAACCTGCTTGGTTTTTTTTTATTTATTTTTTTATTATTTGCATTTTCAGCAGCAGGTTTGAATGCAAAAGTACATATTTGCAGTACTATCATAAAAAAAAAGGCTGTTGAGGTGAGTTTCATTTGTACCTTGATAGAAAAACATATTGGAGTGGGAAAGAAAAACTCATCTGCTCAATTTCCTCTTTTAATAATGCTATTAGCATTTGATTCAATAATAATATAAACCAATAAACTTCCATGAAGAATAAAGCATGAAATACTTCAATAAAACATAAATACTGTAATAAATAATTTATGGCAATGTGAAGTATGTCATGATGTTACATAAAGATCTTTGCCTAATCTATCACAAATTATCTTCTTACACATTATGTTAAGAAGGCAGAGGGGAAAGCCAATTGAACTGGAGGGAGTAACTCTTTTATCTCAGACATATTTAGAGTAGACAGCAATATGGAAAGTAGGAAATTTGGTATATTTTCTTTAGAGCATGGCAATGCTTCTACTTTATGTATCCACTGTTTGTTCTTACTCTTCCTCACATTACTTTTTGGAGTGGAACAGCTTTTAGTGCCTAGTATCAATATCCCCTAGTTGCTGAGGTTTATGTAGTGCATTTACAACAAACACACATTTGAAAAGCAATTGCTTATATGATTGTTCAAGAGCAAAGGATATTCTTGCTTCTGCTGTGACTTCAGTTTTTTTTCAGTATATTTGATTTTCTATGTTTTAAAATACAGCTTTGTTAACTGATTCGCCAGACCAGGTAATTCAAAGTTGTGAGAAAAGTGCCCCAAATCATGAGAGATATTTAAAACTCATGAGACTTTAGAGAAAAATAGGAATTTGGTTTGATGACTTCTTCCTGAACCCCTTTGGTGTGCTCTTTGTAGAATATATAAAGCCAGAAAAAAAAATATAAGCAAACCCTGCTAATATAATCAGGTAGTTCCAGGGTATGGGTCTTTTAAGAGTAACATCAAGACTTTCAATAAAATTGTGAGAGTTTGGCAAGTCTTTTTTTTTATCTATAATAATAATTTTTGTCAGTGACAACACTGCTTTATATTCCTCAGCAACTGACGATGAAGCAAGTGGGCTTTCCTTATTTTGTCCAGTGCACACTCAAGAGCCACTCAAACTGTTTTGTGAGACCTGTGACACCCTTACGTGCCGTAGCTGTCTTCTGACAGAGCATAAGGAACACAGGTACAACACATTGATTGTTTAATCATAATCCTATCTAAAACTGTAGCTAATTTAGATTTAAGACTGTCCATTTCCTGCCAGCTGCACTTGCAGGCTAGTTTAAACTTAAAAGCGACAGCAAACTCAGTTCAGTTCTCTTATGCCCAAGCAGTGTAACATGTGGCTTACTGCCCTAACAGAATCATTCACTGCTTTCTGCAGTGTGTACCTTCCCAATTGTATCGTCTGCCCAGATACTATTTATGCATGCATATAGTTCATTGTGATTCTGCTCAGAGGCACAAGATTAACTCTACTTCACATTGTTTGAGTACTTCTGTTTGTCTTTATAAAAGACATCATGACTGTACAACACCAGAGTTACCGAAGTTTGAGCATGCAGCTTGCCTGTGGAAGCGTGTAAGTCATGTAAGGAATTGTCTGTACTTAGAAACACTTTTTGTGGGATGAGCTTGCCTGTGTGAGGGACGATAGAGTTCAGCTGTCACAGAAAATAGTTGTAGTAGGAAAGAAGCAGGGAACCATGACCAGAGATATTAAGGCAGTTGGTCCCTTAAACTCATCAACTGATCAGTTCGTTACTTATCAACAGAAAAAGAACACAGAGTGAGAATTTCCATTTCTTTCTCAGGTTCAGACATCTTGATGAAGCTTTGCAAAATCAGAGAGTTATCCTGGAAAATGTCATTACCAAAGTGGAAGAGAAAAAAAATGGGATTCAGGTTTCAACTAAACAGATTGAAGACAGGTGATTGCTATGCATTATTTTTTCGTGAAAGTGAGTGATCAGTTAAAATATTTTCACTAAATGCAGGTTAACAGAAGAAAATGCAGATTTTTTTTTTTTTTTTTTTTTTTTTTTTTTTTTTTTTTTTTTTCCTTAGAGGCTAGGAGATAAGAGGAAGATTGGAAATGTCAAATTCATATTTAAGTGCTACTGACAAGTCATGGCATTGTAATGCATGATTCCGTAGTCCTTATAAGGCGTGCGAGAGCTGAAACCTTCAGAGTTATCATTTCTTTGTATAATTTGTTCCTGAACTAGAATTTGAAAATATTATAAATAAAGACTAATTTAAAAATACCTCATTTCTTCAAGAAACCTCAAAGAAGCTGCAATTCCAGGCAAGAGCAATATTAAAATGAAAGTGTTTCATTATATTAACTGGATTTCAGCTACTGATTATATGTTGGCTGTTGGATCTCTCTTCTGCATTAATAAAACCGTTTGAAACACCTTGAAAGAGTACAAATCACAAGTGGTGTCCCTCAGGGGTCTGTTTTGGGACCAATACTGTTCAATATTTTCATCAACAACATAGAAAGTGGGGTAGAGTGCATTTGCAGCAAGTTTGCAGACAACGCTGCTGAGTGGTAGGGGTGACAGCCTGAGGGATGGGATGCCACCCATAGGGACCTGGACAAGCTTGAGAAGTGGGCTCATATGAACCTCCTGAGGTTCAACAAGGCCAAGTGCAAGGTCCTGCATTTGGGTAGAGGCAATCTCTGGTATCAATGCAGGCTGGGGGATGAAGGGATTAAGGGCAGCCTTGTTGAGAAGGACTTGGGGATACTGGTAGATGAAAAAGTGGACATTCGCTGGCAATGTGCATGCCAATCCCAGAAAGCCAGCCATATCCTGGACTGCATCAAAAGCAGTGTGGCCAGCAGGTCAAGGGAGGTGATTCTGGCCCTCTACTCTGCTCCTGTGAGACCCCACCTGAGGTACTGCATTCAGCTCCGGGGTCCTCAGCACAGGAAAAGACATGGATCTATTGGAGGAGGTCCAGAGGAGGCACTTAAAAAATGAGCAGGGAGATGAAGCACCTCTCCTATGAGGACAGTGTGGCAGAGTTGGGTTTGTTTAGCGTGGAGAAAAGAAGGCTCTGGGGCGACCTTATTGTGGCCTTTCAATACTTAGAGGGGGTGTCTAAGAAAGATGGGAACAAACTTTTTGGTAGGGTGTGTTGCAATCCGACAGGGGATAATGGTTTTAAACTGAAAGAAGGTAGATTTAAACTACTTACAAGGAAGAAAATTTTTACAATGAGGGTGGTGATAAACTAGAACAGGTTACCCAGGGAGGTGGTAGATGCCTCATTCCTGGAAACATTCAAGGTCAAGTTGAAAGAAGCTCTGACCAATCTGCTCTAGCTAAAGATGTCCCTGCTCATTGCAGGGGGGTTGGACTAGATGGCCTTTTAAGGTCCCTTCCAACCCAAACTATTCTATGTTTGAAGTGTGGGAAAACTTAAAGGAAATGTTATAACTTTCACTGAAGTTCTCTGTCAATAGTTAGATCAGTCCTTCTAACAAACAGCTACTAAGCTCTGAATAAATGACACACCAGTTGGCTCATCCAGAGATGTGTATCTCTTACCCATAGGTTGCTTGAAGTAAAACACTTATACAAAAAGGTAGAAAATCAGATAAAAACGGCCAAGATGGTTTTGATGAATGAAATCAATAAACGAACAAACAACCTTCTTGAACAACTTGAAGTAAGTAAGGCTAGCTCCTTTGATACCTTGGGAAATTAAACTAAATTGAATTTAATCCCAGTGCCGATGGAAAGAATATGGACTGTGAGAGTTATTGTCCCTTTGCTTATTTATTTATTTTTTTCTGCAGAGTTTTATGTGGAATCAATGGTTGACAAAGATTCAGGATGAAAAATGTTTAATTATCATGAATTAACCACATTTTCTAATGCTGTTACAGACAATATGTGTGCAGCTTTTGAGTACTTACAAAACAAGCCGGCTTCTGGTTTTAATGATAGATTTGTAGAATCAATAGCAGCACATTTAACATCCTGTTTCAAAAATGATCCTCTGGTCTACTCTCTGTAACAGAACCTGAAGTTTTGAGTCTTCAGTTTTGGGATGTCCAGTTGAAGTCTATATGATTTTATTTTGAAATGTACTGAGCACAATGATTGCTATTGGATCTGATCAGAATTTCCAGTTCTCAGTTATTCTTGGGTAATATTAGCAGGTATTGCAAAGACAAAGCGCTCGACGCTTGCTGGCGACCTTTGAATTTACGTATTTGATTCAAATATTGGTATTCAGCTAAGTAGCTTTACAAAAAAGAGAAATGTAGGTTTTCATTTCTGTATTATTGAACATTAAGTAAATGCAGGGTTCATGTGGTTTGACAACATTTCAGTGTTTGAGTTATCTATAATTGCAACACAACTGTGCACGCACTGAATGTACATGTATAGGGCTGTATTAAAGTGCATGTAGGGGTATTAAATGAAATCAGGAAGTCCTGGTTTCAAATCAAATGAGGGCAGATAGTTCTTCACATAAGTGGTAAATAAGTGTGGAACTCTGCTGCAAGATATTTTTCATGGGTTCAAAATTAATGAGGCAAATTCATAGAAAAATGCACTGAGGGTGGTAACATAGCCTCTGTCTTTGTGGTGCCTAAGTCATGAATTGCTGGAGACCGGAAGACTGTTCTGAGGAAAAGCTGCATGCTTCCCCTCTTTTTATATATTTTCTTGGGTCTCTTCTCTTGTGTATCATAAGAGACAAGATAGCTTTCTTGGGTTACCTCATTCTGTTAAACCAGAGCCAGAATGAGGTAGGTTGCTTGCTCCTGGAAAAGTCGTTGATCTTCCTGAATTCAGACATATCTGTTAAATAGGATTTGCTTTCTTTTTTCGATTGATGGTTTAAGGTGGTTTGCATCTCTAAATAATGCATAGTGTAGCGTCAGTGATTGTGTATATTATGTGTGTCTGAAGAATGACAATTATCTTCTGCTGATTCACATTATGAACAGAAAATCACCAGTGAAAGGAAGCAGAAATTGGAGCAACAACTGCAAGGTGTTGTGCTTTTAAGCAGACAGGTAGAACATGTGCAGAACTTCATCAGCTGGGCAGTGTGCAGTAAAAACAGCATCCCATTTCTCTTCAGTAAAGAACTAGTAAGAGCAATACTTATTTTCTTATTTGAAGTTGTGCAGTAATGTGAAAACTTTAAGGACTTAATGTTTCTCAAATAAAATGTTTTTTATGATATTGTAATTGACAATAAAATAATTGTCCTTTGACTTGTCACCAGATTGTATTTCAAATCCAGCGCTTGTTAGAGACAAACTGTAACACAGACACAGACCCTCCTCTGAAGATCAGATTTACTTGGGATTCTTCCTACTGGACTAAAGAACTGTCCAATTTTGGTAAGAAAAATATATTGTTGTTTATTAGGCATATGCCTAAAGCTAGACAAGACAGATATAGACAATGCAGTACTTTCCCTGAAGTGCACTCCTTTTTAGTCTTGTCTTCCAGTTCTGTATCTCTTGTCACATTCTTAAGAAAAGTTAGCGTGGCTGAACTTTCTGGGGTTTCCCTCCAGTTATATAAATCCACCTATTAAAAGACATATATAAATACTGCTCTATAAACATTACCTAGAAATACACTGTATAAATATCATCTTTGGTGGTCTTACAGAATCACAGTGTAAGAACATAGCTACTTGTTTCGTGGAAAACCTGTACAGTACTACCAAATTACTTTTACCTGAAATTACTTAAAATGTAGCATCACCGGCTATCAAACAGCCTTGACTTTGCCCAGCATATTTGAAATGAAGTTCTGCCCCAGCAAGCTATAACTCTGTACAGCACTGTCACTCTGGCAATCCTTTAAGGAGTACCCTGGGTGCAATGGAGTGTCTGCAGTGGATCTTGTGCTATTTCTCCTTACGCAGGAGCAACTGGGCTCAGTCACACCCGTGTTCCTTGGATCCTTTAGTACCTTAGTGGCCAAGTGACCTGAGCAGTTCTTGAGACACTTACAATTAATGGGCACAAAGATGGCTTTAAGACACCTGCTGAATAATAATTACAATGCTATTTATATAATGAATGTGCATATAGTGACTTTGTTTCTCACTAGCTATAAATTTACCAACAGCAGCTGGTTTTTACAGTAAATTCAGTGTGGTGATCCAATCAATGATCTAAAAGATTAGTTCTCTTCCCATTTTAAGATATTTAAAATTAGATGGAGTAAAACCCTGTAAAAAATATTGCAAGGAATAATATTTTCTTGACTGAAAGCATGGACAAGATCCATTCTTAGGTCACTTCTATTTCTAGCTTTTATGATTCTCACCTACATTATATCAATATCTTATTTTTGTCACTTTCACCCTGGAAGTTGCCTTTTATACCCATGCTTTTTGTAAACCATACTTAGCTGTATCCATCAGTTACAATAAAATAAGTTGAGGTCAGATTTTCAAAGCATTTGCTGGTAATTCAGCCATGAGTTCCACTAGTATCAGTGAGAGTTTGGTATGGTTTTAAATCACTGAAAAATCTTGAAAACTTGTCTTGAAAATATGTTGAAGGACTGCTTGCATAGGATATTTAAATACCTTTTATATTTGAAATGAAGACAAAGAGATAGCCACCATTTGCAGGTTTTACTGTGTAAACTTGTCAAGATCATAGGAGGGAGTAAATGTGCTGTTTTTTCCAGGGGGCTTCACTATGGAAGGTGGAGACATTTCTCACTCAGATGTGCTACTCTGTGGAAATGTGCAAGGGTTACAGACCTCCTTGCATCATGGGCACCGTGCACCAGCATCACAGCTGGAGCCTGTGAATAGCCAGCCACATCAATTTCCACCTGCCGGTCAGTGTCCTACATCTGTGTGTTGCCCGCACTGCCTGAGCATATCTCATGCAAACAAAGCTCTGCCTTCTTACCAAGACATAAACCGCCATCAACATTTTCGACATCCTCCCGAACTGCATCAGCAGCACTTTCCTCTGCAGTACAGCATGCAGCAACATGACAAAGAGCCAACGGGTGCCCCCCAGCCTATGAAGCTAACACAGTCTGGGCAGGAACAGCAGTCATGGTCAGAGCAAGAGAATATGTCTGGGAGGATGAGAAAGCACTTGCCATCCCAGCAGCTGCAGCAGACTGCACCCGTGGGTTATGCTGTTGTATCACATGAAGCTCAGCAAGTACACACAAGCCATTCACAGCCATGTTGCACTCAGACTTCTTTGCAGACATCAAGTGTGCAAGTGCAACTTGGTCGACTCCAGAAGATAAAATCTAACCACTTGCAGCAGCCGTCACAGCAGCAGCAGCAGCTGCCACCAGTATCACCACCATCAGGTCAGAATGAGAACACCCACAAACAAGTAGTCCAGCAGAGCCTGGACATAATGCATCACCAGTTTGAACTGGAGGAGATGAAAAAGGATTTGGAGCTTCTTCTGCAGGCCCAAGGACAGCCCAGCTTGCAGCTGAACCAAGCTAAGCCACCTCAGCATGTTCAACAGACCATAGTTGGCCAAATCAACTACATAGTCAGGCAGCCAGCCCCAGTTCAGCAACAAATCCAAGAGGAAGCACAAGTAAGTTCTCAAAAAGTTCTTTCCTATTGCATTTAGCCAATGTAAGATCAGAAATGGGAGATGCCTTTGAGTTTTCATGTATTTGGTTGACCTTTCTATTATTGTCTTGTCTATGTTTGTATTCAGCAGAGGCTCCATGCCTTGTGCAGATCGAACCAAAATTTGCTTTAAAGTGCATAAACAACTGGGATCCCAAAGATCTTAATCTCTAAATAGACAAGATGAGCAGCAGGTGGGAGAATAAAAGCATCATCATTCCTCCTTTCTGAATAGGTAACTGGAGGACTGCAGTTGTTTCTCCATTTAAACTCCTTTTTCTGGAAATTTTAATCCCTGAGTCATTGAAATGGATTCCCTTTTGATTCTGAATAGTAGTGGAAAGAGAGTGAAGAACACTTTTTTTTTTTGTTTGAGAGTTATTTTCTATTCTGCTGGTAACTGCTTTTGCTACTGCATCATGACCTTTCAGATTTTAATCAATATTCATACATGCTGTTACAGTTAAAGTTTCATCAGCAGGGCTAATTTCTCCCTTTTTCTTCTGCTGGTAAGAATCCTTC
The DNA here is from genome assembly GCF_963264785.1 of Psittacula echo. Classification (NCBI taxonomy): domain Eukaryota; kingdom Metazoa; phylum Chordata; class Aves; order Psittaciformes; family Psittacidae; genus Psittacula; species Psittacula echo. The sequence continues at coordinate 31,975,786 of NC_137739.1, forward strand.
TTTTGAAAAAGGGACAGTGCTAGGTGGTGAACATCCAAACTGCAAGGCAGAAGAAGAAGGGGGTTAGGGAGAGAGCAGCTGCGTGGTTCTGAGTTACTGGCTGGGCTTAAACCACAATAGTTCCACAATAAAGTGGCTTTGAAACACATTCAAAACAGTGGGAATTGCAGTGGAAAGGTGGCTGGGACTTCCCGTTGTGTAAATTCTGTGGAGTTCCTACCCTGAATAGCTCTTAAAGAGGTTTACTTCTAGGGGCAAACTTCAGGCTTTTGAAATAGCTGTACATTTCAGCAGCTTTATTGATTTTATTTTTTTTCTTTTTTTTAAATTCTTTTTTTTTTTTTTTTGAGAGAGAAATCTCAAAATCTTTCTCTGTTCATTTATCTTTCTGTTTAGGGTTACTTTGACCATCGTTGTAGTTTTAGAGTCTTCCCAGTCTTGTCATATTTTATACACTGTGAGTCGATGTGAATTCATTACCCTTTCTCATTTTGAGATTTTGAAAACACAAATTCTTAATTGTGATTTCTAGGTCTGTGAAAGTTCCACTGAACTTGATGCCCAGAAGCCTGTAATTCCTCTGGACAAAAATGATAGTCCCTCCCTGTCAGAGTCACTGGAAGACGTGAGTGTCAGCAGTAACTCCCCTGAGAGCACATTGCAACAATCATCTTTCCATCCAGTGAGAAAGGTATAAAGAGCTTTTTAAAAGATACATTTTAAAGGGAAAACATAGTTTGATAATACTGAATATGATATGGCTTTTGAACTTGCAATCAGCTTGAAAAAATTAAAATATAGTAAATGTCAACAAAATGGCTTTTGGATATTGGAAGACAGTCGTAGCCTAACCTATGCTGTACTGTGCTGTAGCCAGGATCAGCAAATAGTAGTGTTTAGGTCTGGCTGGCATGATTTTTAAGTGTGAAGTTGGTAAAGAAGTAGAAGACCTGTTTCTTCACTGAGAAAATTCTGTGTAGTCCTGATCTCTAGGGCATGAACTAACTAGCTCTTGCTAACTACCATACTAGCAGCAGTTAATCTGGGAGAACTGGGGAGGGGGGACAAGTCAAAGATTCTAATGAAATCAGGCCTGAGGAACATCCTTCAAAGTAGCTGGCCCTGGAAATAACACCATTAATTATTACTTAAGATGTGGTGTCTGAAAGGGATATAATTCTGATATGCTCCTTCTCCTTGTTCATGTAGAAGCAAAAAAATCATAGGTTTCTGTATCTCTACAATACTTCAGCACATAATAGAGCCATTCTTTGATCCTTCTACCTACTGGGAAGCCCTAACTATTGAAGAAGCAGCATAAAGAAAACCAGGAGGGCTAATCTTTATCAGTAGATCCTTGCTGGCTCTGGTTATCACCTGTGCATTTGAGACAGAGAAGCTGCCTTCTACAGATTGTTTAAAACACCCCAAACAGCACTTCATATTCTGTTTGCTCAAATCTGTTTGGTACTTCTGTGCATGACTCATGCTGTGTACCATGTCTTTCATGGATATTTTTTCTTTGAATTTGTGTGTGGGTTATTGTGGAAGAACTCGTCTTTCCAAACTAGCCCCCAAAAGGAAGTTATTTTATTATTCATCAGTATGTAGCTCTGTTGACCCAACATATTTATGATGCAATATGCAATCAGAGAGTTGTTTCAGATCCTTCTGGGAATTTTAGAGACTTGGAAAGGTAATGATTACTGAGAGTCTAGAAGCAGCATGAGAATCAGGTTTGGAAGCCACAAAGAAATCTGCAATTGCTAACTTAACCCCGTCGATGTGATGGAATTTCTGGATCAGGTTGATGGTATCCAACATTCTGAGATGATGCTCTTTGGCTCTGAACTTTCACATGAAGGACCAAATCTCCCTTGACCTCCGATAGAGCACAGGACTGAGGAAAGCTATGCAAATTTTCTAGGATAGAGTTACCTTTACTTTAGGATATGACTGTAAATTTGAAGATGTGTATTTAAGGCCTGAACAAGACCATGAACTAGAGCACATACTTTTCTTGTAATGCAGACACACCCTCAAAGTTATTTGTGAAAATGACTAACTAGCTAACTAACTAACTGTCTAGAGGCTTTTACTACATGCATATTGAAGAAGTTGTCTTTTGTCTTCTGGATCTGTAAGGGAAAGTTATTCTCAACATTTTAAACAAGAAAAGTCAGAAAGATGAAAGAAAATGGAAGCAGATGTGCAAGAGAGAGACTAGTGTAGTCTGATGGAAAAATTAGGAGAAGAAAAAAGGAAGAAGGGCTGATTTGTTGCTGTACAAGTTGAGAAGACAGCAAGATGAGGATACTCCTAGAAAAGAGAAAAACAAACCAAAGCAAACCAGAAATTTTTCTAATGGTGCTGAGTAGCATATGCTCTTGTGCCTGGCACCTCTGCGAGAAATTAGGACATTCATCAGCTACAGTACCCCATCTTTGCTTGTATATACCTATTTGGGATGAAGCCACGATGTACTGACAGCTCTGGCAATGGCTAATTAGAAATATGAAGGGAAGCAGTACACTAAGGAAGCCCTTGAAATACATTGTTTGTAAATGCTGTTTAAAAAAGTCTGACTACTTTTGCCGACAATCAGATTAAATCTAGGTTTAGATTGGTTCCTATTTAAGAACAAGGGGATGTGTCTATGCCTTCTTATCTATGTTTCACCTGACTAAATGTCTTCATGCTCATCTCCAGACAAAAATTTCTGTATAGCTGTTTGTACATTTAACTTTCCAATGGCCCAAATTCAGAATATTTCATCTCTCTCACATTCTTGGAGAACATGGAAAACATGAATGCACTTGGAAAGTATCATTGAAAAAATAACTAGGGAAACCTTTTGCTACCTGGAGAAGAATTGTATTCTGCCTTTGGAGAATATTTGGTACTGGACTTCTTGGTCTTGCATTGCAGTTCTGCTGAACTCTGACAGCCTCTGTTGTGTGCATCATTCCTAGTGGAGTAATTCTCTGGCTGCTGAGATTCTTTCATTAAAGAGAAAGCAGTGTGAACCAGGACATAGCAAAACTTAGAATTAACTGTTTAGTGATATGTTTACCAAGATCAGTCAAAAAATAAAAGCTTACATTAGCCCAGTGATTTCCTTTATTTTGGAGGGAGCAAGGCTTGATTGCTCATGTAGTTAAACATCTGTGTATTAATTTTAAAACATGTTTATGGTATGCATGTGATACCATTGACTGATAACTAGATGAATTGTCTGCATACAGGATCATACTTATGTGCGAAACAATGTCGAACAGATGTTATTAATAGTTTGGGATCACAACATTAATCATAAATGGGGAAACCACAAGTACATTATTCAGATCATCCCAGAGGAGTGCTAATACAGCCATTACTCCATGGCGTGAGACACTTGTATGCCATATGAGTGCTTTTGAGTTCAAGGAATGTTTGGTCAGAAACACTGACATCAAGGCTAGTGCTATCTTAAAGGCCAGAGTAATTGCTCTCTGTGCCCACCTGCTCAGTATGCATGTGTATAGTATAGTCTTTAAAACATGTAATTTCAGTTATGTGTGGGCTTGGCTTGTTTCACTGTTTTTGAACATCAATGGTGACATTTTATCAGTCTGTCTTCCTGTGTATTCCTTTAAATATTCTTTCTCTCTGAATCAAATATTTTGTGCAGAATAAATGTTTCTGTACTTAGACCATTGATTTTTTTGAGATGAGTACTGCATTTAGCATAACTTTTGGCTTAATTAGCAACTTTTAAGAATAGGGGAATAGAAATGGAAGTTTTCTACCTGTGCAAAATGGATATAATTTTCTCTTCACACTCCCCTGTCAGTATACTTCACTCCTGTAGCCAGGACTTCTCTTTTGGATTGTGAAGTTGTTCTGCTTCCATGCCTATCAAATACCCAGCCTCTCCAGTAAGAATGCCAGCAAGACAGAGGACAAAGCTGAGAAAAATTTTTGTGTTACCTGAACTTTTTCTCTGGGGAATCTTGGCAAGCTCAAGGAAACAGATTTTATTCAAACTATTGAATTGCTAAGTTGCAGCGTGAAGGACTGAGTTCTCAATTAGATTAACAATTTTGCAGGAAGGGTTACTAACCTTCTGCAATGATACGGTACTTCTGTTGCTTTTACACAGTATGATATTGAGTTATTAATCTGCACACAGGACTGGAGAGGTCATCTCTTCTGGAGCAAAGATGAGAATAATAAGATATTTTTGATCTAATTGTGTTTTCAGGAGTAATAAAGTGCATACAATTCCTGTTTTGTTTACATGTACCTAATTGTCATTTGTGGCTGTGACGAGCAAGAGGTCTAAAGGCCGTACCTAGCATTTGAAGAAATGTCATAATTACTGTACATCTATAGCACAAATCTGTAGCTTTAGTCTCAGCTACTGCTGGAACAGACATTGGTGTTGCAGGGCTAGATGGACACCTCTCCTCTGACTCCATAAGTGCAACTCTTTCTCTAGATAGGAGCAGGACCTTTACTCTGGGGAGGGAGGGTTCCTTGTCTTGTTCAGCTGCAGGGTTAGGTCCTGGGCAGTGGAAGACTGTGCCACCTCCACTCATCCTAAAAACCTAACTGGCTTAGGCACTCGTGATTCTCTCTTCTGTGGCACTTGTCAGTTGTTAGTAGGTTCATAGAACAGTAGAATCACAGAATGGTTTGGGTTGGAAGGGACCTTAAACATCATCAAGTTCCAACCCCCCTGCCATGGCAGGGGCACCTTCCACTGAACCAGGTTGCTCAAAGCCCTATTCTGCCTGGCCTTGGACACTTCCAGGGATGGGGCCACCACAATTTCTTGGGGCAACCTGTTCCAGTGTCTCACCACCCTCATAATGAAGAATTTCTTCCTAATATCTACTCTAAATCTGCCCTCTTTCAGCTTGTCCTATTGCTACATTCCCTTGCAAAAAGCCCCTCTCCAGATTTCTTGTAGGTCCCATTTAGGTACTGGAAGGCTGCTCTAAGGTCTCGCCAGAACCTTCTCTTCTCCAGGCTGAACAAGCCCAGCTTTCTTGGCCTGTCTTCATAGAAGAGGTGTCCCAGCCCTATGATGATCTTTGTGGCCTTCCTCTGGACTTTCTCCAACAAATCAAGTGTCTGTCAAACACAGGTTTGGTTTCACAGGTTTCAGTCTATTGCCTGATAATTCAGTAGGATGCCTTCTTGTTCTTCTATTAGGAAAACCAGTGAATAATCATTCTGTATTCACTGCCCTCATAATATCCATATTTTGTAGGTTTATATTGAATTTCCTCTCAGACATTTCTTTTTGAAGCTGAAAAGTGATTACTCATCTCTCTAGTTGCTTGTCTCTAGTGTGTTTTGTTTGTTTTGGTTTTTGTTGTGTTTTGTGTTTGGTGTGGTGTTTTTTGTTGTTGTTGTTTTGTTTTTGTTTTACTGGAGTCCATTCTATACTTTGCTCCTTTATATATTCTGCTGTTTTGCCTGTATTTCATGGTGGTGATAAATCCTTTTTGTGACAGGGTGACCAGAAATAGTAAGCAAGGTATAAGCACATGGAAATTTTGTATAGTGCTATAACACTGGTTTTTATATTGTTCTTTTTGATTCACAGTAAGTCCCAGATTCTTAGTTCAAAAGCTCTGTTTGTCTTAAGTAAAAGTACTTGAAACAGGGAAATCCTAGAAAATATTTCATGCCATCCAAGGAGCACTCTTGAGAGCACTCTGAGAGAGGCTTCTGGTTTATTCCGATTATATGCAATGGTGGCATTTCATGCAAGACTAACACAGTGACAGTGCATGGTGCAACCTTTCAGCATCCTCTGGACTTGATGCATTCTAGGCTCTGAGGTGCCAGTGCTGCTGTTGCTACAGGGTTATCAGAGAGAGCAGTTGAACTTAGTCTGCTGTAGGTGGCATTCTTGGATATTTTGCCCCCAAAACATTTGTCTGAAACTTTATTAATGACAACTCTTCCATCTTAGTGGCAAGTGATTATTTATTTATCTTTAAAAGCATGTGAAATTTATAGAAGAGGGGTTTGGTGTAACAGCACAGGTTTTAGTTTTGTTACTATTGCACTGAGTGTGTTGTGAGTACTTAGTGACCGAAAGTAAGAATAATTTAATATCCATCCCTAGGAATTTGAGTACAAGCTTGGGACTGAGGCAGGTTTATTGTTGCAATGTGTTTTTTTTTTTTCTAACTACTATTAATTTTAGGGGGATTAGAGGTGAAAGAAATAATGATAACAGCCTGGAATTCAGTGTCCTGCAAATTCCTAACGTATCAGGATATTTTTTGACTTTAAAGAATTGAGCTGATTAAGCAGAAATGCACTCATGCTTAATGCAATTAAGTACATTTCTCAGAATGGAAATTTAACAAAACCTTTTCCTTTGACCTGGAAAAAAGGATAAATAAAACATGATGCTGTTTGCCCCATACAATCTCTTCCTCTTTCCACTTTAAGTCAGCTCCAATTTATTCAGACAGAATGTTAAGGCAGATTTGGATTCTTTTTCTCACAAAGCTGGAAAGGAAATCCTTTGGATTCTATTCCAAAATTGGGAAATATGAATAGGAAACGTGTAGACTGTGTTATCAGTGCTGCTCTGTGCGGTGAGTTAAGCAATTGGATTGGAGTAGTACATTTGTTTAACCTCCTAGCATAATGAGCTGCCAGGGGGATTGCTCCACTTAATAGCAGCCGTTCATTACTCTGCAATCATTTGCAGCATGTTATTTCTCTTATAGCAAAGAGAATTGGCGGTTCCTAGTTTTGGCTTTCTTTATCTGTGACACTTAATGTCAACAGCCTTGAGACTTTGCCAAAACAACCCTAACAAATCCTAATTCCAGTGTTTCAAGGTAAGTATTTGCTTCTCAGAATTCTTCTGTATTAGTGCTGCATGTTTACACTGGACATTTTAAATGCAACAGTGATCAAAGAAATATTTGAACAATATGTTTATTTTTTGTTCTCTGAAGGCACTTTGCATGTTCTTTCTTCTTACCTTTCCCTACCATATCTATGAAATTTGTGGTAGAAGGCATTTTGGGGTGGTGATGCTGCTGCCATTATAATATAAGGATCATCAGACCAAAATTAATTATGAGACAAGGAGAATTCAATTTATAACGACACAAACATAGTTCAATGTGCCAGGCTGTACATTAAAATGTCAAAAGTTTCCAAATTAACCTGCAGCTGAAGCCACCCTCTACTCAAGAGCATAATTAATGCTTGTTGTTGTTCAAATGGTCAATGTAAAAGCAATAGAGCTCTTATAAAACAGAGATAAATTCTTTAAAGACATCCCATTTGCAAAAACTAGCTGAACTCTCAAGGGAAAAGAGAAATTTTTGCTAATGGCAAAAGAAATGATTATTTTAGGGAGTGAATTAATAGGCTATTAATGAGCCTTGTTCCCAGTGCATTGTTCACTTCACACTTGACAGCAGCTCCATGGATCAGAATGGAATGTGTCTGTTCTTAACTGTGAGTTTTAATATTTTGCACTGAAAGATCATAATGTTGCTTCATCATTAAAATAACCACAAAATTAACTTTTGCCCCAAGGGAAAGACAGATGGCAGTTTGATGGCCTCATTATTCTTTTTCCCTTTTAACAAGCATAAGGTTTTATATTGGTTTATATAATCTAAAAAGATCTCTTAAGAAACTGATGCTATCTAGAAGACTAAAAAGATATAGCCATGGAATGCTGTTGAATTTCACCTTTCAAAAAATTATTGTTACTACAAAGTTTTATGTATGTGTGTGTCTATTTTTTTTCTGCAGTAAGAGTTGTCCCAGTGACTACGCTCAGTAAGTAAACTTGTCTCACTGAAGCCAGGAGTAAGCCTATCATTGTCTTAGTGGGGCTAACGTTTTGTCTGCAGTGTATACAGTTACACACTGACAGGTCTTCAGAGGGTCAGGTCTCAATATGTAATAGATGATGGCACGCTCTTGTGGCACAAGTAAAGGAATATGTGTGTGGTTAGAAGAAGTGAATAGCCACAAGGTCTTCAGTTAACTTTCTATGCAGCTTTGAGTGGTGTGCCTACTATGTGTGTGCCTCAGCATGCCCATTTCAAATGGAGCTTTAGGTAGTTCCTATTAACTCAGACAGGAATTTGTGGATGCTTTGTGATTTTTGAGAATCCGGATAAATAAATATTTAACTACCTCACAGGGACTTGATTTAATACTCACAATGGGGTTTGAAATAAGGGGGAAAGGCAAGGCTGATCACGTCCATCTGTTCAGTTCAAGTATTAATTCTACTTATTTGTTTTCTGTATATGAGAACAATTCTCATGTTTATTTTGTCATCCGAAAAAGGCTTGTGATAAAAAGAGCGATGGTATGTGAAGGAAAATGTGCTGTGTGGTTCGGTTGATACGCCAGAGGGAAGGGATGCCATCCAGAGGGACCTCGACACGCTTGTGAGGTGGGCTGATGCCAACCTTATGAAGTTTAACCATGACAAGTGCAAGGTCCTACACCTGTGTCGGAGCAATCCCAGGCACAGCTACAGGTTGGGCAGAGAAGAGATTCAGAGCAGCCCTGCAGAGAAGGACTTGGGGGTGTTGGTTGATGAGAAAATGAACATGAGCTGGCTTCAGTGTGCGCTCGCAGCCCAGAAAGCCAACCATATCCTGGGCTGCATCAAGAGGAGCATGACCAGCAGGTCGAAGGAGGTGATCCTGCCCCTCTACTCTGCTCTTGTGAGACCTCACTTGGAGTATTGTGTGCAGTTCTGGTGTCCTCAACATAAAAAGGACATGAAACTGTTGGAACAAGTCAAGAGGAGGGCCACGAGGATGATCAGGGGACTGGAGCGCCTCCCGTATGAAGAGAGGCTGAGAAAGTTGGGGCTGTTCAGCCTGGAGAAGAGAAGACTGCGTGGAGACCTCATATAGCAGCCTTCCAGTATCTGAAGGGGGCCTACAAGGATGCTGGGGAGGGACTCTTCATCAGGGACTGTAGTGACAGGACAAGGGGTAACAGGTTAAAACTTAAACAGGGGAAGTTTAGATTGGATATAAGGAAGAAATTCTTTACTGAGAGGGTGGTGAGGCACTGGAATGGGTTGCCCAAGGAGGCTGTGAATGCTCCATCCTTGGTGGTGTTCAAGGCCAGGTTGGATGAGGCCTTGGGTGACATGGTTTAGTGTGAGGTGTCCCTGCCCATGACAGGGGGTTTGGAACTAGATGATCTTAAGGTCCTTTCCAACCTAACTATTCTATGATTATATGATTCTTGATAGGCCACATTTGTCACTGCATGTGCAGGAACCTGTCACAAGAACATTATGACAGCAAATGAACATTTTTGATTTTTGTGGACTTCTTAGGATGTGTGACCATGAAAGCTGGATTCCTTTCTGACCTGCTTACATTGGTTTGAAACATGAACACTCATAGGAATGCTCTATCAGACAGACCATACAGAAAACTGTGCCTCCACCAATGCATTTCCTCATTTACTGTGTTCTAGTTTTCAGCTTAAACGTAAGGTAGAAAGCACATGGTTGACTAGCTCCAGCTGCTTCCAAGAAGTTATTATATCTCAGGCAGCTTAGATTTAGGGACATTGATTTAGACTCAATAGGAGGAAAATGGCCAATGCCCTGACTCAGCACCCTCTGGGTGCCTTCTACATGAAAGGACTGTTTAGAACAGGCCTACTAGAGCACTGTGTGGTAGATGGCACAAACATTCCCTAACACTGTAGAAGACCTGACCTCTTTCTGTATCAAATGCAGGCTATTTTGTCTTATTGAATGTAAGTGTTCATGTTTTGGCAAAATTCCTGCTGTCATGTGTATTGCAGACTGAGGAAAGGGAAATTAAATAACATCCATAGGTGAAAATTAATGTCTGTGGGCAGAGAGTTCTCTTAGTCCATTGGTGATAGGCACTGGAAGCAGAGGAATTCAACACTGACTTCTTTGGCATTATGTAAGATTTACACAGGCAGAACTGACAGCTCAATCTAAGCTGCTGTCTTTACCACTGTTGGATTAAGATGGACAAAGGTATCAAAATCAAAAATGGAGTAACAGTTGAGAAATACTAATTAAATCTAGGAAATGGGTCCTGTCTCTAAGTCACAGGCCCCTAGCAGAAGAGTAAGTACATCAAAGAAATAAAACTCTAATTCAGACACAATCAACACATTCCTTTCATCTTGATTTATATTACAATGAGTGCTACTTACAGTATTGTAGTCAAATGGAAAAGATTTATTCAGTCAGTTATCAAGCGTGATACACCAATGAACTATGACAAAATAAATGGAAAACTACGTTTTCAAATTACACAAATCTCCATACTTCTTAAGACTATTTATATTTGCTTCATACACACACTAGGAGAGAACTGATTTCAGCACAGACGCACATTCCTGGATATAAGGCAGCTTAAGGAAGTCATCTATATGGGTGGATTTGTTTTGTTTTGCATAGCAGTATTTCTGTGGTTTTGACAGTGACAAATCATGAGACAGTAGAAAATGCATGTTGCTGAAACTATTTCAGAGACTTTGGTAAAATTCCTTTTCTTTGGAAACTAGACATGTTACATCCTTTCCTCATTAGCACATGTAGGATATTTCTGGATTTATGCTATGATATTTAAGGCGCAAGTGACGTAGGTTTTAATGGGACAGACTCACTAACTAGCATAAACTTTTCACCATTATTAACAGTAACAAGTGTTTCATCTGTGTCAGATCTGAATCTTATTTCTTCTGAATCTTCCTTCTGAATAAAATAATCTGATGATTTTTGAAAAAAGTTATAAAAACTCTGATCTGAATCTTATTTCTTCTGGAACAACTTAACGGTAGTTAGTAGGGTTTATATCAAGAATTGATTTAGTACAGTGTTCTACATGCCTAGATTTCCTGTTCATTGTAGGAAGTTAAAAATCAGGATCCTTTGGACTGATCAAGGAAAGACATTTTTTGTATATCACAGAAAAGTAACCCAGGTGTCTCCTTTTCCAATTTTCAGTTTTAGTAGTGGAAACTCTAAAGCTTTTGGAAATCGTATAAGATTACAATAGACACATGATACAGCTGCTTCATTACCTATAGCTGAAATGGATTATCTCATCCATTATAGAAAGAACAGTAACATTTTGCTGCCGAAAAGATTATTAACATATTGTTTGTTTTTTTCTTTTTACTTTTCCCAGCATTTGGCATCCTTAAGCGTTGTGGGCTTTTCCAACGGTTTAGAAATGGAACTGCCTTCAATGAGGTTATCTAGCTCGGCTGATCCACATATGCAAGCTGCAGCTGCTGAAGCTCTTTGCCCATCCCCAAGAGCCCTTTGTGACTGTGATACTCCGCCAGAGTCAGTGCCCAGTTACACCTTGGTGTTGGGCAGAGCCCCAAGTGACCTGAGCTCTGGGGCTGCTGCTGGCCATGCACCAGGTGATGCACTCCAGGGCAGCACTAAGTGCAAGGTAGGAATCACTTAAACTCCTCTACTGAAAGGGAATCCACTTTCATTGATAGCACATGGTTTTGTAGTCAGTCAAAGGCAGCTATTTCAGTAAATAAAGTTTTCCTTACGTGATATTTGAAGAGTAGTTACAGATTTATTTAATTTTTTTTTAAGATGGAAAGAAAGAAATCTAACAATAAAATGTGATTTTTACTTTTTTTTTTTTTTTTTCTTTTTTCCCTGAAGCTGGAAAATGAAGACTTCAATATTGTAGATCATCCACTAGAAAACAACTTGGATGCTGCTGGGCAAGATGTAGTTAATGAATTAACTCTTTCTACACAAAAAGTGCTGGAAGAACCTATTAATCTTTCGATCAAAAAATGTCAACAATGCACTTCTATTTCTGAACTGCACAGTAACACTTCTTTCCTGCCCATGAATGCCAGAAAGAGAGAACTTAGAAGCAAAGAAGGTACCAGGCTTTTCATTATTTCCTTTAGGGTTTTGGTCTTTCTTTCTTTCTTAACGCTGTGCATTGCAAGCATTGCAAAGCAGCATGCTTATTAATGTACTTACACATAAATATGCTTTTTCAAAAAGTTTCAAATATTATCAGAGTACTTAACCCAATGGAAAAGCATGATTGATCTCATTTGTGAAGGAAAAACATGGAAATTATATGCCTTGAATTCGTAAAGTCCTTCATCTATGAACCAGAAACTAGTCTGTCTGTGTGAAGTACCTGGAGTATTAGTTCTCTTAGAAGCACTCCTGTTAATGAGACCTGCAGTTATGACTACTGAAGAGCTGGTTTGAAGATTCCAAATTTAATTAAAAAACCCCAAACTTCTGAAATGTAATGTGCTTTCTGCTAAGTCCTTCACATCAGTAGTATAGCAAATTTTTGTTAGATTGATATATTGTACAGTATGTGCTTTTGCTTGGTTCTGTCTACTGTGGAACATTCCCTTCAGCCAAGGCCTGTTTCTCCAGCCTTAATGGAGAATTAGACCTTACTTTACTCTTTTCATGGACGAATTGCCAGCATCCTTATGCTACACTGGAAAGCCTCCCTCCTGCAAACTCGAAAAGTCAATGGGACTATTCATGCAAGCAGGGGATTGCAGGATCAAGCTGTTATCCTGTGACTTATGCCAATATTTGGCTGCTTTCCTCTCTAAAAGATGAATTAATATTTCTATCTCTGTGCCTCTTTTTAACTTAGAGAATTCTAATTAGTACAAAGGAGGCCTAGCTCAGTGAGCCAAGGAAATGTATTTGTCCTCTCTTACATGTACTATGCCAGATTATGACAATTATGCCACAATCATTTATGTGAGTTGTAAGAATCAGGCGCACCCCTAAAAAGCTGTGCCTCAGTCAGGCTTAAGTGTCTCTGAGAGAAGCAGCTTTGTAGTATCTGGTTTGGGTCTTGTGACACTACACAAGGAAAGCAGCCACAATGTACAGAATCTCACTATATATAACAGATGCTCCAAATCTGCAATGTGTAAAGCACTGGTCCTGGTGTGCAAGAGGGTGAAAAAGACTTGAGTTCAGTGCTGCACGCTCTTCACAAGGAAGGATCAGGAGTGAGCAATTCCCATCCTGTTTAAAGGCATGCATTGAGGGAAGACCTGAGGAAACAGAGTCACCATATGTGGTGTGCACCAGGGAGAGAGAGAACTCTGTTACAAATGCAATGTTATCTTTGCTGGTGGCTCTCTGTAGAACTTACTGGCTTCAGCACCGCTGTGCTGCCAAATCCCTTCTGGTATGCTTCTGGTATATACCTCCAATGACTTATTCTTTTCTACTATAAAATCTAAACATTTAAGTTTAATTTACAACAAGACACTTCTTATCGCAGCCCCAAGAGATGTGGTAAAAATTGTACATGTCATCATTTTCCCTCTTACAGACACTTTTCTTCTAATCATGGTTTGTGTAAACACCCTCTCCTCCTCTCCTCTTTCCTAGACTAAACAAATCTGATAGCTTCAGTCTCTCATGGGTCAGAGCTGTGATTTTTTTAAAACCACCTCATTCCTGTTGCACTATTTTGGGTTCTCTATAATTAAGGAGTGCTGCCCACAGACAAACTCAGTGCTGCAGGCGAGGCCTCTGGGGTGTCATGCAGAGCCAGGGTATCAGCTCATTGTGTTCTACATTCCTCACTGCTGGAGATATGCTGCAGGATGGCATCTGACTTTTGTGCAGCAGCAGCATTATGTGGTCATGTAGTGAACAGTCCAAGCTGACTCATAGTTCCTTCTACAGACCTATTCCCTAATCAGTTACTTTCCTGTGTGGTTACATTCATCTGATCCTTCATAAGCTTAGTACTTAGGTATTTTGATTAAGTCTTACTGATTTAGGAGATTCTTCTTCTCTGATACATTAAGATAATTTCTTTTTTAATCATAAGCATTCTCCACAGTGTTTGCAATCCCTCTAGTTTGGTGTTTTCCACAAATTTTATAGGTACTGTTTTCCATGAGCCGAGTTGCTGATGGAAATGTTGATTAATATTAGGAGCCCAGCACTATTGCAACATTCTCTGGTTTGACAGCATGTAATGAGAGCAGCTCCTTCAGCTCAGTGTGCAGTCACCCTTTAGTAATTCCTGCCAGAGCCATGGCTGCCACCCTTCCCCTCCACACCAATCTTAAGTGAATAACACTGAACAGGTGATGTTAAATGCACCTCTCCTTGTCAGTCTTGATTCTATTGTATTTCTTGTGGCTGAGAACAGCAGAGTATCTTAGAGGCGCATTGTTTTCAAGCCATGGGTTATGTACCTTTGACCCAAGCTAGGTTTTCTTTAAAAGGCATGTTTTCCTGGCACTCACTTGTTTCCAGATAGTCATGATATTTGGTTTGTTTTTTTTTTAGTATAGCCTAGTCAAACTGATTCCTAGCAAAAGAAAGAGTTACTATGAAATTTGTCAGTGGACTGGTATTTATGAGGGCATTCACTGGGGCCTTCTTCTCTTAGCCATCCCATCTTTCCAAAGCTGTTTTCTTACTCGTGTCTAGTATCAGTCAAGAGCTACAGTTACTTGCATGATTATATAACAGATAGTTTTCAATTTGTATGTTTATATGTTATATATGGTGGAGGATAGAAAGGAATCATACAGAGTAATATTGGTTCCTCAGTGCCAGATGGGAGACACAACTTCCTTCCTGTTTTCAAATACCCAGAATTATCCAGAACCTCGTTAGCATGGAACAAGAGACTGCAGAGACTTCTTTAGACTTGGGAGTTCAGACCTCAGTAGGTTTGTTTTTCTCAAGAGAAGGCTGTATAGAAAAGAGGATTACTTATCTTGTTCCATGTGTATGGATGAATGTGGCGTGGCTGTGTACATATATTATTCCCTGAGGATGTAACCATTTTGACAAAATATTTTGGAAAGACTCCTTGTATTCAGTATAGAAGCTGTGGTTAAAAGCAAAGAGAAAGTCAAAGACTGTATCCCAGAATAGAAAATAGCGTACATGTTTTCTATTCATACAGATGAAATTATTCCATAATTCACTTATGATATCATATTAAACACCAGACAGAAGTACATGAATATTGAAGTACTTTCCACCCTAATCTGATTCTGGTATTGTAAATATTTTATTCATTTTCTTATCTTCTGTTCCAGATTCCAATAACTGTGAAAAGGAACATTTTGATACGGGTATGAAAAGCAATCAGAATGTCAGGTAACGGAGTCTTTTTTTATACAAAAGCACTGGCCATGAAATTTTATGTGTGTATTTAAAAAATTTGTCATACTTAATGGTAGCAGAGAACTTAAAAGAATGTAAGATTCCTTGTAGTTAAAAATTCTGAAAGTTGTAAAGTATTCTCTTAAACTTGAAAATAACAATTTAAAAGAAGTGGTGAGTTCATGTATTTCTCTTATTCTGTGTAATTTTCCAGAATGAATAAATCTTTCCAACTTATCTCACATGAACAATTAGAAACTGTTTAGCCCAAATTAAACCTAAAAAATATAATGGGAACAGGACTAACATATTTTCAACCACTTTATAATATTGTTTCCAGCTACTACTGTAATAATATATTTTAAAGGAAAGTTGATGATGTGCTGTGCTGCTGCTTGAAGCCAGCCATACTGAAAAGTATCAAGCATGACTAAAACTGAAATAATTAAAAGAAAAATATGTGGAGCAGGGCAAAATTTTAACACAGAACTTAGTAATATATTTACACATATGATTAATTTAAAGCAATTGCATTCACATTTCTTAAAGAATTGGAAAGTGAAAAAACATCCAGATTTTCAGCATTTGGCAAGAATCACAGTTACAAAGGAAAAGCAACACAGCAGTGCATGAAAAATGTTGAAAATTAGTAGGAAACAGAATTTTGCGGAATATGAGTGAATTTAACCATGCATCGTTTTGATTGTAGACCCTTCTCTAAGGAGCAGAAAAACCCCTATGTGCGACTGGAACGTTTAAAAATACGTACATCAGAAGTGGGGGAGCTCCCAGTGTTTAAGCTCCAGCCAAAGGACAATGAGAAGGAGGGCGATTTCCTTCTGATAATTGAATGTGGGACCCAATCTTCCAGTATGACTATAAAGGTAGTGGAATTTCCTTGAGGTTTTACCTGCTTTCTCCCCTTTATCCCGCTGGCTTGTACCCACAGGTTCTGAAAGTTATCATACACTTATGTTGATTCATTTTACCCTCAGACACTTCTGTGATGGGTTGAAGTAATGAGGAATGCAGCTTTTAGTTTGCTGTGTAGCTCCCTGATACTTCCATTTCTGAGCAGTCTGTTCCTGGGATTGGATACCTGTAGTGTTTTTATATTCTAGCAAACAACCTGGCTGTACTGCCTAGTTACGAATACAGGATAAGTAGCTTAAAACTGATCTGAATGCTTATTTGAGATTCCAGAAATCACAGTACAGTAGATTCTTAAAATCTTTGTATTCTATTGCTTCACTGAAATCTTGAGTGGGAATTTTTTTCCACAGAAGGATATGGGAATTTCTGGTGGGAACAAAAGACTATACTCTTATTTTTTTGGAGCTGTTTACTGTGAAATTTGCAAACAAGACTGCAAAGTATCCTGTCACTATCATCTGTGGTATAAAATCTGTACAGCTCTCTCACAGTGCTATTACGTTGTGGTATGTGGAGAGAATGACTTGACCAAGGTGACCTGGCTAGCCAGTGGCAGACATGGAGCTGAGCGTGGGCCTGCTGAACCCCAGTACCCTTTCTAGTAGAGTTCATTGCAGAGAAACCATTTTGTATGCAGATAACTGCTGCTGTTGTATGCATATATATGAAAATTATGATTGTGTGATCCCAGATTTTTCTTCCTTCCAGATAAATAAACATAGTCCACCTGAAGGAACGAAATCCAAAGAGGAGAACTCAGAGGACAGAAAATTTCTCATACCCCAGGCTGCAGGACAGATACAATCTCTTTCTGTAGATACTCCATCTGTTGATCAGAAGCTCAGCAATGGCATCTCCACCACGAAAAAATCTCCAGTTACTCAAGAAGTCAACACAATTGAAAATGAGGATTTCTGTGCTGTGTGTCTTAATGGAGGAGAGCTGTTGTGCTGTGATCATTGCCCCAAGGTCTTTCATCTCTCCTGCCACGTTCCAGCCCTGCTCAGCTTTCCAGTGTAAGTATGTATGACATTATGCTAATGTGCTCAGCTTCTGCTCACTGCCTTGGAGCAAAATATATCCTCGGGGATGTATGTGTCACCTTTACACAATGGCAAGGACTGCATCTCTTTCTTGCCTTTCTTGCAAAGGGAAGAATTGTCTTACTAGGAACTAGATGAATTACTAACAAGAAGCGTTTCCAGCCATGTATGCCTTTTTTGCAGTTAGCTGGCCATTACAAAAAAAGAGATGGCAGACCTGAGCTTTAAAGCATTCTTACAACTTACTGGAGAAAAATAAAATCCTAATGCACGTGTAAAGTCTGTGGTGTAGACCTCATCTCTTCTCTGCAAGTACAGTGACTAGCACAAGAAAAGAGCCATCAGTGAGTTCATATTTGGTTTCCTAACCAGTTTTATGGGAAATTTAGGGTTATTTGGAATTTTGTGGAAAAATGTTTAGGGCATTGGTTTCCCTAAGACATACATTCCCCAGCAACTTATCACAGATGAATTGTACGCAACATAGAACTAGAGTTAGGTACATGTCCACATACCAAACTGTAAAAATGAGGCTGAATAATTTGTGTTACTGGTGGTGTATAATTCTGAAATCTGTCAGAAATTGTTACCAGGTGGGACCAGAGACTACTTCATTCGTGCCAAGCTTAAGCTGAGAAAAATATGTTGTAAGAGATCAGTTTGGAGAGCCTGTTTTTTCTTTCTAGTAAAAAAGCAGGAATTCCAATCTCTTTTCTCTTAACAGCTAAGCCATTACTAAACCACTAGTTTCAAAACAATATGAAAACTAAGTTTTCCTTTTAAAATAAACTTCCTAGGCAAATTTAAATTCCAATGAAGTAAATTAACCCCCTTAACTAAAGTTCTGTATGCATAGTTTTTTAATATACCTTCACTTACAGCTATTCAGGCCCTGATACTGCGGAAGTTGCATTGCTGCATTCACGAAGTTCTTCAAGAGGTTTCTGAAAATGGATCTACTAGGAAGGACACTTATGCCCATGGACACTTATGTTTGTTTTGCTTGGGAACCTGTGTGCTATCATTCATTATGACCTTTTCTGATAATGTTGATTTCTTAGATAAATATGTTAATTATAATATCGATTGATAATAAATATAGCTAGATGATCTTAAAGTCCTTTCCAACCCTAACTATTCTATGATTCTATATAAATTTTCATATGTATCTGATTTTGTCCTATGAACTGTTGGCTATTTTTTCTTGATATTTTTCAAAAGAAACAGAACTTGACTCAATGCAGCTGCACACACTGCTGGTACATGTTTTCAAACACCATTTTGTCTTTTTGTTAGAAAAAGTGCAATGAGTAGAATCTGAAATTTTTACACTTCTAAATAGATTCAAAACTTTTGAAGAACATCTGGTGCAATGGGTTTCAGATTGCCTGCTATTGTAATACTAGTTAAGGATGAGACTTGTTTGCAAAAACTGATTCCTGAGGTTTGTTTTTGACAAGGTTTCTGACAAAATTTGACAGAAGTTTTTGTTTCCTTGTTTTGCAGGGGAGAATGGGTGTGCACGCTTTGCCGTAATCCAATGAAGCCAGAGGTAGAATATGACTGTGAAAACACTCGCTATAGTCACAGCAGTAATACACAATATGGCCTTGATGACTATGACCAGAAGGTGGGAATAACTGTATATTGTACTATTTAGAAAAGGACTTGGCATCTCAGTACGAGGCTTTGCCTCTTCATTGCAAAGATGACTGTTTTGACTTGGTTGCTACTTGAATGTTTCAGAGAGTAGTAAATACAACAATCGCATTGTTAGTATTCAGCTATATCACTCTCTTCTACCTAGACATTGCTGTTCAATTTTAAAATGAATGACATGTTATAGAAAGATGAAGCAAGCAGATCTGGAATTCCTTTCTCCTTTGAACAGGGAAGTCACACTCAGCAGCAGAGCAAGCTTCCTTGAGTCACCTTTGCCTAGCTTTCTGCCACTGGATCTTTTCCATTTAAGACTTGGCATCTTCTCAGACTTCTACTTACGCCAGTTGCAATGACATTTTGTGATGTAGACACTTTTTGACTTCCAGTTGGATTGAAATCTTCATATGGTCTTCATATGCACCATTAATCCCCTTGAAGATGGCATTTAGGCCTTGGTAACTCAGTCTAGATAAAAACTCATCTCTTTACATCCCTATTACCAGTTTCCTCTACTGAACCTCCCATGAAAAATTGCCTTTCTTAAAGTCAACTTTGTTCTTGGAAGCCACAAGTTCCAAACAAAGGTCCTGTGCATACTGTTGACAGCTGGAGAGGGAGGCTAAGTCCACACAGCTGAGTGCAGATGTTGAGCACAAATGAAGCTTAGAATAAGGCACAGGTCTAGTCTGAACACCATACATAAATACAGCAGCAGTGGTTCTTAGAGCACTTGGGCTCCTTGGAAAGGCCTATGAGCACAGCCACAGCACTGCTCAAATTCATCCATGCCATTTCCAGATCTAAGGTACTCTGTCCAAAAAGAGCTGGACATAAATTCTTGACATTGTTTTGTTCCCTGTTTCTGTTGGACTGGGTACAACTGGCCAGGAATAGTTGAGATTTGAATCTTGATTAGTGAGGTTCTATTTAGAAAATGGAGCTG
Source organism: Psittacula echo (assembly GCF_963264785.1). Classification (NCBI taxonomy): domain Eukaryota; kingdom Metazoa; phylum Chordata; class Aves; order Psittaciformes; family Psittacidae; genus Psittacula; species Psittacula echo. The sequence goes on from NC_137739.1 coordinate 31,995,545, forward strand.
ATTAGAAATTGCATTGCTTGTGAGCAAACATGGCTTATGTACTGGCAGTGCTCTTTTTTCTTTTTTTTCTTTCATTAGTGGAAAAAATTAAGACAAGTAGTATTTTACAAGCTAACAATGGTTAAATGGAACTGTTTTCATACATTAGTACCAACTACATAACTTAATATCCATTTGTATAAATGGATATGAACAGTGTGAAACATTTTCTATGTAAATGTTCCCACACTTGCTGCTGTTCTTCTAGTCAAGAGCCAAGGGACAGCTCTGGAGTGCGGGAACAAAATAGCGATAGTGCTGAATTCCCAAAAGTTTCTAGGATATTTACATGCAAAAAAAAAAATTTACATGTTGAATTTCTGGCATTTCTTGACTATCCTCACTTTAAAATCCATAAAAATGCTATGAGGCAAAATGTCCCGCAGGTTAGAATGAAGTGTGCCACTTTGCATCAGAAATGCACAGATGGCACGAAAACTCCCCTTCTTGTTATAATGGTTGATTAACTAAAGGCAAGAATGAAACTCACTTGGTTTGGATTAAAAAACATTTCAAATTTGGCTTTTACAGAAGTGTGAAAAGCTGGTGCTTTCTCTGTTCTGCAGTAGTATGAGCCTCCCATTCCATGAACCTGTCAGCCCCCTGGTAAGTACCACACAAAGATAGGACGGAGGGAATCCAAAAGATGTTCTGGCACACTTCTCAAGTTTCTCCTTTGTCTTCTTGAAAGATATTAATTAACTTATTTTTCTGAACAGTATTGATTCCTAGGGAAGGGTAGGTGTTTCCCTCTTGCAAGTGCTCTGAAGATGCCAGGTCAGAGGCAAGTAAATGCTGGCCAGTGTTCTCAGGCCATGTTTGGCTGCCAATTTAAGATGCTGGTAGGTCTCATATATACTAAAGATATATGAGGGGTTCCTCATTGATTAAGGAAGTTGACTTGCTGCATACATGGAGAATGTTGCACTGTCGTAAGAGAGGTCTGCTTTAGAAATAAATCTGGACTCTCTTTTTCCTGGTATTTTGCACAAAGTTGGTAATGTGATTGTGTTCAGGGAAAGACTGCTGTTTTATCCATGTACTCAACATTTACAATATTAACCGGCTATTTTAAGGAAAGTGTAGATTCATACTATTGTAATAATAGAGCACAATGTGAAACAAGTTGAAACAGGAAAATGAGAGGGGAAAAAAAGGTTTATGTGAAGGAATAGTCCAAATAACAACATAAAAAACATTCCACCTAATATAGCTTGCAATGAAATTATGGAACACATTACCTAAAAAGTAGGTTTTGACATAGAAATATTTAAGGAGTGGGATATCCTGGTAGCTTGTGCCCATTGAAGAAGACTATCATTGAACTTTAAAAAGAGTGCATAGTAGCATATTTTTAATCACTCTTGGCAGACTACTTCCCACCATATCAACTGCCAGTATCTCAGCACATTATTTTTATAACTGCTTGGGGGAAATGTTAGCTAATTGTCAATGTTACATATATTATTGACTATGGTTAAATTTATACATTTATATCTGGAGATAAACTTTAGAAAGTGCAAATAGAGTAGTCACTGAAGTGTGCTATATTCATAGAATAGTTAAATAGAGTAGTCACTGAAGTGTGCAATATTCAAGATCAATCTTGCAAGAAAATATGTTTTTAATCAAACCAAAAACCACCCAGGAAGATGATGTGCAAGTATAGGCACTGAAAAACTAGATCTCTCTTCCTTGATGCAAGGAATCCTCTGCAGTTTCATCCAAATTTGTATAGGAGTGACTGGAGAGGAAACGTTTTAATTAAAAAGGTTACGTAACTGTGTTTTATTCTCATTGCAGGCTCGGCATTATTACCAGATCATAAAAAGGCCAATGGATTTGTCAGTCATACGAAACAAGCTGCAAAAAAAGGACAAGTCCCACTATTCTGCACCTGAGGAACTTGTGACTGACGTGCGTCTCATGTTTTGGAACTGTGCAAAGTTCAATTATGTAGGTTTCTAATATGCACGGATGGGGGCACATAAACCAGAGGGTTGCTCTTTCAAGCTGTCATGGTGTTGTAATTATTGGTTCCATTGACATCAGATATGGGCTTAGGATAAATAGTAATAGTAATCAGTTTTATTCTTTGGAAATGATCTAAATTTTTGTTTTTAATGACAGAAATGGAGATATATACGGACCTGAGAACTTGAGATGCATATGGATCTAAAATTAGAGAGAGACATCTTAGCAGACAACTATTTGGAATGGTGCTGCATTTGCTGTGAAAAGCCAGCCACAGCCAGGAAAATAGCTAGGGAAAATTCAGGTGCATAGGAATTTCTATGCAATGGTGACTGCTATTTTTTTCTAGTTCACTGCACATCTCTTTTCTTCTTAGAGGAGAAGAAATGTGTTCCTTAATAGCAGCATCTGGGTTTTACTTACATTGTAAATGCAGTGGGACTAATGGGTTGTAGAAAGTGCACAGGAGGCTAATGGAGATGCAGCAGACACAACAAAGGCAAGACATTAAGGTAGGTTAGTTATTTGGTTTTCATCTTTGATGATTTCTGTATGTGGTGACACTGAATGGTTATTCATTCTCTTGCAGCCAGATTCAGAGGTTGCTGAGGCTGGACGATGCCTGAATGTATTCTTTGAGGGCAAACTAAAGGAGGTTTATCCAGACAGACATTTTCCTTCAGTGCAACAAGAAGACTCTGATTCTGAAGAGGTGGGGAGCCAGAATAGCAAAACGCCACCCCAAGATTTTCAGTTGCCATCATATGGACAGGAGTGCATTCAGCCTAAAAGGAGACGGCGCCATGCTGTAAGGTTGCAAAAGCAAAAGCATTTGGTTGCTAAGTGGCCACCCTGCTAATTCTGTTTACAGCTACTGATGGGAAGTTTTGACAGGGCTGTGTGGAAAACTGTCAAGCTTCTATCACAGACGTGATCAGTTCTACAATTTTATGTCAAGATCTTCTGAGTGAAATAAAGTGTCAGTTGTGTATAAATGTGTGAGCATGAAAAAATCAAGTCTCTCAGGCCACACAATTACATTCCTAGCAGAAAACTCTGTCGAGATTTTTAAAAAGACTAAGCCCTCTAGCTATTCACTGTTGGTTTCCTTTGTACACAGGAAAGTGAAAAAAATAAAAGAATGATGTTTCAGCCAGCCAGCAGCCTTCCTCAGGTATGACCTCCTCAAGATACAAGATTTGCTATGAGGAATCCAGCAGCATAACTTACAGAGTTCAGGTGTGTGGGAGGAAAGCAAAGCATTCGGGCTGTTTATTTAAACTCTCCTAATCTGCTGACCATATGCCTTATATCTAGATTTTGTGAATAGACAACAGATCCAAAGTGTTTGAGTCTGTCAATATTTAATCTGTTAAATCATGTATATGTTTTGCAGTGTTTACACTGAAGTACTAATATTTTGGTGATAGGTAATGATGATTAATAATAAAAGTAACATGCTGATAATATCTAATACTGCAGAACAGTTTTGTGATCTGTTCAGCATGACATCTCTATTTTATAGAGCACAGGTAACCATGTAATAATTTTGCAACCTCAGTGTGAATGTTGGTCATGTTTTGTGATAAATACAATGTATAGTCATAAAAACAGTATGTTTCTTACTCAATGATTTTTCTGGGAGCTTGACTGCTCAAGGCCTACGGCATACAGTCTAAGGTAATTATCTGATTAGCTATTTCTTTTGAAGCAGATCATTTTCATTAAATCACAAAATAACAAGTCTAATACTAGGGCTTTGTGTGAACTGTTTCTGAGCACATACCGGATTCTCTGTTTACAAGGAATGATTCTTCCAGTATCTAATTCGTGCTCAGTAGAGCAGTGTGGGATTTCTTGGGTCTCAAAGGTAGCATTTTTATATAACCCAAGCCAGCTGGTTTTCTTTAAAGCAGATATTGGAATTCAGTAAATTCACTATGAAGCAAATTACATGGTTATAGAAGTGCCTATAAACTAACATCATATATTCCTGATTTTCTCTTTGCTTATTTCTTGTAATTGTGATTACCAACAGTGCTAGAAGATGATGATAATGTTTACATGTCTAAGTTGTTTGGTTTTGTTTTTGGTTTGTTTTTGGCTTTTTTTCCCCTAAATTCCACGATGTATTCCCAGAACACCACCAAGGGCCGGAAGAGCAATTTTAGAGCTCATTTGAAGAAATGGTGGCATGTAATTGTAAAGCCTGCAGGGTGGGATAGGTAACAAAACATCACACCTAATCAGAGAATGATGGTTTGCAAGCTGTTTCCTACCTCTACCAGAAGCAGTGGCCAATGCTTTCTTTGTGTGTCTAAGGAGCATCTTTGTCCTTAGAGCACTGCCCAAGAGGGCAAAGCTGGGCTGTGGTGTGGCTCTGAGAGGAAGGGTTGTTGCAGATCTCAAACAAAAGAGTTAAAGTTAATTTTAATTGGGTTCCTGTAAGTAAAGATGATATTTTCAGCATAGTTTATATGGGCTATTTGGTCTGGTAACCATGTATGTTATTTTAGATAACACTTTAAAGTAAAGGTTTATATATGAAATAATAAGATGTGAATGTTATATTCTACTATCTCTGTGGCTTACTGTTTGCCATTAACTTTCGAGTGAGCTAATGTTTTCTTGTCTTTGAAGAAATGAAAATCTGGATATAATAAGCTGACTGGAAACTGTGAGATGAAGGAACAACCTTCACATTTTCTGTATGTGAATTCCTATGTGTTTGCTTTCTGTCAAACTCATATTCTCAAAACAGGAAGTGTCTTGGCACAGGGAAATGAGTGCAGGTTTGTAACTGAATTAATCACCCTTATCTGTGCTACAGGTATCACCTTTTCTCAGTTGGTAATTAACTCCTCCGCTAACAACACATCTTTTACCATTAATAGCACAAAAAATGATATGCTCTATAGCTTTCATCGAGGGACAGAGGTAGAAATGGGAGAGGCTATTGATGATTTCCTTTTTTCCTGGAAGAGCAGAGTTAACAAGAGCCTGATTCTCTTTCTTAAAGGCTGTAAGTTTAACTGTACCATTAGTTTTGGAGACCACCTGTTTTAATAAAATGTATCCAGGGTATATTATACCTTTATTTAAAATAGAAGTTTGTCATCATATATAAGATACCTTTTGGAATGTGTGCTGGCAGGACTCTTAAGTGAGTACTCTTAAGGCTAACTTTGGTTTTGGTTACTTCTCTAAGATGTAGCAACAGTTAAAAATATTTTTATCTTCATGTTGTTGGTGAGCAGAACAAAAACTTAACTCATACATACTTTCATACACAAATCTGTAGGTTAGCAACTTCGCAATATGTTGCATGTCGGAAGAACAACATTATTCATCTTAAATGTTGCCTTAAAATTGCTGGCTTGTGATGTTCCTGCTGCTGAACACCATACCACAAGGGCCTGTAAATTCTTGGGTCATTTACTCTGCTGAAGTCCAATTGCACACTGATAACGGCACTGACAGATACGAAAGGAAGGGTCTCTTCTAAAATCTATCAGATCACGTGGCCCAAAAGAGAAATAACAGGTTATGTGGTTATTTTTCCTTCTGTCACACAGCCTGTTTCACAATCCAGAATGTATAGGAAAGGAAGCAAGGAGGAACCCCTGAAGTTTTGCGCTGGAAGTAAGTATAGCAGAAACAAATGCTAGGAAGACTGTGGAAACCCCAGCAAATGCACTAGGGTCCTGCAAATGCAACCAAAGGCACAATTTTTCTTTTTATTTTTAGTAATGGGAATGTAGAAGGGGAAAATCCTCTTTGAGCATAAGCAGTTGGAAAGGAGATTCATTACACTTCAGTAATAGGTCTGTTGAAGAAGAAATGACAGCTACAAATGTCACTTTCATTCCACTACAATTTCAGAGAAAGACATAGGTCTTCCAGTATCATTACAAAATAATGGCATTAGAGTTAATACAAACAGGTGTTTAACCATTCAGATTATCAAATGACTGCATGTTTATATATGTAATGTGTTTTGCTGAATAAAATACATGGAATATATTTTTGCACATCTGTCTGAAATTTTTTAGTACATCTGCTTTCAATTAATATATGGATAATATATAATAAACTTATTAGCTACATTATTGATAACTACTGATAGCAAACCAGAATGATTACAAAAAGAGCTGTGGTTATACATGAGATCAGCTTTCTATTTATGCTGGAATTTTCAATACCAACTTTTATATATATACTAACTTTTTAGCTTTCAATTAGAGTAAGTTAGTGAGAATCAAACATGGCATGAAACAAGTAACAAATATTTGTAGCTTAAATGTATGTATACATTAAGGTGCTAATTAGCGTACCACTTACTAGTGAGATGAGAAAACTATTTCAGTGTATTTAATCAGAAAGAATCAAAAAAAAGTTATAAAATTTAATATGTTACAAGTTGGAGAAATATAGAATAATTTACAAAAGAATAGAACAAATATAGTCTGTTGGCAAAGAGTCAAGCAGACATTACAAATTTTTTTCTATCTTTGATGGTTCCTCTCGGTTTGGTTTATGTGAATATAAAACTATCAGCAGCAACTTTCTGACCTGGAAGCCTACTGGCTTGAGAGGTAAGGGATCCTTATTTCAGGGTTATAACTGAGCTGCTCTTCAGACATAATTAAGAGAGAATTTGTAGATGAAGACAACTTTTTATTGTATAAGCAGGAAAACGTAGAAAAACAACTAGGCATGCAAATCCTTCAAGTGCAAAATACAGGCAATAGACTTCAAAGTTAAATACCAGCTGAGCTTCTCTGACTTTTAATTAGATATCAACAAGATAATCTGAGGGAAAATAAAGATAGCCAGTAGTAGTGGGCTAATTAATATGTAGTTATGTGTGTTTTCATGAGAGCATTTAGTAGATTGGTAGCATTTAGTCTATTAAGTGGACTTTTGTAGAAGTTTAAATTAGGATATATAACAGTAGGAATATGGTATTTGGGTGGCTTTGTTGTGAAAAGGTGGGAATACTTACTGTGAAGTTGAGAAATCGCAATATTCAAGCCTGTTGTCAAGTATTCAGCTTCCCTTTCTCCATTTTCATTCCCAGTGTCTGAAAAGAGGTTCTTGAAAGACACTTTTCAAATAACTTCTTCCTGCATAGGATGTAATTTGTAGCAGATTCCCTATAAATTTTATCTCACAGTATATCCTCACTGTAGAAAAGTCCTTTTTAGATTAAGAAGATAAGACATGCAAGTGTTTTTGCAAGAGCAAATAGGGTAGTGTCTGAAGGTCAGGGAGTATTTTACTGCTTTTGGAGAGTGCTTGAGATTCTTACCAGTTTTATGGAAGCAACAACACTGATTTATGGTTGTGCTGTGGATGTTAGTTTGTAAGTTACTATTTTTGATCTTGATTGTAGTGCCTAGGACAATTTTGTCAGTACTGAAGTGTTCCAGTGTTCAGTTTGACACTGAAGCGATGTATTTTAAATTTGTTGTGAAAGTCAGTGGAGGAAATCCATGTTTCTGGTACAGATGATAGAGATGTCACTTAATTATTTTGGGCATAATATAGGTGCTATGTTCCTAGATGGGCCGTGCTGAGATGACACATCTGTCCTTTTTTCCAACATTCCTCCATTACCTGATGCACCTGATTGCTTGCCACACTAGAATAACTTCTTGACAATGTTTTTCAGTAACAGTTGTGAGCTCACTGTAGATGGAACAAGACCACAAACAAACCTATTTTTATACACTGACATTTGGGCAGGAAATAAACCATTGAATACTTGAATAATTTTCCTTCTTTGTTTATTAGCTTTCTCTTGCTTCTGATGAAGTTAGTAAGAACAGGAATGGTTCTTACACCTCTTATAAATTCAGTACTTGCTCATTATTCCACGATATCCTGCTCTAGGAAAATATGTTGCTGGTATTTCATTGGTGATGAAATAGTGCAGGTATGGGACAAACAAAGAAGTAATGAGATTCCTTATGCGAAATTTACAGTGAAAACATTGTAATGTATGCAAACCAGAGCTCATGTTTGGATTGCATCTCCGAAACTGTGGGATTTGCACCTGTGGATATATGTTACAGACCTAACTTGTTGCCATGTCTTGTGCTAACTGCTGATACTGAGTTGGACTTCTCTCCTAGGTAAATGAATAAACACAGCGCCTTAATAACATTTCAAATATTGAGTTATGCTTGTAGAAACTCATAGAACTTAATCTGGTTTTATGCTGGGCCCAGCAAACGTGTAGCATAGAATGATCATTAAAAAGCAACAGAACAGTGCTATCTTCAGGCACTGAAAATGAACAAGATAAAGTGTGTTGCAGTAGGGAAGTTAGGCTATTAGAGAGGTAGGATATTTTATCTAGTCATTTCTGGATTGACAGTAATTTGTAAGTCAGCATGTTCATTCTATAAATAATTGCATTTTTGCTTTTTACTACACTTTTAATATTTCTTGCAACAGACCTAAAATTCAAGTCAGGGAAACAGTTTATGCACATGTCTATACCATATTGTGTGGTCTCTGGTGCATAGTGCAGCACTTCTGAATTTACAGATCACTGGGCCATGCCAAAGAGTTCTCTTCTGCAGCCAAACAGCAAATGGAAAGCATCCTTAATCTCTAATAATGAAAATATTAATAGAATTGGATGATAGCTATATAACTGTTGTGGTTTAACCCCAGCTGGCAGCCAGCACAGTAAGCAGCAGACTATGCAAAAGTGTTCTATATATCACAGTAATTCAACAAAAACCTTATAGGATATTTTATTCTACAGTATAAATAAAAGAAACTATGTGGAGCTTAGATAAAGTGAAATCAGTTCAAAATTCACCCTTATGTTCTACCCAAACTCTATGCTGCATCTTACACATAATTGTAAATACCTTGGGCACTGCAGTGCAGTATATTAACACGTACAGGTGTTGAGAAATAACATTAAAAAATCAGAGCTTTAAGCAAACACTAGACACTCCTCTGTTTCTTTCCCATGGTCTCTCAGAGCTTTAGAAACACTGGTAAACATGTCAGTGATGTTCTTATACATGTTTCCTATTTTTAAGTGTGAAAAAGAGTGTGATAAGCTAATGAAACAAGTGAGCAGCAGAGATGGAAATTGAATATAACCCTCAGTCCTGGCTGAGGATTATCATCTAGCAGTGTTAAATGAAAGTATTGTGCGACATCAGGTTTGGGATGCACTGCTAAAGCCATCCATTACAGAGGAGGGGATTTGCTTCAGACAGCATGCTGCAAATGGTGCTTGAGGTCAACATGTCCAGTCCTGGAGTGGTGCTGAGAATCACACAAACCTTTTCTTACCTACAGGGTAGTTTTGTCCAGTGAAGGGAAATGGGGAAATGGAAAAATGCTGATTCCACTGCTGCAAACCTACTGCTGCCTTACAGCATTGGAGCAGTCACGGTGGCCTGGTCGATGTGGGTTCTATAATGATAATCTCTGAGTGAGATTATCTCAGGGATATTACAAGTAGGATGTATTTTCTGCAGAGAATGAACCTCAAAAAGGCTCTCCAGAAGTAATATTCCATACCATTCAAGGAAAAGGAAAGTCTTCATCCTTATTTTTGATCTTTTAAATACCACAAAAATCTCTGCAGTGCCAGCACTCGTGAGTCTAATAGATAGCAATGGTCTTTTGAGGTGGCAGTCTCACTACTTAGTCATAGCTCTTGCATCATGTTCAAAGCTCTTCTCAGACTGTTAGTGTCGTGTTGTGCTGTGTTGTGTTGCATCATGCCAGCCTGAGCCCTGTGCTGTGGGGCTTGTAATTCCCAGAGGCAAGGGAGAGGCAGCCTGCTTGTGGGCATGTGCTGGAGAGGTGGGAGCACCCTGGAGACATTCAGCCTCTGAACTGGGAAAAGAATTAATCCAACACATCCTTCAACTGCTATCTGGATTACTTACATAGCAGAAGGATATTTAATGGAAGGAGAATATATAATTTGCCTCCTTTCACTGGTTGTAATTCAGAAATACTGTAAACATCCGAGTATATTTACAGCCACAGAATTCAGCCTTCTACTCCTTTGACTAGGGAAGGGAAGATACCTGCAGAAGTAGTCTGATTTTGCGTTATTTGGATTTAACTGCTTCCAAATAATGTTCATTCACTTTACAAATGCATTTACAATGTTTGCCTCACTTCTTCCCATCCGTCAGTGCTGTATTGCTTTTCTCATTTTAAGTTCTCCTGCATTATTAATTCAGCAGTTTGTAATTAAATGATTAACTAATCAAATTGTTCCCTGAAGAGTAGCTGTGTAGATGCATTTAAGAGTGATTGATTTAACTGAGGTCACTCAGAGACAGTTTAGCCTTTGAACTCATCTTTATAAAGGATGAGAAACAAAGAGGAAGAGATTTTATGAGGAAAAGGCTCTCTGAGCTGAGGGCAGGAAGACTGTGGCTTGTGTGTGTTTTCTTGTAAGTCCTGTGGGGTAAAAAATGGTTCTGGAACTGGACATCCAAAATCACTTGGATTTTTGTGTTTGTGTTGCTTTACCTGTCGAAACTGTTGCTCAGATTTTAAAATGCATCATGATAATTAGCTGCTTTCCTTTCATTTTACATTGTCTCAAATGGGAACAAAGGAGTTAAAGGTGAGTAAACACAGAAGGGCAATACTATAGGGTGTCACTGCAGTATTGTTATTGCTAGTTTTGCCAGAAAAGTTATGTCTGCACTGATTTGGGAAAAACTGCTTTTACAGTATGTATGAAAAGATGAAATGCTTACACAAGTTGTGTAGGAGTGGGAGGAGATAAAGATATAGACTTCTATTTCTCCCTCAGTTCACTTTTGTAATCAAATGGGTTTTTTCTCAGGTTCCTCAAAAGCATTTAGGTACCAGCCACTTCCAGAGGTGTCAGCACAACTTGGATGGGTAGGTAAACTTTAATGGTGCAGCAAAACTCAGGTTTTCCCAATATTCCCTTTAGACTAAATGACACAACGAAGCAACCTAATCCTCTCTGGTAATGGGAGATTCACCGCCCTGCGGTAAAGCAATGTGAAGATCTGGTAACACTGACTGGAGGGTAGCAAACAGCTCTGGTACTTCTAAAACAAGTCAATTGGCTCCCTCTGCTGATTTGCAGCATGATTTTAGTTTTAAGTAACGAGCACTCTCCTTTAGGTCCCGTAGGTCGCAGTATGCTTGTGCCTTCTGGTGTTAACGTGGTTTCTTTCCCTGTGAAATAGCTTCAAAGCTGGATGTTCCCCTTTAGCTTAAATCTGTACAGACCTTTACAAAGATTAATATATGTATTTATAACTGAGAATCAAACTGTAATGTGGCAGCTGAGTATGAGCATTTTAGGTAAGACCTCCATGAAAAAACCTAATTACACCCATGTGTTTCCCTTAAGTACCCAGTAGAAGACAGTTAGCACTTATATATCTCTTGATAGCTCTCTCTCAATCTGGTATTATGGGGAAAAAGGAGAATTATTTTTCCCCTTTATTTTCTTTCTAGATAAAGATAGTGTTTAAATTCAAATATATGAGAAAAACCCAGCTCAGAATGTTTGTCAAAGGAGCTTTATTTGTGCATGGATAGTGCCAAGACAGCAGAGTTTTCTGAAAATCTCTCTCAACCTTGCGCACCAACTATGGAAAAGACAGAAGCAGCACATTTCTAATAAAGCTGTGGCCATATAAATAGATATCAAGAATAAACAAACACATGTGATTTGTTAAAAATGCACATATGCATTGCATCAACGCTGTTGGATATAAAAAGAGCTTTGTAAATACCTGTAAATTGAGTTCTTATTGAGAGGATACACAAACAAGCCTTACTGTTATGGCCTGCCTGTTACGTGATTATTTGACTAGATCCTTACCTGGGGTGAAGTGGAGAACGCTTCAGTGGAGGGTTGTGAAAGGTCTGTTGCACCAACCCTGAAATTTGCGTTTCTATAGGCAAAAAAAGAGCTGATTTGAGACACTATCAAAGAAAAAAGAAATGGATTAAGAGAAGTTCTTTGCTTATGGGGGTTTCACCTCTTATTGGTAACAGCTTTAGGGACATTAGTGTTAGGATATTTTATATTGCACACTTTTAAGAATTTGTTTATCTGCGTGCAACCAAGTTACATAAACCTAAGTTCCTTTTGAAACATCATCATGTCCCATAGCACTTGGAAGTTACCAAGGAGTCTCAGTGATTTTCAAGCTCATTTGACGGTACTTGAGATTTTCTACAGCAAAATGAAGGTGACACACTCTGTGTCTGCTGTAGATACCTACCCGAATGCTTCATAAACAAATTTTCCATGTGTCATGTAGCTGTGTGCCTTTCTCGTTGCATGGACCAATGAGGTTGGCAGACAGGACACCTTAGCTGTCAGAAGGTTGAACGTGGCACAGGTACGTGGTGCCGGCAGATGGAGCTAGAGGACCCCAAACACAGCAGGGATAGGGGGGATTAAATGCCGAAAAGGCAGGACAAGATTTTGCCGTTTTCCTCTGCAGCCAATATTTGCCCTTTGCTATGACACTTCTGTCTTTCCCCATTCTCTCACCTCCCCCCCCCCAATGAACCTGCATTGAGAAATTAATGCAAGTGGACCACTTTACAAGGTTTGAGAAGTCATGTTAGATAAAAAAAGAAATAAAAATTCAATAAGCATTTGCTGTTGTGTATTTCAGTCCAAATAATGCTTCCCAAATTTCACCCGTTGTTAGTGACGCTGCTGTTAATGTCATGTTGTTACTCTCATGGCAGTTAGTATTGGCACGTGATAAGCTAATTGTACTGTGAAGGAGGGAAGAATTTCTGTGCATTTGTATATGGGCTCTTGCTAGAATCACACTGCTGTATTTTACATCTATACACTACATCATTTTATATCTCTGGTAACTTTCCTCTGGTGTTGCTATTGATGGGGGGTGGCTGGTTGCACCTGTGTATTTAATGCCATATTTGTGCGAGACAAAAATAACTTTATGCAGGCCCTAAGGATAGAAGCGGGAACACTCACACAGAAGGTAAATACTTAGATAAATAGCAAGGATATCTAAAGCTTTACCATGGACTTTCCATTAGTACACACTTGTGCTGGATTCTGTTCAAAGCACAGCTAAGTAGCACAGTGGAGTGAGAGCTTTCTAAAATTCCCCTTTCAGACAAAGAAGTTTAGATGTCGCATGTCAAAAGTAACGTGACCTCAGGGTTTTCAACTTAGTCTTTAGCACGCATCTTTCACCTTTGAAAAAAAGTCTGGCTTTGAAACAATGCCCGCTTTCAAGAGCTTTGGCTTAATATTATGGCCTGAAGGTCAAGATTGTCTTGTACTGACTGAGAGGAGCACAGCGGCTTTCACAGTGGTTCTGTTCTTCATATGTGGCTCTTACTTGTACTTAACATTTTGAACTATAAAATGAAATGTAGCATGAGAAAGTATCATTTTCTGTGTGAGGGTTTGATGTGTTTTATCTCTTAGCCTCACTATTGTTTTTGTATTGTTGTAATACTGAATGCTTATTCTCTTATTAACTGATGCCTTTTATTTGGCAGGACTCTTTCCTTCTGTTGGTCTTAAGTTTATGGCAAGATACATAGACAATTTCAGCTTCAACCTTTCAGCAGAAGGAACACAGAGACAATTCAATGTGTCTGCTCTGTACAGGCTACCAATAGAATAAACAAACAATGGACCCATAAGGGACTGTGAACAAGCCAGGTCAGTTCAATCCACACACAATGAAGGAAAATTATAGCGCAGGCAGGCTGGGAGCAACCGCCGGAAGAGCTGGAAAAGGTTATATTAAAACCTCCCAGATCTGAATAGAGGTTATAAAAAGAGTCTTCACATAGTATGTGTACAATTACTTCAGAAGAGCAATCCTGCTGTAATCGACTCAAAATGCCAGTTAGCCAGACAGACAGCTGGTTGGGGACAATGGGGCAAACCTCCCCCCCAAAACAGCCCTGCCTTAGGTTAGACTACATATATTTATCATCGCCCACCCTGTATGTAGACCTCTTGCTCTTATCTCAGGTGTCTGCTGGGTGGCTGTGTGAACTAGCTCTTGGCCTGCTTTCCTGGGAAAGGGCAAACGTGGCAGAAATAATACTCTCGTTTGGCAGCTGTGGATGGGAACATGAATCTGCAATGCAGGTATCTTAGAGAGATCTGAGATGCTCTTGATTCACAAGCCACAGTGGTCAAACAAGCAATCTTTCTTCTGTAGTTGGCATGTTCTGTATGACCTCTTCTACTGGAAGTGGCCTTTGTTAGGTGTCCCCCAGTCACGTATTGTCACTTTGGGCTCCAGTTCTTGTGGGTGCTTGAAAGGACAAAACAGAGAGATGGCTTAAGTAACAGGGCTCTTCCCAAATTCCTGCAAATATTGTGGAATTTAAATATACTTGTAAGCCATTCCAGGCTTTTTTTTTTCTTTTTTTTTTTTTGTTACCTTTTTGTTTGGAAGGCCTTGTTCTTCATTGAGAAAGCTCTCTTAGCAGTGGTACTCCTGGTCACAGCTAGCATGTAGGCATCAGTAGGAGCAGAACTAGAGATGCTGTGTCCATGTTAAAGCAAGATTGTAACTGGAGACTCCACCCCAAGGCTTACTCCATGCAAGCAAAAATTCAATACCCCTAAAGGAAGGACAACACATGCACTCAAATTTTATTGGAAATGCCATGAAGCTGTACCCACAGCAGGAACTATAAGTGTTAGAATAAATACTAATAAATTTGTATTTTTCCTCTGTGCTTTTTTTCCTGTCCTCTGAAATGCGAGCAGGGGTGCATTGCCACCTCCCCAGCAGGACGCGGGTCCTCCTCACCTATCACAATGGGAGAGGCTGCTGAGGTGAACCACTTCCACTCAGCACCAGCTTGAACTGAGTCCCCTGTGGTACCTGAGGGAGTACCAGCAACTTCAGATTTGTATTTCATAATGTGTAATGAGCAGAATAAAAGCACTTTTTTAAAATAGAACCTCTTTCCTTTGTTTTTTACTGGAAAATCAAATGCATCTCAATCAGGTACTTCAGACATTAATATCTGTGAAAGTGAAATAACAGTATTTCGGAATGGAAAGAATATTGGAAAATTCAGAAAAGAAAATGTATAGTTACTGCTTGAACATAGCTTTTAATGTTCTAATCCTCAGAGGTGCTGTCTCTTGAGCTGGGAGATGACTGCAGGCATAATAGTTGCTATGACGTTGTGCACCCACTGGCCTTACTGTCTCTTCAATGATGAGTAACTTCGGGGAAACAAGTGTAATTAGTTGAAGTATGCTTATATGTGATGATCCTAATGAATGTTAACATTTAAGAATAGTATTTATATGTATTAGAAATACAAATGCTTAACAATATTGTTTTGTTGGTTTCTGTTTTTTTTTTTTTTTTCCTTAAGATAAACCTGTCTCAGTTTGAGTTAATCTGATGCCAAGGATTAAGCTCTTTTTTAGAGGCAGGCTAGGCAGAAACTCTTACTGTTAGACTTCTTCCATAGTATTTCATGACTAGACCAGAATTTATGTGTATGCAGGGCAATGACTGTGGTTAAAAAGCACTGTGAGAGTTAGCATTCTTTCATTTTTTCCTCCCCTGAATTAACTACACCATCCTTTAAATAAATCTAGGAGGAGAGTGTTTCAGTCCTTGCCCAGGTGAGACCTTCTTCTCATTGCTCTTTCACATGCTCACCTTCTGCAGGCACGTACAGAGCTACAGGGGCAGCAGAGCACAAGCGTGAAAACTCAGCGGCCTGGCTTGTAATGACCTCTGCCCATTCACCTGCTGGTCAAGGTGCTCAGACCTCCCTTCTGCATCCAAATGTCAACCTGACTGCGAAGATGCCATCCTGTTACAAATGAGTGGTTTAGGGTCATTCAAAGTACCACCACTGGAAGTATTAGCAAAAGTAGTTTTAATATGAATTCATAAAAGTGTGACTAATCTAAGTTAGGTGGCAAGGTTTCCTGAATTACTTACTACATGGATGAAACATACAAAGGAAAATTGAGTTAGAATTGATCTAGGATGATTTACACAAAGATCAAAGATGCAAAAGTGTAAGAGAGACCTTCCTGTTGAATCATGAGGGTCAGGGAAAACAAGACCCCCTTGCTTTCTAAACTTCTGTTGATGCTTAGGTGCAGTTAGGTCCCATCTTAGTCTCAGACTTCGTCAGCAGCTTATGCCTAAAGGGTTACATATGTAATAATTAGGGTTACTGAGATATCAGCAAAAGGTGACCTTAATATGATGTAAAGGTACCAATTCAACTATATTTGCTATAGGGCATCAAAATCAATTCACACACATCCAAGGGAGGTAGTCAGCTGCAGAAGGATGCTCTCCATGAGGGAAAAACACCTGGACCTCCAGCCCTGCTGACTGTGTGCAGGGTGATGCTGTGCAGGGCCCCTGCCTTCATTTCTTCTCTCTCTATGTCACCAGCCCCGGTGTTCCTGCCAGCCCCTTCTGAAGGTTCCTGGCACCCTCTGCTTGCTGAGTGAGCACATGCAGCTTGCAGCTCCTGTCAAGTCTTGTGCAGGAAGTGGCGCATTTCTTGTATGGCTCCGAGTTTATTTAAGTGTCAAACACAATATATGTGTGTCATGTAATTTATTTTAAGTGAGTTGAAAAATATAAAGCGAACGTATCTTAAAATGAGTAAATTTTAACTCTTGATTTTTCTGGCTTAGTAGATGAAGACTTTGGTATTCTCTCATATTTAACTATGTCTGTTTTCATTATGAACTGAATTTGTGATAAAGCACAGGGTTTAATTTTAATATTAAAAGTATTCTTAGGTAACACGTATTGCTAGCTTTCTCTATTTGCCCATAATAATCTAGTTTATCAAGAGATTACAGGAAAGGTCATCTAAGAGTTACTGTACTGAAATACGGCATATTGGTGATATGAAATGTCAATTTACTAAATAAAGACAGAAATATATCCTTCAACTTTACTTCTACTTTTTCCTCTTTCCCAATAATGCAGCAATGTCCAAATTATATTGCAGTAAAAATATTCAAATTCTGTGATTAATTCTACTTCATAATTGTGTGGACCCTGATCCCATAAGGGCCTTGCATTCTTCACATGGAAACTTTGTTTTGTTTTGCGTTATTCACTTAAACAGGGAAGTAATGCTTTGCAGTCAAGTTATTTTGGTATTCTAGAAACAGTAAACAGTGTCCCTTGTTGAGGCTAAGGCACAAAGACCGGCTGCAGACGCTTGCTTCTGTTGTCATAGCTGTTTTGTGGCTAAGGTATGTATTTTTATTTTCCGGAACCCTGATGCTATTTCATTATTCTGGAGAGAGGGGAAAAAAAAAAAGAAAAAAAGGTCAGTTAATTAAAAGCCAAGATTTTTGTTTATGTAATAAAGTAATGCGAAAGACTCACAGCGAGAAGGCAGGATTGCATTTGAGTGTTTTCCAACACTGACAATTTGGCAGAAACCTTGCTCCTCAAAAGTAAGATACTTTTCCTAAAATACATCATTTACCAGCAACATGGAAGGTGTGGGGATTTGTGTTGGTATGGCAGTGATTTTAAACCTCCATCTGCCTCCCCTCTAGACCCTGGTGGCCATCAATTTATTTCATGTTCAGTATGGCTTAGAAAAGGCAAGGTGATTTAAAGATAAGGTGGTTTAAAAAGAACCAGGTAGAAGGAAGAATAATTATTAGATATAAATAGAATTACAGAAAAACGTTTTGAGTGCTTTCCAGAAGGACACACAAGCTCAGACTTGCTTGATCTATTTCCACTTGTGTCTCTTCATGGTCTTTTTTTCTGGTTCATCTGGGAAGCTTCCTTATCTGTGCATTGCTCAGTAAGGAGTATGCCATCTGCGTATTATTGTAAATTAGAGGATTCATCCATCTACTATCTTAGAGCATTATGGCTTTCCTGCAGGAATTTGTTAATTTATATAAATTTAATTCTCATATCCCTTCTGGAATATTGAACGAAACTCATTTTATGACTGCAGGGTTTGAAAGCAGAAGGGCAGTAAACTAATATAATTAATCATTGTGTCATTGCTACAGAATAATGGACTAATTCTCTTCCTAATTTCCAGTTACTTATAATTTTAAATCTCACAGGGAAAGCAGCACTGTATAGAACGCAACAAGGACCAACCAATTAAAAAAAGTGGTTTGTTTCATCATCTTAAGCAAGTGTAACAGAACTGGGGAAGCTCTGGTTGTGCTTTATTATCTGCGCTTGTTCTTTGAGTTTTCACATAAAAATAGATATTTTACTAAACTCCTTCACATGGAAGAAAGAATGAATTTCCCTGTATTGACTTATTTTGTGCATCAAATTTATATTTTTTAAAAGCACTCAGAATAATTGGCATGAGTTAAAAAGAACAAAACAAGCCATCTAAACCTTAGTTTGCAAATATATTTTTACATCATCTGTAGAAAAAAATTACGAATCCTTGCAATTACAAAAATTCAGTTGTGATCTGGCACTCTGCCCTAATTTGGGCCACTGAAGCTAAAAACTTATGGTTTACTTACAAGACTGTTTCAAATATTTCGCAGCTGAATTCAACTCTGCCATTGCATGTTGGTGAGTATATGCTTCATCAGCTGATCATTTAAAATGTATCTACTATTTCACTAGGTTTAGTGTGAGACTATGGGCTCTACTAAATCTCTGCAGGCTCAGGTTTAGACTAGCACAGTAAAGATGACCAATACCTCTGACATTTCCCACTGGGATTGGAATTTGGATGCTTTTAGAGAGATTCAGGCCTTTTCTGCCAGAGGTGAGGGGAGAATATCAAGAAAGGTGACAGGGAATGAATAGAAATGAATCACTGGGAAAAACTGGCTCAGAGATAGCTAAGGAAGGAGCTTGGGGAAAAAATATCACTGGAAAGACTGTCGGAGCCTATGAAGAAGCAGCTGAGTACTAGAAGGGATTAAGGAAAGGCAGAGTGAGAATGCAGGATGGAATAGGAAGTGCTTGATGGGACTAGAGAGCAAGTTTTGGCATAGGTAAGACAAGACTACATGGGATGTGTAGGACAGAAGGAGAGAAGGGCTAGTAATGTCTGACAGGAATGACCAGAGGAGGTAGATAAATTGGTAGTTCCTGCTGCTGTACAGAGTTCAGCATCATTTCTGGCAGCAAGCTGGAAAGCATTTCAAGGCTGAGCTTTCATCTAAAAATTGAGGCCCAGCAACCCTATTTGAAAGGTTAGAAGAAAAACAGCAAACAAGACAGCATTTTTTTCACTGGTTTTCAATGAACTGAACCTGGAGGCAGTACTGACTTGACTATTTTTTGTTTTGTTTTCTTGAACAGGAATTCAGCACAGACCATGTGTTACTTTGACATTTTGTTAATTTGGAACAACTTTAGTCACTGCTGAATCCAAATTAGAATGTAACCAAATAAGTGACATGTTTGACCCTCTACTTAAATGTAATAAATTCAGTATTGGTCTTGGGCAATACTGTTTTCTGCAGTTCCCAGGTCAATCCCACTTCTTTTATCCTGCCCAGATTCCTTCCAGCCTTCTGCTTTGAATCAGGTGGTGCAGAAGACCTACAAAAGACTAAGATAACCTAAAAGACTGTCCTGGTGAGATGAGATGGAGACAATTGGTGGGGTTTGGACTGTCTGAGAGGCATTGCTCAGAATTGTCTTTTTTGTTATTTCTCTATTACTGCTCCCATTCTCATGACAAACTTCATGAAGGGTGCAGAAGAATGACCAACCTGCCTATCAGACACTAAGAAGACTATTTGTTCATGTTCTGTTGTGCTGCCAAGCCAGCTGTCCTCTCTGCCTAATCGTTGAGGAACACTGCTGTGACAAGCCAGTTGGAAACAAAGTCACAGGGATTGTGTGGGTTTTCATCTAGAACTGACAGCAGGTGTTTAAAACATTTTAAAGAAAATGCTGGGAAATTCGTATAGAAATTGCTATGCAACAGTTCATGATGTTTATGTTGTTAGTAAATTTAAATGCAGTACAAGCAAGCTTTTTGAGTTTGATCTTTTTTTCACTCTGTCTGGAAAACATGGTGTCAAATGCCCATTTTTTATTTTAAGAATAGTCTTAAAGACTTGATTGCTCTTTGATCCTAATGTTGTGTTGAAGGTTGTTCAAAGTTATAGGGAGTTATGTATGCTGTATCTTAATGAAATGCTTGTCTGAAATTGTACTGATAGCCTGCTGTGAAAAAATCAATTTGCCATCAGCAAACTGAATGTACTTGATGCTCAATTTAGTTCGCCCAACTATTTCACGTTCTTTCCCTATTGTAAAACAAAAGGGTCTTGAGAATTAATTACAGTGTTAGCATCTGCTCATGGCAGCTTTGCTGATATACTTAGTAGAATAAGGTAGTTAAGGCAGGAGTGAAATGGAGTGTAAAGTTTTTCCCACTATGATTTCTTATGTGAACATCTTTTAAAGGACGGGCCTCTGCTGATTCCTGTACATACTTGTTCTCTTTGCAGTAGAGTAACCAGTTGTGTATAAAATCAGCAAATACTGATCTCTTCCAAATAATATGTGTTAGATTGTTTTTTCCTGGTTCATATTTCTATAAATATTGCTGGCTGCACAGTGGAGTATTGTTTATCAGAGTACTAGTAGGAACATTATTTCCTCTAATGTAAATTCCAAACTTTTTTTTTGGATCAATAGATGAGTGAGAATTTTGAGATTACAGGTCCCTGAGATTCCTGATGTTAAATCCTGTATTACTGTAATTCCAACTTGCTGTGACAGGTACACTCTGGAGCAACCCTGGATGCTGGACAAGCATACTTTTGTGTTGTGCAAAATCTCCTTTGACAGTCTTGTCTTTATTAACATTAAAAAATGTTAGTGTAGAAATATGCCAATCTAAATTGATGTTTTATTGTGCTAAATGTAGACTGAGCTGCAGCACAAGCCCACAAGATATTGCTAATGTTAGGATTTTAGTATTCTATAGTTTTGTATTTTAATGCCTCTTCAGGTAAATAAATATCATTCATCTCATCTAAAAGAAAGATCAGGTCTTGTACTTTTTCCTCTAGGCTTTCTTGTTTTGCTGAAACATCAAAAGATATAAATTACCTTTCTTGGAATGCCTGAGAAAACAAGGATCTCTCAAACCCAAGAGATTTTCATTATTTGTAAGTTCTCTGTAAGTTCTGTCACGAAGGATTTGAAATCTGTTCATCCATATCACTGTATTTTGGAGAGGATCATCTTGGATTTCTGTGGGAGAGTGCTTGAAATCTGGTCTTATCATGAACAATTGTGAAGACAGTAATGATAGTAAGTTTAGTCCTGGTTGCATTGGAGAATAATTTCAGGTCACATAATTATAATAAAACTCCCTAAGTTTTGTTAATTAAGAACAGGTTCATTGTCTTCAGTAATTTGAAACAGGAAAATTATGACCAGAACTAGTGGGAATTCTAAATTGTTTTTAATATTTATTGTTTCATATTTTCTGACAAGCTGCAAACATAAATAGGAAAATTGTGTTTGCATATCTGAAGTTGTAATCTATCCTCTAAGCCTTCAGAGAATTTGCATATGGACATTTAGTTGCTTCTGGGGTTTGAATGATAAGTCATTATCTGAAGAAATACAACCCAAACTTTCATTAGATTAAGCTTTTTCTTCTTGAAGACACTTGAATATTCTTTATGATATCATTTCTTAATTTTATTCTTTTCTACATATATACAATATTATTATTAATGCCTCAGCTTTTATATTGGATACAATTTTTAATTTTATGTCCATTAGACTGCCATATACCAAATGCTTTTAGCTTCTTATGTCATAAAATGTTGTTGAAGCAGTGTCTGGCACTGGTCAGGTGCAGGGATAATTAATACTCAAGTGAAAAGTATCTAAATGATATATTTCAAATATTAATACTCTTATAAAACTGTAGTAACATAGTGTGACATTTAAAATGCACACCTGTATATCATGTTTCTTCTGTCAACTAAAATTTTAACCAAGGGTTCAAACAGTGGATCTTTGCTCCCAATTGGCTTAGCAATTGGAAAGCATTTCTGTATTTTGTAGATATGCTTTATTAGAACATCACATGATATGAAATTTAAACTCTATGCATGTATAACAGCTTTTGAAAGAATGTGTGGTTTGCTACTGTTCCAGAGCAAGCACATCCTGTAAATCATAGAATAGTCAGGGTTGGAAAGGACCTTAAGATCATCAAGTTCCAACCCCCTTGCCATGAGCAGGGACACCTCACACTAAACCATGTCACTCAAGGCTGTGTCCAACCTGGCCTTGAGCACCACCAGGGATGGAGCATTCACAGCTTCCTTGGGCAACCCATTCCAGTGCCTCACCACCCTCTCACTAAAGAATTTCTTTTTTATATCCAATCTAAACTTCCCCTGTTTAAGTTTTAACCTGTTACCCCTTGTCCCATCACTACAGTCCCTAAGGAAGAGACCCTCTCCAGCATCCTTACAGGCCCTCTTCAGATTATAACCGTTTTGGTTAATAATTGGAATGATTCCTGAGTATGCCTAGAGAAAACCTTGAAAATAAAAGATAGTCTAAGAAGTTAAAGCACAACTAAGCTATCAATAACCCTGGTAATAAAAGAACTGCCTGTCTGGACCTCGGGACTGGGCTGTGCATTCACATCCTTCTCTGTCAAAAAATGCACTACAATTATGCAACAGGGAAGTAACCAATAACCTTAAAACTAAGAAATCACTTTTTTCAAAAAATGAATCAATCATGTGCTTCATCCCCAAGTCTAAGAGAGTATGCTGGTTCTATAGGCAAGTATTGCTGAAATTGGCAGTTTACTGAAATCATTGTTCTTTTCTCCCCTCAATTTGAGCATATTTAATTGGCAAATGTCATAAATACACAGTTTATAGTATGTAATATTTATTGACTATTGCATGTTGTTAGCCAAAATAGTTGATCTATTACATGTGGAAAATATCACTGTTCTTCAGAAAACAGACTTTTTTTATAATGCTGTTTCATGAAAATGGCTTAGTATCAAGAAATATTTTAGTTATCTTTCTTTTCATCACATCAGTAATTCCCATTGTTTACATAAAGAAACAGTATGCTGAGCTTGAAAAAAATCTTCAGACCCTGTTATTTGTTTTTAAAATATTCTTATTATTTTGCATCTACTTAGGCCATTGTAATTAGGAAAAGTCTTATATTTCTTTATAAAAATAAGATGGTTATTTATTAAAATTGCCGGTGTGAGTGTTTGTGATCCCTTTAGATATGAATAGATACTGAAGTGTATTGCACATTAGAGTTTTTAATGATTCTCTAATATAGTTCAATGCAAGGTGTATGTTTTATATGTTGTTTAGCAGTATTGAGGGGAGAGGAAAATAGAAACGTGTTTTACCGTTCTATAATTTTTATTTTAAATATTTGTATGATTGCCTGTAACTGCATGGAATTGATTCAGTCCCACGTATAAGCTCCAATGAAGGGGTGAGGGGACTATTACCTTTAACCATGCTTGATGTCAGTAGAATATGGAATATTTTGTTATAAGATTTTCCTATTAAACTACAGAAACATTTCTGACATAGGTTAATTTTTCAAACCATACTATCCTGATTGTGTCCTTATTATAATTCTTTATGGCAAAAAGATTGTTTACAACTTCAAGGGGCCTTCATTCCTTATCTTTCCTTAATCTATGCCATCTAAATGCATCACGTTGTAAGCCTCACCTTCTTTTACAGTAGTAGAAGGTTTTCAAGTCCACCTTAAAATAGTTTGGGAATTTAACTTGTGTGTAATAACGAGAAAAAAGGCAAGAGAGGTCCTTCTTTCAAATAACACAGTCTGTTGATCATAGTTGGACACACAAGACAATTGCACACGAAGTCCAGCCCATAAATCTGACAGGTATTAAATTTTTTGTAATAAATCTTCACCAAGAAATAGATTATAAACTAAAGTTCTTATTTATGAGGTCACAGGGTGGCTGCTGACTCTTTCATATTCCTTGACCTGCTGCCAAAAAAACAACCATATGGACTTTAAATTTGGGGTTTTTTTGTTTGCTTTGTAGCTGCTCTTCACTGAAACAATATGTTTTAATCTTCCTTCCAAGCCTGTAAAGTCTTGGTTTGAACTTATGTAATTTCTCATATGTTTTTACATGTAGATGTAGAAAGGTTATACATTTTCTTTGACATCATTAATCTTTTCATCTGCCGTTGGCCAAGCCAGAAATTTAGAGGGAAGGTAGGAAATTGTAGTGGAGCAAGTCTTTAATAAACCATCACAACAGGTGCGTATAGTTTATTGGAGGCTATTTCATTGCCACAGGCCAATGCCTAAGATAATTATTTATGTAAGAGGGTGTTTTTTTCTTGCATATCTTATACTATTTTTTTAACTATGTAAACTATTTAATATTCTTGTAGTTTGTGTGAAACTTCTGAAATAGTTTGTGTTGGTACTGTTACTTCTATGTGTCTTCAGACTGAAGTAGTTTTGAACAAGTGCATTAAATTTAATGATAAGCAATCTTTAGGAAGGAATATAGGAAGTTGTATTGGATGGGCAAAGTAAAAAATTAACTTTTACTCCTGAGATTTCTATTCAGTAAGTACGATCTTACAACAGTGCATATAATTCACATTCCCCTGTTTGTATTCTTAAATTTTTATAGATTTCTGGTTTTTATGACTGCTCAAATTGCATGTCGATGGCAGTATAAAAATGAATGACATTTAATTTAGTATCACTGAGTTTTCATTTTCAAGAAAGATCTAAGTAAAATGCATGAATGTTATATACTTGGGGAGATCCTAGGAATGGTTTTCATTCCCCCTTCCAAACTTTGAGAGCCAACCTTTGAAATTATAGTTGATATTTTGAATTTTTTTGCATAAAGTAGTTAGCTTAACATGTGTTTGTGTGCACACAACCATGTGTGTTCCTGTGACCTGTTTTATTTAATGTAAAAGAAAAACAGTTACCTTCCTAGATTATGATAACAAAATATGGAATTAAGTAATACATACATTGGGTTATGCAGAAAACCAAACACAAAAGAACAGCGATGAAAACAAGACTACAAGGTTAACATAACTTCTAGGAAGAAAGTCATGTTTGGTTGCTTAGCCTTTTCTCTTAATGTAATTTCTTAATTTGTGAACTTGCATTAAAATCTGCCTTACTGCCATGTAAGAAATCTTTGTGTAACTTACAACTGATTTTTAATTAGTGCTACCTTCAGTGCGTTTTCACAGACACAGTAAAATCTGTAATTACTTGTAATTTTATAATTTATTTTAAATACATAATGATATAGCTGTTTATCTGTGTAATATATGTACTACTATTTAACTTTGTGCAGCACAAAATACTTTTTTGTTTTACAGTTACATATTTAGATGATGTTTGATTTTAATTTTTAATAATAAACTTTACATAACAAAGATCTTTGGGTGTAAGTATTGAATGACTGAACAGTTTTGATCACTGTCAGACAGGTGTAAGGCTAGGTTTGCAAGTTAAGCTAGCTGTATACATGTTTATAGAGTTTTCATTTTTAAATCTTTAATACTAGGAATACCAAGTATTAGTACACAGAATACAAAGAGATTTTCTGCAGTGATGTCTAAAGCAATTTGTCTTTTATATTTAGTAAGTAAATTGAATTGAAAAAATGTTGAGCTGGGTGCTATGACTTGCAAATTGATTCCTACCTCAGTGGTAAAATCAGTAAACTTTTGATCTTAAACAAAGAAATATCAATGATATTGGAATTTAAATTTTAACATATCTTTGTACAGGGGCCTCCACTTTTAATCTGAGGTTACAGTATTTTTTAGAAAAGATAGGTTGGTCCTAGCTAGGCTCTTAAGGAAAAAGAAATAAGAATAAAGATCCCACCTTGTGGAAGAAATACCTGAAGCAGTAGATGATTAAAAATACTTGTTTCCCAAACAGATTCTGTGCATTTGTGTCTGGTTGCTAGAAACTGAGCTTGTATTTTCTTAAACATCTACAATTACTTTTGGAGTTTGCATTCGGTGATTTTGTAAGAACCTAAGGTACTGCAGATGGATCATTATAGACTTGTGTATTAAATGACGGCCAAAAATATCACAGGGTAAATTCTGTTCATGCTCCTAATCACCACACAATTTTGGCATTGAAGTCCATGTATTGCTTTTAATGTACTGAAGCACAAATATTGTCATCCTAACCTGCGTAGGTAACCAAAATTAATGGCTTTGTGTAGATATTCCCTGTATGAAAAGAGAACGGTGATACATTCAGGTTCCTGTGCTGGAATCCTTCTCACTACATACCCAGATTAGCATGTTACATATATTAATTTGTCTTTCTTAGCTGCATGTCATAGATTTCTTACAGCAGGTGGTGAAATACAAGGTGTCTACAGACCTTGGTGCCATGGTTTTGAATCACCTTTTCTTGGGAAGGTTTAGCTCTGGATTTTGAGGACATTATTTCAATGGTCTTTTTTCTCGTTCAGTGGTGATGACCTCTCATAACTGCTGGAAATGGAAGGGAACACAATTGAGAGAAATGGTATCAATACTTAAAAAATATAGACCAGCAAACTATGGCTGAGTCAGTTACAAGAGCTCTCAACTGAAGGCAGTAGTGATGCTTGGTATCCATGCCACAGTCCAGCCAGGTACCAAATGCAACATCTACATTTTGTTGCTGATTGAGGGAGCATGCGTGTGGAAGAGTTGCCCATATCTTAGATGTGGCTAGAAATAAGATGGGGGGGGGTTATCAAGACTGGTGTAAGGTTGTCCTGGAAGCCAGCTGCAAGTCAGAAGCCAACATCTAGTGAAGCTGTCTATACTTAAGCCTTGGTACTCATCCAGCTAGGAAACAGCCCCTTATCTTCACACTTTGCATTACATGTCTTATACTTTTCCAGGGGTTTTTAACTTTTAGGTGTTCATGTTTTCTTTTAATGAGAACACCTTTATTATGTTTTTCAAAGAATATAGTGTACAAGGAGGAAAAGGTTTATTTTTACAAATAGCAAAAATAAGCTACACATGCAACTGAGAATTCACTTCATGTGCCTCTAGACAAGTACTTACATCCCCATGACAATATCTAAGCTGGAGAAGTCTGCTTCAGAGTTTCTGCCTTCTGCTTTGCCCCTTTGCATGTTCCAACATGCTCAGAGAGAGACCCAACCTGCCCCGAAGCACCCATTTCCTTAAAAAACTGATGTGCGTACTGGAAAGGAGCCATGACACAGTCCAGTTCCTGATGTGAATCACCGAAGAATTAGGTGCACAGTAGGGAGTACTTGCCCCTCAGTTTGGCCACAGTCTCAGTGGTCTCAGTAATCTGACTGGTAAATGCATTTTTATTGTAGCAGCTGTTTTTTGTGGGTTTATGTTGTCCAAATTTCAGAGAGAGATATCCAGAAATACATGACAAAATTCTTTTCAACTTAGTCAAATAAATACTCTACATTTCCAGTGGTCCATAGACTAATAGACCTGTGCCAAACAGGTAACAGGTCCTTAGCTTCATGCGTTTATAATCTCAGTGCACAGAGGAAAATAATCAAGTGATTTTACATCAACCAAATTATTCTAGATTGATAAAGCAGAGTCTTGTGACAGCACTTCTAATATTTCATGCAGATGGCTAGCCAGACATTTCCTGGAAAGAGGCTGCAATGTTTTACTATTATTTTCATCTCACAGTCTTCTAATGAAGTCTTATTGGTATCATTCTTTCAAAGGGTAGTAGGGGTTTTTTTTGTGTTACCTTAGAGATTCTATGTCTAAGACTGTACTGTGTTTAAAATGTATCAAGTGTACATCAGTATCTATTTGAAAGCAGGTTGCTAAATTTGATAAGCCTCTAAAGGAAGGGCTAAAAATTTCCAGCCTCAGCTGTTTAAAGCTGCTTTCTTTAGCCTGGCTCCAACTAAACCAAATGCAGTACTTGATCTTTCTGCTTATTTGAAGTGTCTCTGGGCAACATAGTGTTTCTTTGGTTTAGGAGTCAGCTCTTGCTGGTTTGTCTGTAGGTTTCAGAAGGACTGTTAATGTAACCTATGTAAATTCCTAGGTAGGTTTCTCCTTTTCCATGACTAAGTTCAGTTCACATTAGGCAAAGGCAATTTCTGTCTACTTCCTTTTGTATGGACAAGTGGAGTAATGCGGATGGGAATTCTGCTGTGCAAGTGAGCAAGTCATGGCTGGAAATTACTTTCTCCATGTCTGGCATTTCAGATCACTTTATAAAGGACTGCTTTTACGTCTAGGTAAGAGATGGAGTTAGACCTTCATCACTTGGTAGCTGGAAACATAGTGAAATTCCTGATTGTCGTGGTTTAAGCCCAGTCGGCAACCCAGAACTACGCAGCCGCTCGCTCACTCCCCCCCTTCCTCCCTCTGCTCCCAGAGGCATGGGGAGGAGAACTGAAAGAAAGTAACTCCCATGGGTTGAGATAAGAATAGTCCAGTAACTAAGATATAACACAAAACCACTGCTGCTACCACCAATAATAATAATAATGATAAGGGAAATAACAAGGGAAGAGAATACAACCGCTCACCACCTGCCGACTGATACCCAGCATGACCTGAGCAGTGATCTAGCCCTTCTGGGTAACTGCCCCCAGTTTATATAGTGGGCATGATGTGCTGTGGTATGGAATTCCTCTGTCCTGGGTTCAGCAGTTTCAGTCATATTTTCTCCTTCTTAGCAGCTGATGCAGCGCTATGTTTTTGACTTTCTGCCTGGGAACAGCGCTGATAAGACTGATGTTTTTAGTTACTGCTCAAATATTTAGTCTGACCAAGGACTTTGCGAGTTTCATGCTCTGCCAGGGAGGTTATATTTGTTTATTCCACTTATATTTGAGAAGAAACTTCTTCTCAGTGAGGGTGACGGAACACTGGAACAGGCTGCCCAGGGTGGTTGTGGAGTCTCCTTCTCTGGAGACATTCAAAACTCGCCTGGACACATTCCTGTGTAACCTCATCTAGGTGTTCCTGCTCCAGCAGGGCGATTGGACTAGATGATCTTTTGAGGTCCCTTCCAATTCCTGATGTTCTGTGATTCTGTGTGATTCTGTGAGGAAGGGAAGCCGGGAGGAAGCAGAAACAGGACACCTGACCCAAACTAGCCAAAGAGGTATTCCATACCACAGCATGTCATGCTCGGGATGTAACTGGGAGTTACCCAGAAGGGCTAGTTCACTGCTCGGTCAGGCTGGGTTTCGACGGGTGGTATTGTGTTCTCTTCCCTTGTTATTTCCCTTCTCATTATTATTATTGGTGGCAGCAGTAGTGATTTATGTTATACCTTAGTTACTGGACTGTTCTTATCTCAACCCGTGGGAGTTACATTCTTTCAATTCTCCTCCCCATCCCTCTGGGAGCAGGGGTGGGGGTGGGGAGGAAAAAAGGGCGGGGGGTAGACTGCTTGGTTCTGATGTACGGCCTGGGCTCTTTGGCTAGTTTGGGTCAGGTGTCCTGTCTCTGCTTCCTCCCAGCTTCCCCTCCTCCCTGGCAGAGCATGAGACTCAGATAATTCTTGGTCAAACTAAACATTACTGAGCAGCAACTAAAAACATCGGTGTTATCAGTGTTGTTCCCAGGCTGAAAGTCAAAACCACAGCACTGGACCAGCTACTAAGAAGGAGAAAAATGACTGCTACTGCTGAATCCAGAACACTGAGAAAAGGTCACAGGTCTGAAATCTGTTACTTGCACATGTGCATCATCATGAAATACTGATCAGGCTGTAGGAGGTGGCAAATGTGCTGTCTCCAGTCTCTCCAAGGTGCTGAAAGGTAGTGTGGTGGCTTTTCTTGGCTGAGACTGAGCAGAAGAGGTCAGGTATTTTAAAAAATCTATTGCAGCATCTTAAAAAAAAAAAATAAAATCCTAGTCTGAAGATATTTTAGGCTGTTTTCTGTAATGCTTTAACTGATTTGGGTACCTTTAGGAAATGATCAATGGCATTAGAATAATTCAAGAAGCCAGGTAAATACTCTGTTAATAACTGTCAGATGCTGCTTTTTTGTACTTGGTTGTGCACATCTTTTAAGCATCCCAAGTTCTGTTTATAACCCCTATGGCGCTTATGTATATTTAAACACTGATGATGCAAGACATTAACATAGTATCTACTGGTTCAAATATATATTTCTGCAGCTATCTATTCCTAATGTATTATAAGAGTGCCTTTGTTTTGACAGATTTGTCTTTCTCATGGCAGCTGAGTATTCTGAACTTAATACTTTGCACTCTGCTCAGAAACTACACAGTATACAAAATGTGCTCTAAAATTCATTCAAACTTCTCAAACTTATGTCTAGGAGAGACAGATTTAAGATTACTGAGGTTTCTGGTTGAAGTATTTTAAGCAGAAATCCATACTCCATTAGGTTTTGCAACATTATGTGACCTTACTTTTCCAGGTATTTTTGCCCTTTAAATTGAAGATAGTATTTTAATACTATTTAAGTCTCCTGAAGAGCCTTGTAATGTGATAGGCTTAAGTTGTGAAACATTTGAACAAAATGAAAGACAAAAAAATAATTTAGGATTCTGTATTTTTTTTAATGTATAGTAAAATAAAAAATACAAATCAAACACATTGAAGTAGGTTATAAAATACTTTTTGGCGGTGCATTTATCAGCAAAATTATGTGTGCATGAAGTCAGACATATTTATTGTATGCAGGTCTTTCTTTGCATTTGATTGTACTAAGCAAAGCCATTCCCAGTGCTTTGAACTTCGGGATTTGTCTCTTACATTATGGTGCACTCCAAATAAAATTCTACCTGGACAGCAGCCATAGGATCCCATCTCAAGAGATGAGAGTTATACTGATTTGTTGGAGATAAAAAAGAAGAATTATTTTTAAGTACCTTATAGAAAAATGTTTGGGAGAAACTCATGTTTTCTTATTAATAAAGGTGATTTATTACCCAGTCTTTCAGTAATGTTAAATACAGGGAAATCAAAATGATCAGCAGCTAGCGTTGTGCACAGCTCCATAAAATGTTAAAATGTTAAAACTGGAGCTAATAAATTGCAGCAGCAGTCATACAGCTATGCTGTATGACATAATGCACATAATACAGCTATGCTGCATGACATAATACACATAATACAGCTATGCTGCATGACATAATACACATAACACAGCTATGCTGTATGACAGATGCAAAACACATCACTTTGAAAAAAAAACCCACATCACTTTGAAAAAATCTCAAAAACCAGTAGGAACAGTATGTAACTGCAGTGTGACAGTACTTACACTGGATTGCAATTATATACATTCACACGTATGTGTGTACATTTTGTAAGTATGCATCTTGATGGTTACCCTAGGCATTGGGCAGGTTTTGTTTAAAAATCATGTTTTATTCATATACACCAAAAATGACAAATGGTAGGTTTTCTGTACCTGTCTACAACACTGGTGGTTACTATGTACTGCAACAACTTAGCATAGGCTGCCTTATTTCAAGATTTTCATTTCTTTGCTGGTAAAACCAAAATATTATTTAATGGAATGTTTTTTTCCCAGGTTTGTGTGCTGATAACTGCCTAATATTATATGAATGTTACAACGTCAAGCAGAATCGCCTGACATGTGGGTAGTAATACTGAGACATTTCTCAGACACAGCTTCAGTTTGGGCATTTTAGTTACTGAGTACAGGAAGGAATTTAAAGCACAACTCATCAGGCGGCAATTAATTACATTTTGCCTGTCTGAACTGTTGTTTTCTTGTTCTCGCTGCCAAACATTCAGATTTTCTCATGTATTTCATTATCTGTTTCCCAGCCCCTTGGGCTTAGCTGTGTATTTGGAATACTATGATAGTTTCAACAGTAGCGGTCAGTAGTGGGTACTAAATTTGGTCTTAATGGCTGGTCCAGTTTTGGTGGAGCCAGAATAAATTCCTTTTGCTGACAAGACTTTCAGTTCTGTTTTTATTGCATTACAGGCTGCCTTGGCACTTGGTGAGTGTGAACATTCACCCTGTAATTCTGCCAAACTTGGAGTAGGACAACCGTGAGTGCAGAAAGGTAGCCAGAAATCTTGAATCAGAGCTGTGAAAAATCAAGTCCCCTTTTGTCTGTGCTTCTGGACTCTGCTTTGCCAAGAGCTACCGACTTGACTTCTGCTTTGTTAATTTTCATCAGTAGTAACTGCAAGTAATCTAAAAAAGGTTTTTCCAAGTTAATAAAGATTGCATATTTGTTGGGTTTCTTTTTCTCACTTTCGCTAGAAAGCTGTGAAATTTCATGTCAACTTTACTAATTCAGAGTAATTAACAGAACATCCTAGCACTCTGAAACACACAGAGCAAGGGTTTATGGTGATTGTGGAAATGTAATTGCGATCAAAATATGAAAAGGTTAAAAACATAAAAAAAGATGTCAGTGTTGGCGGTGTTAAGGAAAAATCTTAGTCAGATATCTGAAAGCACTGAGTTCATACCACAACACATCAGCTAACTTTATCACTTAGAGGCTTCCTGAGCCAGAATTTTTGTAATCCCATTAGTCTTTATTGAGAAAAGCTTCCAAGTTTGGAAAGATGAATCTGTTTTTACATCTTAGCATCACGAAGAACTAAGTACATTTGTGGTCACTGTTTCTGCTGTTTGCAGAATCGCTTCACAGTGTTACGTCGACTGTAACAGTGGTATCAACAGTCTTTTGATCTCTGATGGTGTTGTGTGGTAAGCACTTTGTGACGTTCTTAAGTGAAATGAAACTTTCATGTTCTCCACATTCCAGTCACAGATAAAAATACTTCTGTTAAAATACAGGGCAAGAATGTTTCTGTCTGGCATTTTACAAATGAAGAACAAAACTAAGTTTTAACTTTGAAGAAATAACACAGTTCTGTCCTTTTAATTGAAACAAGGATCCTTTGCCTGTGAAAATTAAATCCTCCACAGTTTGTAGTTTCTTTTCAAACTCATCAACCTGACAGTGAAATCATGTAATCTGATAGCAGAGTGCCTGAGGCTTATTGCAATATTTTGGGCAGTACTATCAGCAGATGATGTACTCTGTTGATTTTAATCACTTAGTGTTTGATTCTGATCCCACTGACCTCAGTCTACATACAGAGTAACTTCATGGACTTCACTGGAATTACCATAAACATATTGGTGTAAATGAAATCTGTATCTACTTAATTGCATTTATGGTTCCACTACAGAACCTTCAGAAGTCACCAAAGAAAGGAAGGTATGGATGACTTTTTCCATCTCTTTGTTACAGCTTTCTTGTTCAAATAACGTTCATCACTGACCAGTTTTTAAAGTTGTCATGTATATATCCATGTGTTTGTTGTACCAATGACTCAGCGTTGTGCCAAATGCACACACTAGTCAACTTCCCATTGTCTTGCAGCCAGCTTGAGTTGCTTGAAGATTCCTGTGGCTTGTCACTAGAATTTCTCTTTTTCCATAAGCTTTAGCACTGACTTTATAGTCAGTTTGAAATCAATATGAATATATTTGAGTGTCTGTGTATGGACGGAGTAATTGAGCATGTTCTAGAATACTTTTTGATAAGTGGCCATAAAAGAAAACTATTGAAATGTACGATCTAATCCTGCAGTCATTTTTCCACCTCTGATACTGTCAAGGAGAAATCTGTCTTCGTAGCAGGGACTGAGTAGTTAGGATTATACAGAACAGAAATGTAGCTTGTTCACAGCAGATTTTATAGCACAGATGTCTTCAGTGGCACAGACACGAATGTTTCCTATTTAGTAAAGACTTTCTCTTAGCACTGGAAGCTTGCCTTTCAGACTTGTAAGCCGAACTCTTCACAGCAGACCCTTCAGTAGGTTTGGTTTATTTTTCTTAATATGATAAGACCAGTTAACCAGTTTGATGTTGAGCCTCATGTAGGTTTTTTCCTCCTTTATTTTGCTGACCAATGAAAATTAGTGGGAATGCTGTGCCTGTTACTTGTTGTTCTCAAAATCTCCTGTTTCAGAATTTTAAATTTTTGAATGTAAGGTGCTAATTGAGGAAGGTCAGAGAATGCCTTTGTTAATAGCTATCAACTTCTACTCATAACTAGTAATTAAGTAGTAAACAGATTCTGTTACCTCTGTGTCATGATTTAAGCCCATTGTTCTCATACTAAAGCCAAAGACAACACTGTAACAGTTACTAGGAATAAAATAAATTCTATCCAAACCAAAGCCAGGACACTGTTACTAAATCAGTCCACTGTATCTTTTACACATTCTCAGTTTAATTTAGGGATAATACAGAAATGCCAAACAAAACCAATAGGAAAGGAAAGGAGAAACATGAAAAAACTGAGTATGGGCTGTATTTTTATACCAAAAATTTCCTGGTTTAACAAGGTAATACAGTTTGATTGAAATCAGGTTTGACATAATACAGTTTGATTGAAATAGGTTTGACTAAGGTATGGATACAGGAAAGTAGTTATCTATGAATATTTCTAAAGCCCTGCAACACTGGTATATTTAGAGCTAGATCAACAAAATATTTGACATATATTCATGGTCAGTGCTATGTCACAGTACTTATTGGTGTTTAAGTTACAGAGGACAGCTTAAGATCTCAGTCTGTTTTTAAGGGGAGATACGTCTGTCTTAGAGTAGTGTTTGCTCTGCAGGAAAGGATGTGTCTTTGGTCCTTTCTGTTCCCTGGGTTTCAGCTGCAGGACAGCCCTGAACTATTTCCCTCAAAGAATTGTGGAGATCTTCACTTTCCTTTAACACGTGGCTAAATGAGGGGGCATGATGCACACTATACAGTCACAAGAGCAGAGATGGTAGAGCCTGTCCTCATCCCCGATGAGCCTAGAATGCCACACTCCTTACAGTGTAAGATGTGCACTTAAGTCTTTCAGTGATAGGGGAGCTTGTTCCCCTGTGGCCTGCCTGTGTGGATGTGCACGGCACAGCAGCCTGCTGTGGGTGCAGAGCTTCCAAGGGTGAAAGAACTCCTACAGAAATGCTTTGGCTGCTCTCTCAGTGTCTGTAGCCGAGCAGTCACCAGGGCAGATTGCACTGGAAACCTGATTTGGATTGAGATCACAGAATCACAGAATATTAGGAATTGGAAGGGACCTCAAAAGATCATCTAGTCCAATCCCCCTGCTGGAGCAGGAACACGTAGATGAGGTTACACAGGAAGGCGTCCAGGCGAGTTTTGAATGTCTCCAGAGAAGGAGACTCCACAACCCCAGTGGGCAGCCTGTTCCAGTGTTCCGTCACCCTCACTGAGAAGAAGTTTCTTCTCAAATTTAAGTGGAACCTCTTGTGTTCCAGTTTGAGCCCACTACCCCTTGTCTTACTATTGGTTGTCACCGAGAAGAGCCTGGCTCCATCCTCGTGACACTCCCCCTTTATATATTTATAAACGTTAATGAGGTCACCCCTCAGTCTCCTCTTCTCCAAACTATAGAGACCCAGCTCCCTCAGCCTTTCCTCATAAGGGAGATGCTCCACTCCCTTAATCATCTTTGTCGCCCTGCATTGGACTCTCTCCAACAGTTCCCTGTCCTTCTTGAACTGAGGGGCCCAGAACTGGACACAATATTCCAGATGGGGTCTCACCAGGGCAGAGTAGAGAGGAAGGAGGACCTCTCTCGACCTACTAACCACCCCCATTCTAATACACCCCAGGATGCCATTGGCCTTCTTGGCCACAAGGGCACAGTGTTGGCTCATGGTCATCCTGCCATCCACTAGGACCCCCAGGTCTCTCTCCCCTACACTGCTCTCTAACAGGTCGTTCCTCAACCTATACTGGAACCTGGGCTTGTTCCTGCCCAGATGCAGGACTCTACACTTTCCCTTGTTATATTTCATCAAGTTACTCCCTGCCCAACTCTCCAGCCTGTCCAGGTCTCGCTGGATGGCAGCACAGCCTTCTGGCGTGTCAGCCACTCCTCCCAGCTTAGTGTCATCAGCAAACTTGCTGATAGTACACTCAATTCCCTCATCTAAATCATTGATGAATATATTAAATAATACTGGTCCCAGTACTGACCCTTGAGGCACTCCACTAGATACAGGCCTCCAACCAGACTCTGCCCCATAGACTACAACTCTCTGGCTTCTGTCCTTCAGCCAGTTCGTAGTCCACCTCACCACCCGACCGTCCAGTCCACGCTTCCTCAGTTTAGGTGTGAGGATGCTGTGGGAGACTGTGTCAAATGCTTTACTGAAGTCAAGGTAGACCACATCCACCGCTCTGCCATTATCCAACCACCTTGTTATGTATTCATAAAAGGCTATGAGGTTGGTCAAGCATGACTTCCCCTTGGTGAAGCCATGTTGACTGCCCCTCATAACCCTCTTATCCTTGACATGCCTTAAGATGGCATCAAGGATAAGGTGTTCCATCACTTTCCCAGGGATGGAGGTGAGGCTGACCGGTCTATAGTTACCCGGGTCCTCCTTCTTGCCCTTTTTGAAGACTGGAGTGACATTTGCTTTCCTCCAGTCCTCAGGCACCTCTCCCGTTTCCCAAGACTTGGTAAAGATGATGGAGAGTGGTCCAGCAATGACTTCCGCCAGTTCCCTCAGTACCCGGGGGTGCATCCCATTGGGACCCATGGATTTATGGATGTCCAGATTGCTTAATTGCTCCCTAACCCAGTCCTCATCAACTAAGGCAAACTCCTCCAATTTCCCGACTTCCTCTGGGGCCTCAGGGGTACGGGGCTCCTCAGGACAGCCTCCAGCAGAGTAGACAGAGACAAAGAAGGCATTCAATAACTCTGCCATCTCTGTATCTTCTGTCACCAGGGCACCCACCCCATTCAACAGTGGGCCTACATTACCTCTGGTGTTGGTTTTATCTGCCATATATTTGAAAAAGCTCTTTCTGCTGTCCTTGACCCCTCTCGCAAGGTTTAATTCTAAGAAGGCCTTAGCTTTCCTAGTTGCCTCCCTACATCCTCTGACAACAGTCTTATATTCTTCCCAAGTGGCCAGCCCCTCCTTCCATGACCTGTAAACTCTCCTCTTCCATTTGCGCTTACCCAGCAGTTCCTTGTCTAACCACGCAGGTCTCCTGGCTCCCTTCCTTGACTTCCTATGTGTCGGGATGCTTTGATCTTGAGCTTGGTAGAAGCAGTGCTTGAATGCCAACCAACTATCTTGGGCCCCTTTACCCTCAAGCAGCCTTGCCCATGGGACTTCCCCTAGCAATTGCTTGAAAAGGCCAAAGTTTGCTCTGCTAAAGTCCAGGGTTGCAATTCTGCTTGCTATTGTACTGGTCCTACCACACAAGATCCTGAATTCCACCATCTCGTGGTCGCTGCAACCAAGGCAGCCCTCAACCTTTACTGCTTTGACCAGACCCTCCTTGTTAGTGAGGATGAGATCCAGCGGCGCTCCTCTCCTGGTTGGCTGATCCACCATTTGGATGAGGAAGTTATCATCCATACACTGGAGGAACCTCCTGGACTGTGGCTGGGTTGCTGTGTAGTCCTTCCAGCAAACATCAGGGAAGTTAAAATCCCCCACGACGACCACGGCCTGTGACTGTGAGGCCGCTCTCAGCTGCCTGTAGAAGGCCTCGTCAACTTGCTCACCCTGATCTGGTGGCCTGTAACAGACACCCACAACAGTATCGCCCCTGCCAGCCTGCCCCTTAATTCTCACCCACAGACTCTCAACTCGCTCGTCCTCTGTCCCTGGACAGAGCTCAGTACATTGTAGCTGCTCTCGCACATAAAGAGCAACCCCACCACCCCGCCTGGCTGGCCTGTCTTTCCTGAAAAGGACATAGCCCTCCATGACTATATTCCAGTCATGTGAGCTGTCCCACCATGTCTCTGTAATTGCCACCAAATCATAATCTACTGACCGAGCACAGGTTTCTAACTCCTCCTGCTTATTTCCCATGCCGCACGCATTGGTGTACAGGATTTCAAGGAGGGAGCTGAGCGCACCGATTTCACCCTAGGATTATAGGAGGCCTCCCAGTCTTCATCAATCCTAGAGTGCTGCCCCACTGGGGGAAGCCCAGTTACAACCCCATCCCCCTTCAAATCTAGTTTAAAGCTCTCCAAACTAGTCCTGCCAATTCCTGTCCCAGCATCCTTCTACCTCTGTGAGATAAACCTTTCCCACGTATCACTGTCTGGAGTGGTGTCTTATAAAACCAGCCGTTATCAAAGAATCCAAAGCCCTGCCTGTAGCACCAGTCTTGAAGCCAATCATTTACGGACTGAATTTTTCTAATTGATCCCACGTCATCATCTGAAAATGGAAGGAGTGCAGAGAAAATCACTTGAACCCCTGAATCTTTCACCATCCGCCCCAAGGCCCTGTAGTCTTTCTTCATCCCCCTCAGACTGTGGGAAGCAGCTTCCCCCCCACCTGTCTGGAAGACCAGCAGCGGGTAGTAGTCTGTCGGGTGCACCAGGCTGGGGAGCGCCCTGGTGATATCCCTGATCCGGGCTCCAGGCAGACTACACACTTCCCTATGATGAGGGTCAACTCTGCATATTGGGTCCTCTGTCTCTCTCAGAAGGGAATCTCCTACTACAATGGCCCTTCTTTCTTTCTTGTCAGAGGCAGTCTTGAGGTGTGGAGGCAACTGCCTCTTCCTATGTGACCTTGTAGGCAGGCTTTGTACCACATCCTCACCTGCATTTTCTTCAAGATCCAGGGCCTCAAACCTATTACAGAGGGGCACCTGGGGAAGCAAAGCAGGTAGGGAAGGGAGTTGCCTGTGACGCCAAACTGGAACTTGCTTCCAACCCTCGTCATCTCTTTGGTCCCCTGCCTGTGCCCGACAGTGACATGGCAGGGACTGTCTCGGGTCTTCCATCACTTTTTGGGGGGTATCCCTCTTTGGCCTTTCTGAGTGGCACATCAGGGAGTTGCTCCACCAGTCAATCTCCTTTTCACATTCCCTGATGGACCTCAGTGTCTCGACCTCCTCCTTAAGTTTCACCACAATGCTGAGCAGATCTTGTACCTGCTCACACCTCACACAGGTGGAATGCCTGCCTCCCTCCCCTGGCTGCAGCAGGCTCTGGCACTCCCTGCAGCCGGAGACCTGAACAGAGATGGCTTGGGACAGGGCCTCTGCGTTGCAGCAGTCTTTTTGTGACAAGCTCTCTTTCTGGAGGAGACCATGGTCAGCAGCAGTCTGGGACAGTGGCAATAATTGAGACGGTTTAACAAGATGATGCAAGGTAACTTTTGAGCTGTCTTTATCCCTGGCACAAGTGGGGCAGCTGGGGGTGTGTGTGAAAACAGAATTTTAGGCATGTCCAGACTCTGAGCACCAGCAACATGCAGGAGGGAAGGTCACCCTTACCTTCTGCCTCATTTACTTTGTGTGTCTAACCCTTAGTGGCTGCAGAAGAAAACAAAGAGATTGGTCTTAGAAGAGAATGTCTCTACAAAAGTTTGAGCTAAACGATGGCTTTATCTTCGTTTGCACTAGCAAGTTCTTTTTCTTATTTATCATTGAGGGGAAGGGGTAACACTGTAACCTAGCACTTTGGTCTCTACAGACGAAAACTGATGCAATTGTTAAAGTTATTGTGCTGCTGTGTAGGAAAGACCTGACTGTGTGAGTCTCTGGGAAAGTCTCCATGTGCTTTCTAGGAATTCCTGGCTTTCTTTATGGAAATTCACCCCTTAGCTT
This sequence comes from Psittacula echo, assembly GCF_963264785.1. NCBI lineage: Eukaryota > Metazoa > Chordata > Aves > Psittaciformes > Psittacidae > Psittacula > Psittacula echo. Next base: position 32,035,250 of record NC_137739.1, read on the forward strand.
TCTAGGCATTTGCACTTTCTAGAAAACCCCACCTTCTGCTTTCCAGGTGTATGTAACAAGTCAACTTGTGTGTTTTAGAAAACTTTCTTTCTGCTCTGAAGGAATTCCCTTCTGCCCTGTAGGAATTTTTTCTGTGCTGTCCAGATATTTTCTCCTGTAAATTCAAGGAATTTCCTCTCTGCTTTCTAAGACATTTTCTATGTATTTTTTAGAAATTTTCTACATATTTTTGAGAAATTACTCCTTTCTAGGAATTTTATCACAAGCTTTCTTGGAATTCACCTGTTATTTTCTGGGAATTACTTTTATTTTTTTTTTTTTTCATTTAAACTGAAAGCAAACCCATACTTCTTATGAATCATTTCATGTTAATTTATTAACTAATAGGGTCAACTAATTTTAGAGTTTATATTTGAGGCAAGAGGGCAGATAGTTCAAGTGCACTGTTAGATTTTGGGAAAACCTACATGACATGAAAAGATGTTCACTGCTTTATTAGCGCAGTTTGTAGTAAGCTATGTGTAGGCAGTGACCTTTGTCTTGCTTTTGTGTACACACATTGCCAGCTACAGTGAGGTCCTGGCCCCCTTTTGTGTGTTCTAGGTGCTTCTCTTTCATAAATAAAATTGCAGAAGGAGGCAACCGTATTAAATCATAGCTCTTGCAGTACCTGTCTTCCTGTACAAATTATTTTTTTAATATTTTACAGCATTAATTGTGATAAGTGACATTATCTTAATTCAGGAGACAAAGAAAATTGCGGAAGAAGTGCGATGTAACTTCTCAGCTCTCAGAGGAGGAACTATATCTGAGAGAAGATTTCATTTCTGACTTAGTTTAGGAGCAGATATACTAGAACTAGAAATGAGCAATCAGTAAGGCTTAAAACCCAGCCTGCTGGTTTGTTTTGTCCTTTAATCAAGTTCAGGTACGGCAGATGCAAAAAATCATTGAAAAATTGAAATAAAAGAAGATTTGGGATGTTAGATTATAGCGTATGGGCCATGTAGTTCCTACCTTTCAACACCAGAAAGTTGAAAGTGTGAATTCTTAGTGTGTGACCACTCTTTATTCACAATTGATACCATGTCTATTAGTGTATCTGCCTTGCCTGGTAGCAACTATATATATTGATGTAAGCTTGCATTCCTTTTGCATCCCTCACCATTTTAACTTTGATCAAAAGCACCTAAAAAAAATTTTGGGCTGGGAAGGAAAAATAACTTCAAATTGCTTTTTGATCACATTGTCAATTCACAATGGAAAAGAAAGCAAGCTGCAAATATGATAGGGAAGTGCTTTTTGCTGCCTAAAGCCGTCATGTAACATCTCCTCCTCTGCTATTTCCCTCTTTGCAACACATGCATATTGTACTGTCCTTGTTTATTAAAACCAGCAAATATTTGTCTGTTCCTCCTGTGCAGCTTTTAATTGTATAAAATGTGCATTTGTCATAGTTAACTAGGGTTGTTAAGGCAGATAATTCACTGCTAGAGCATTTCAGAGTCTGGATATTTATTACCAAAAGACATTTAACAACTGTACTGTGTATTCCAGAGTACTCTCTCCTTGCTGTACGCTGACTTCCTCTGTATTTTATCCATAGGGCTGTTTGCCATGTTATCTGTTCATTCTTTAATTGGTTAATTAAATCTGTTGTTATAGTTTTTAATTTAAGTGATTAATAAGTCTTATAATCTGTTAGATGCAGAGAGACATCGTCGTAGGCTTTGTCTGAGGTCTTATCCTATGGTACTGACACCCCTAATGGTCTGAGAAAGGCCGCGTGACTCTCATAAGGAGATTAAAGTATCAAGAATAGGAAGCCTCAAGCAAAAGCTAATGTAGAGTAGGGTTTTTCTCTTTTTTTATTGGCAGTAGTTTGATTTAAAGCAGCTATGGATCCCTCACTTGTTTGTTTTGTTATTTATTTTGAACTAGTAGTACTTTCTTGTGGCTAGACAAAGGGCTCACAAGGGTTTCTGGAAAAGTAATCCCTCCTTTTTCTTGCATAGTCTTAATGATAACTTAAAAAAATATACCCTTCAGTTTATTGGTTTGTCAACAGATGACTTCGCTTAGTTCAGATTTTTTTAATGTAAAAATTTTGCCCAGAAGCAAAATGTAAAATAAATTCATGGTTTCAGCCTTCTTCTATATTTTTGGAATATCTTCCAAAAAGAAAAAAATTAATTCTATGTATCCTTAAGCTTACGTCTTCTTTGTGCTAGCTATCACATTTTTTTTTCCTCGTAAGTTTCAGAGAATCAAAGATCCTAATAATTTTATATTGCAGTTAAAATCTTCTTAGATTGTAGGAATAAGAGTACTAATATTTTCAGAGGCTTAAATATGGAAATTGGGGTATTAATCACATCTCATACAAATTGCAAAATGTAGGCTATCAAGTGAGAATAGAAGCTATTTCTCATTATAAAAGCACTATACGAGAGAAGAACATTCTTTTAAGTAGTTTTTGCCTGCATGTGAAGATTTTGTACTATTGTTTTCTAATAAGAAATCAGTCATTCAGAAAGAATAGTCCAAGATCTGGTAAATGAAAGGGTAGGGAAGAACCAAAGGGCTTATAGGTGTTCAAATGACATCTGAGTTTCGCTCTTTGTACATGAGAGGGATTGGAGCAGAGATTTTGCAGAATGCCTACTGAAAGTTTGGTCCTTGTTTCCTTCAGAAGTGCAGGTTGTACAATCTCAGCTTAAGCCAATATTTTCTGTTTTCTTGAAATTTGGATCCTTCTTTTACTCATTTGTCTCTCTCAGTTTCTAAAATGCCATCATCCTTGGCACACCACATGTAGGCAATCCGGTCCCTTTCCTGCAGGAGGTGAACCAGTATCAGCAGTTAACGGCAGTATTCAGTGCCTCACTCAGGTTAGCCATCTGGAAATAACTCTGTTTTATAAAGCTGGACATCTTCAACTCTGTGGTTTTCCCAGAGTTAAAGGTAGTTAATAGTTCCCTAGTTAATCCCCTAGCACTTTCATGTATGCCCTCTTCTCAGTTCTCCACTGAGAAGGAACTGAGCTCTAGCTTTCTTGCCTGAAAGTGTTTAGATTATCATGCTTTCTTTAGTGTGTTTTAACTCCCTCTGAGCCCTTTTGCACAGCTTCTTTTTGAGAAACATAGACATTGAGGAATTGTGTACAAATCAGTAGCTCTCCAGGGGAATTACAAGAGTACCTGGAAATATTCACTTTCATTATCACTGTTTTGCCAATACTGCTGAAGTATGTCCTCACATGGTGCTGGTTAGTGGCAAAAGTTCATTTTTATATGACACTCCAGATCAACAACTATGCAGCTTTAATGAAGCATTTTGAAATCGTCTAAAAATATGTTGTATAACATTTGCTTTGAAGAAAAAATCCGTTGTAGTTTTGTACTTTCTGGTGGAAAATATTTTGGGTTTTTTTCCCATCTCCTAATGCATCTAGCACTCTGGAGCTAGACAAGTTAAAGTATCATTTTTTGACTACTTCTTGGTTTTTTTTATTTTGTAGATCTGCTGTTCAAACCAGCATGCTGTGTTATGCCCATCTACTTCCTTGTCAGTGTGGCAGACAGCTGAAATTAGAACACAAGGCTTTTGTGTTCCACCAGCCCCCTCGTCTCTCGGGTTTTAGCCTATTTCTTCAAGCAGTGGACATGATTCTGCCAGTTTCTGTGCTTTTATTTAACTTGGGCAGGGCCTACGTAAGACACAACAGATGGCTGGAAACTGTGAAAGGAAGACCATAAAATATACCAAGTACTCAGCCTCATGTGAACGAAGCAATGTTGATTTTTTTTGCCCCCACCGTCACTATGATCACGTGTTTTGGAGGTGCATTAGCAGAGGCACCCAGCCAAGCAGCTAGTGACAGAGAATATAGCAAATAGCCTCATTTTTTAAAGGATCCAGAACGTGCAGAGGAGGTAAGAAAATGAGAATTGGATCTATCTTTCTATGCTGTGTATTTTTGAGGTGTGTTTTCAAGAATATTCTAGTTACTAGTGTTTATTTCTCTGAAGTAAAGCAAGGATTATATTTCCCAATGAATTCTATAAAGTATCATATAATAGAGTAAAATCTCTTCTACAGAGAATGTTTTTGAACTCTTGCCACTCATGACAACTTGACATTGCTTTCTATGGTCATGGAAGGTGCTGGTTTCCAAGAAATTAATGAAAAAACAGAGTGGTAGTTACACCAAGTAGGCATGACAGGAATTCCACAGCAGAAGCCTTTCACTGCTTAGAAGAATCATTCACTGGAAAATGTCTTGAATAAATTAACTTTAAATAGTAAAATTTTAAAAAAATTTTTTAAAGACATTTAGGTAATATAATAAATGGGATGAATTACATAATGTTTTGAAATGATCTAATGGGTTTTAGTGATATTCATGTGGTGATATCATGCCTTAATTTTTCAGATTGAGTCAATTCATACAGAAGTTTTATCTGTACACCCAGTAGATGTATTTTCTTACCACTGGTCTAGAGGGTTTATTGTTACTACAAGTAGCCTAACATAAGTTATATTTATAGACTTTAAAGTTATAGATTTGTACAAGGACTTATGTCTGGGCAACTGTGAAGGGAAAACAATAAAGTTAATGTGGTAAGTACAACTCTATTAAAGCCATGTCAGCAATAATCAGGTGACACCCAATTAGTTAATCTGTTCTGTACCCAGTGAATACATACAGAATCGTTTTTGAATTTGGATTACTTCTTGCCTCAACCCCCAGGCAATTGACCTCTAAGGTCACATACTTTTACAGCTCTATTGAATAGTATTCTAAGTACAACTAACTTGATGAATATGGGGAATGGACAGATTCAGTCAAAGTTAATGGAATTTGCACATTCATCATATTTTGAAAATCAAGCTTCTGTTTTAGGAGTCAGAGTTTCCATGTGGAGGCCAATTTTCTGTTTTTCCTACCACCTTTGCTGTCTTCTAAATATGGTACTCCTAAACTATATATTAGTGTGTAAATGGAATACTATACAAATGGTAGTACATAAAAAAATTAAACAGAAATTGGGTTTGAAGTTGATTGTCTTTAATTTATCTGTAGTTCATTCTTATCAATGTACAATGTCTCCTTTCCTATCATTCCTGCAGTAGTTTACACATTGATGGAGACATATTCATCTTGTATCGTAATGCATTCTTTAATATTATAGGCTTTAAAATTGTTTGGTTGAAAACTTTAAAAGATTTTTTTTGAGAAGTTTGTATTTTATGTACATCTGAAAAGAAAATTGAGAAAAACACTGAAACTGAAATTTCAGAATAAAATCCATCATTCTGGCTATTAACATAAATGGATCCCTTTTTAAGTAGCATTTCTACATATACAACTCTTTACGTTCATATACATAGGTAAAAAGTAACTACCATCCTTAATTAGTCCTATCAGAATATGTTTGCTATCAGTCCTATCAGATTGTTTGCTTTTGTGAATTATGAGGAAAATGTGGTTAGGAGGAGGACACACAAAGTCTCAAACAGGAAGTTACAGACGTGCAAAATTAGATGTTTGTCACTATTGCAAGAATAGTATTCAATGATATTGGATAGTCACCCTTAGTACCCCAGCAACTGAACATGTAGTAACTCTCTAGCTGGCTATTTGGCTGCTGGTATCTAAACAGTCTCCACTTCAAGATTTTGCAGGAGTTTTATGAAAATGCATGAGAAAGTTTGATTAATTGATGCTGTTTTTATAGGAAACATGCTTGGTTTTTTTCAGTATTAAATCCAGGGAGTGACACTTTATTATGAACTGGTTTTAATATGTAAATTCTCAATTACAGGCAGTAATTGAGATTTTGGCAATGGCAATTGCCTAATGGCAATTCCCAAGACATTAGGCATCATGGAAAGCACAATGGGAACCCTAAAAAGTGGGAGGTAGAGAAAGGAGGGAGAGCATGGTGGGGTGTGTGGGGAGAACATCTACAAAGGTAGAAAACACTGAGAGAATTCCTAAAAAGCACGCTTGAAATTACTGGAAAGCTGGGCTGTGAATTCCCTGAAAGCACACTAGTAAGTCTTACATAGCAAAAGGGGAATTCCCAGAAATCACATGCAAAGCTATGGACATGTGGAAAATGTCCTAGAAAGTTGCAGGTTAATACCTAGAAAACAGATGGATATTCCTGGAAAGCAGTGGAGTGCATTCCTAGAAAGAATGAAGTAAATTCCTACGAAGCACATTTTGGGCTGAGGATGGGCACTCCTAGAAAGCAGAAGGGGTATTTCTTAGAAAGCATGTGGGAATTTCATGGGAAATAGAGAGGAATTCCTAGATAGCAATGACAGAATTCCAGGCAATAACAGGTGGTGGGGGTGAGATCATAGAGGTGGGTGAGGTGACTGAGAGGTTGGGTGTTGAATTCAGGGGTTCCATCTAACCCTGGCAGCGATCTGAGTATCAGTGGCAGTCATGGAGTGTTTGCTGTGGGCACCGAATTGCGCTCAGCATGCTCTGTTTACAGGCATTTGCACAAATAAGCAAATTCTGAACTTTAATCTTATCACAAATTAGAATTTATCAATACTTTGTTTCTGAAGTCATGTTTATACTCATGTTGCTGTACCAGGTCAAAACTACGCTAGCAATTTCTTTGTACACTGACCACATTGTTCTTCATATTTTTTTGTACGTGGTACTCCTCTGGGATCGTGGTTAGTATGGTGATAACTCATGGTACGTTGCAAAGTGAAATAGAAAACTCGTACTGAAGTCTACAAGTTGCTGATCTTGAAACTTACTGTAAGCATGCATGAAGACAAAATGTATTCAGCGGAAAAATCAGTAAATATTTTTGTTGAAAAATCAGGTTGCTTCTCTGCTATTAAAACATCTTTAAACATTTGATTGCAAGGTTTAGTTTACTTTAAATTCATGGGTAATATGTATATTATGTTAAAACTTTTTAAAAGTTATTTTTTATCATTATCAATTTCTTTATGAAATCTATTCTTTTGGAAGGAAACTAGGACAAGGCAGCTTTGGGGGGTTGTAACTGAAGTAAAAAGCAAAACTACTTGCAAAAAATGGGTCATCAAAAAAGTCACAGAAAAAGTAAATATCATGTAGATGGGTGGTTTTCTTTAAAATACTCTTAGCTTTCTTGTGACCTGATGATTCTTTTTTTCCCAGTCTGTTTGAGCACCAAGATACCATATTAGATGCAGAATTTCTCTTTTTCAGGTATTTTGTATCTTAGTCATTGCCCATGTAGTGGAAACTAGAAGCAGTGTAAGTTTTTAAAATACTCCGGCTGTATCACCTAATCTTGTAATTTAGGGCTTCATGAAAGAATAATTGAACAGATGTTCGCATATTAGATGCCAAACTAACCAAATCTGATGAACTAATACATGCATTTGGAAACTGTTTCTTTTTTAAGTATTTATTTAAACTTTTAAAAATCAAGTAAGGTATAAATTAGGAACACCAAGTGTTACATTCACAAGTCAGTATGAATAGTGGTACAGCTTCAAGCCTAAGGTTTTGTGACTGCACATTGAATCCTGAAACTTGTAACTTATCAGGTGAAAAGAAAGTTCAGACACATTGTTTTGTTCTTCTTGATATTCTAGCCTTTTCAAACTGCTAAGTTGTCAATGATAATTAAACTTTTGGTCTATTTAACAGGTTAGAGAAATACTCCTGTCACTGTTAGTATGTGGCAGCTGTGGCAATAGTGAGTGGTATGATTATGTGTAAATGCGATACCTTCATGTAGGGTAGAGTGAATTATTTGATCTCTTTGATACTGCATCAAAATCCACCATGGTACCAGTGGGTACTGGGATGCTTAGTGCTTTGTAAATATTTTTTTGCTCATTTGGTCTTGTTCATGTATTTGTGAGCTCATGGGTATTATCTCCACAGAACATGCCAGCTTCCAATGTGAATAATTACATTCTGTTTAATTTCATTGCCCCAACCTCTTTCTTTTGTGTTTATTTTAGATGCTTACGAAATATCACATATTCTATTTAAGTAAAGTCTTTTTAATTTTTCTTTCAAAGTTACGCAGCGTGTTTGGATGGTCTGAAAATAGTTGCATACAGTCACGACTATTTTCACACTACTCAAACTGGAAAGCTTACAGAACATTTCATGGAATTGTATATTTAAAAATTTAAGATGTTAAAGGCCAAATTTATTAGATCAATAGAAGCAATCCTGAAATACACTAGGATTTACTTCGTAGTCATATTTCTGAATTTAAGACCCATTAATTTCTTTAATACATCTTACAGCTTTATTAAAAATAAATTGCTGTTGTTGAAAAAATAATATTTATTTTATTTTATTTTCCTCTAATAATTCCTCTAAAAAAATTTTATCTAATTTTTCTCTGAATTCCTGCTAAGTTACTATTGCCAGAAACAGAAAATAGTAGTTCAATGGAGGAAAAAACCTGTTTATGTCAATAGAAATACCTGAATAAGCCTGCTGTGTTTACCAGTCTGATAAGTAGAGACTAGTACTACTGCTGCCCACGTTTTCATTTCTTTCTTCTTCTAATTCTCACCTTTTTCTTCTCTCTCTGTCTCACATATCCGCCTTCCCCCTTCCCCTCCACCATTCAGAACTACTGGAACCATATGAACTAATGAAACCATACTGTCACCAAGGACATTACAGGGTTGTTTCTTTCCTCTGCTTCCTTCCTGTAGTGCTTTATAAGGAAAGTGGTCCTTTTGTGTATCCATAGCATTTCTAACAAAGGGAAACATCAGCCCATAAGCACTTTTTCAATTTTTTATCCTTCTGTTGTTTCAGAAGTTGTAATAAAACTGAAGAATGGTGGAAATCTTTATAATGACAGCATGATATTATAAATATTCAGTAACACATGTAAAATACCATTTTCCATAGCTGTAAGTGTAGGGTCTTTTCTTGGGGCGTTGAACTCATCAGAAGTTTTGTTTGAGTAACATATAGTTTTCATCCCTATCTGCTGAAAAGTGGCATTTTATATTTTTAAATGTTGGTGCTTTCTTAGGCTTTCAGTAAAGCCATTGGTAATGCATTGATATCCTTCATTGGTAATGGAGGAGGCTTTAAGCTTTTTGTAATAAATATTGCCAATATTTGTGGCAGGTCAATTGTCTTTTGCCTACTGTTCTTAAAATACGAAAGGCATTGGGGTTCCAGGTTGCCAAGACAGCAGGAGCACTGTTATTAATTATATATATTATTATGTTGAAAGAAAGTAAAATCAGAAATAACAAAATCATTACATTCTCTTTATTAATATTAGCAGATGTATCTTGCAATGGAGTTCTGTGAGGGTGGAGAACAAGAAAAATTTATTGGTAGTAAAGGACATTATTCAGAAATTTAGACAAGGCACATCATTTTTCAGAGTCTGACTCAGCAATAGTGTATGTCTCTCCCATATGTTCATTGATTTTGAGTGTTCATACATTTAGCAACAGTTACTGATTGTTTTCCTTACCAATTATTTATTTCATGGGATAAAAATAGTCCAGTTAAGAAAAAGAAAAATACATATACTAAATGAATGCTTTTTTAGAAATTTTGCTTACAGATGCAGTAGCTGCTACCATTTTACTTTCATTTCTCTTTCTGTAACAGCTATGATAAAAACTTATTATTTCCTAAGTTGCAACTGCTTTGCATGATAACATTAACTTAACATTCAGCTAAGAGTATAGTCTATTATATGAGGTAAAAAAGTGGAAATTGATTGTTCCTGATACTTCTTAATGGTGCTTAGATTCAGTAAACATCAGCATTTTCATCCATCACATGGAAGCATTACAGTTCTGCACAGCCCACAACAGTTAGCCTGTCCAGCCAAAACTTTAAAATTGGTAGATGGAGCAGAATTGTGAAAAAATTGGTAGTTTTTTACACAGAAATGTTTAATCTCTCTGTTACAGCTTACTACTTCTAAGAATCCTTCATCTACCTTTTTTATTTTCCACAGAGATATATGGGGTTATGGAATGATGCCTTGTTTAGAGCTTTGTTTCTTCTGTGTAGTCATTGAAAGGGCAAAAACTTCTACTAATTTTGGATATGAAAATATACTGCAGGTATGAAAATATGTGCACATTCGGTAATTATACAAGATAAACCTTACTTTTTGTTAGAAGGTATCAGATGATCTAGTGACATGAAAGACTAAATCACTATGAACTTTTTCCTTTATTACAGGACTGTGGGGAGGAATGAGATTTGAAAATCTGAAAAACTTATATGACTCCGTGGATGAAATGGGAAAGATGCTTTTACAGGCTTCCCGTAGTTCAGAGTAAAATGCACTGAAACTGCTCAAAGAAATTACTCAGGTGAAAGAGTTTAAAACATTCCTGTCAGAATATCTTCACTGCAGCTGATAACATTTTATTTCTTACTCGCTCTTTGCAGATATTGCTCAGAAAGATCTAAAACTGGAAAACATTTTAGTTAAAAGCAGTGACATCGATAAAGCAAATGAAATGAAATTAAACATAACGGTAAGATGACAATTGTAGCAGTTCTGCTTCAGTTCTTCTGGTTTTAATATCCAGGTTTTACTGAGAGACCTGACTTTGATACCTATTAGCAGCTTTTGAAATGAGCTACTAAATGGTGCTATTAGAGAAAAGGAATTATTTTGGAAGCTAAGTGCCACTGCTGAAAATTACTTCTTTTTTTCTTTTTTTTTTTCATGATGAATATAATTCTAGGTCAATTAAAAACACAAGAAAAATTCCTTAAAGTAACCACACCTTGTTCATCTAGACGTACATTAGCATAGCCCCAAGGTGTTAGTTGCAGGAAGCCAGCAGGTGCTGTGAGATGCAATTAAGTTTTGAATTAGGAATATTGTCAATTTAATGTAAATCTGTTAGAAATTTAGAAAAAACCAAAAAGCCTATTTTGACTGGGCCTTGATTGAAATCCAGATGTATTATAGCATTCTTTTGATATTAATAAATATTTACAACCTAAATGCAATGTGCCATGTACTTGCATCTTCTTTTTATTGAAAAAAGTCTTTGATGTTTAATAAATTATATGCTAATTATCCATTGCTGATTTGCTGGTTTAGTAGTAGCTATTGTGAAAATGTAGGCAACTATTAAAGCAGCCTTGCAAAACTGAATTATTGGATCATGAATGTACTATCTTCAGTACAAAACTCCATCTTGAGAAGTGTCTCAAACACTGAAGAGTGTGGACAGCTCAGTAATTTGTGGTGGGAGAAATACAGGGTGTGGATCTCTGTCTGCTATGCTTCTTAAAACTTACATATCTTTATATAATATTAAACTTGTTTTAAAGCAAAATTTTGCATTTCACTCTATCCTTCAGTTTGTACTGTTCTTCCTGCAAATGCTAGAGGTAGGAAAGGCATTGATATAAATCTGGTTTGTCAACAGGTTCTTGTAGTTCACCACTTCCACCAATATAAACCACCATGGCCAGCTATTCTTGTTTCATGGCCCTTTTTTATGTATCCATTTGGAATAGCAACTATCACAATCCATCATCTCTTCTTCAAGTTGTGAGTATTTTTCCTGGCCTCCATCCTGTGAATGAGTACAGATCTTCCCCATTTTTCTTATTATTTTTATTTTAGAGGAGAATATCTCTTGAATAACTTTAATGGAAGAAGCAGAAAACAAGAAAGCAAACCCTAAAGCTGGTATGGCTAGGTGCAATAAAAGGAAATGGGAGGTCCGTCACCCAGCACGAAATAGGTAAACAGTTAAGAAAAACATTTATCTACTTCAGACCTTTCAGGCTTGAGACAGCTGATGTTAAACATGAGGCTAAGATTCATACACTCCTGTTTTGGCTGTGAAAAAGTCTTCCTGAATCTTTATGATGTTCTGGTTTTAGGCAGGACATGCAGGGAGAATAATCTGTGAAAGAACAGAGATTCTTCCATACAATACACTAGTACGTGGCACAGGTGCACACTGGCATGGGGTTTTTGTCCATAAGTATATACACCTTCAGTTTCAAGCCACCTGTAGGCATTATGATATTCCTTCCCAAACTCAGAGATATGAACAGCTTCAGATATGTACGGTCTCTCAGACTTTGAGATAAAAAGTGTGAAAGTATACTGAAGAAATTGGCTTCTTTGCATAAATATTACACCTCAATAAGGTTTTACTACCAGGATAAAACCTCATCTATTTAAAAATAATAAAACCAGCATCTCTTTACACCCTCTAAAATGCTTTCCCACATGGGGCCTTAAGTAAAAGCCCAAGAGATGGGCCCTAACTGCTACCAGTTTTCGCAGCAAAGAAGACAGAGTTTAAATTTTTTTTAATAAGGAAAGGGGACCCTCAGCAAGCAAAGAGCCAGGTTTCCAGTTTGCGGGTATGTGTAGTGTTATGCCTGAGTGGAAGATGCTATGGGTGATTTTTTATTTGTTTTCTCTTCTTGAATATCTGACTTCCTTACGGTTTTGTCACGTTGGAAATGAAAGGGAAGAAGGAAGTTAAGTTTAGGTAATTACAACCTATTCTAGGACATCCAAAATACCTGCAAGGCGGTACTACAGAATACCCTCCCCCCTTCCATTTTTTCCATGTTAACAAAAAAAGTACAGTGGCTGTATTGTGATACCTTGGAATGCTGAAATGCTAGATTTGTGACCAATTTATTTCATTATGGTGTACACCATGACTCTAAAATTTTAAGTCAATGCTTCCTTACTTCTTACTTTCAGGAATTTGATATTGTGTTCCTTATGGCATGACAATTATTTGAAAGACACAGACTTCTGTCTTTGTCTCCTTGCAGATAACCTTTAGAGAAAACCATAATTTGGCAACATTTATTTCACTTTCATTTCACTGCTAACTCAAACACTTTGTGCTTGTAATCATCTTATTCTTTTGTAATGTGTTAACCAATGTAAACTTGGGGAAGTAGCTTTCACCTGTAGATACTGGTAAAACAAAAAGGAGAAGCCAAGTTGTTTGGTTTGGTTTGTTTGGTTGTTTGTTTTGGTTGGTTGTTTGTTTTACCCTCCCCAACAAAACAAAATCACACACACACCTACAATAAAGATTTTTTTTGAAACAAACAGCATTTGTTTCAGTGAATTCCAGGTTTCAGGATTATAACTGGATGAGAGAAGATTTCTAAACGTGGGTAAATTCTCTGTCTCATTCTTAATTTGTTCACCACCATTTGAAAAAAAATTAATTTGGTTCATCTTAAACCAAATGGAAAGTGACACTCTGGTTTTAGTTAAGGTTTTCTAGCCATCACCTTCCATTAAATGTTGGAGCTGGTGGTGAACTCTGATGCCTGGACCAACAGATTGACAAGTAAAAAACTGCCTCAAGGAAGTTAAATTTTCATTTTGCATTGTCTTCTTCTTAAAGATAGCTGGAATAGTGCAATAAATATCAGTCTAATGGAGAAGCATAACTGCATTTGTGCAATATAATATGAAATGCAAATTTTAGTGGGCCAAAGCTGCTGATGCACCAAGTGGTTGGCTCTGAAATGTTACCTTGAAGGCAAATGGGAAGGTCCACCACTTAGTTGGGCTTGAGACATCATCTCTTTCTCGTGGAGATGACAGAGGTGCATTTCCAGACATTTCTCTTTCCTGCTGCTACATGTCCCAACAGTTGTGAGGAGAAATGGATCCACTGAAAGCATGCTATAACCATCAGTTGAGGAGTTTTCCATGTTCATGTGACAGTCTAGCTTTTCCTTCAGGTTCTTAGCAAGCAGCCCTCTGATTTCTCATCAACTTGGTTTCATTTATCTTGAGCTTTTAACTTCTGTCTCTGTTCCTTCTTGCCCATAGCGAAGTAGCATCTCCTATCTGCTGTACTTGGGGCTTCCAACCTGCTTTATTCACAGAAAATGTAAATTGGTTATCAGGGATTTGCCCTGTGTCCTTAGAGGATACTTAGTTTAATGTGAGCTAGAATGTCAAGGCAAAATATATCAAAAAAACCCACTTAAGTGGTGGAACAATTTGTGCAGCAAAGTAATTACAGGACAAATGGTGGTGTTTGACACAAACTTGTTTATGTTTACGGAAGAATATGGGAGGAAGAAACTGAAGATCATTATATGAAAGTCTCATTTTCACTATTTTTTCTCAGACTTTAACATTTGATCCCAAACAGCAAGTTCTGCACTCAACAAAAGCACTATAAAGTCCATCTTTATTGCTAGTTTTAGCACTATTTTTTTCTACTAGGTGGCTGACCAGTTCAGGTGTACATAAAACTGGCAGTAGTGAAAGCATGTTTCAGTCAATCTGTGGGATTCCTGTACTCATGGATAAGCTCAGGGTTTTGGTCTTTTTAAGAGCTACAACTCACTAGATTCTTTGCAGATCATAAGGAGTCATAGACTCTTTAAGCCCCTTGTTTTTTTCTTTTCTCACAGGAATTGTCATACTAGCTTAAACTGCTTATATTTCTAATCCCATGCAATTATCTCCAAGACCCAAAGCATCAACTTCAGAGAAAGGCGTAGCTACGGCTGATAACAACCTTTTAATGGGGCTCATCAGATCTTATGCAGCTGCTCTGGAATAAATTGTCCTTCATTATAAGAATTTACATTTCATATGCATTTTGCATTATATAAATGCAGATGTTCATAGCATCTGTTTCTGATGTGTCTATTTTACTAAGTTATAGCTTCTATGTATGTAACAGTGAATTCCACAGATTACCACTGCATTTGTTCACAGTATGGTCCAGCTGTTGGATCCTTGGCAGACCGTTCACACTGCCTCTCTGTCTGTGCTCTGTTGAAGATGAGGCGTTCTGCTAATGATCTTGAGGGGCCGGGTTGCAACAAGCATCAGTAGGTATCAGTGCAAGGCAGTTGGCAAAATCCTCATACTTTCTGGTGTTTTAAACATGTTTACTACTTGTTATATATATGAAAAAAAACCTCAGTGAATTTATCTGATTTCTTCAGATGCTTGTCCAGTGTACTCTGTTCCACAAGCCATTCAGGTTTTTTGGCTAGTGGGGTCTACAAGGAGCAAGCCGTTATTGCCTTTATTCATCTTATATGTCAACACTTACTTTTAAATTACACAGACTGGCTGTGAGATCTTCAAGAGTCAGCTCTTTCAACTCTTCCTCTCCTGATGGTAGCCAGGTTTCACACAGGCCTTGTACCTCCAGGCTCTACCTGCAGCCAGGAAATGCATGTCTTCTGAGCTTTTAAGGTTTTTTTGAAGGGAAAGATAGAACCATCCTTGACCCAATCAATAGCTGCATATGATATGGACTATTGTACAAGGGGGTTGTACAGGGGGGTATTGTTTAGAGTACATTGCTTGCTTAACGGCTATCATGCCTTACCATGATTTATTAGGGGCTACAGCTATTTGCTAAACAATGCATACTGCTTGCTTAATATTTACTATGCTTGCCAAGGCAGGTTGGAAGGATGCAAGGCTATTGATAAGAGGAAAGGAACCGTGACTTGGTTCCTGCTCCTTGACCCCTAGGCTGGCCGAAACCAGCCTTTGAGCTTGGACCAAGACCAAGGGACTAGGGAGCATGCGTGACGACTAGAGGTGAAAAGTTCAGACCCGAGGAAGACTCGTTTACTTCATCTTGAGACCCTCGCCCACGACCACCAGGAGGCACTGCGCAAGTGCAAAGAACTTTTTCCCTCATTATAATATGAAGCAGAGATAGATCATTAATATGTATAGGCGTACTGTGTAACCTGATTAATATGTATGCCTTTAGAGAATAAATATAGAGGGAAAACAATGAAGGGTTGCGCATGCTTTTGGAGGAGCGATCCCCCATGCACCTCAGCTGAATAAAGGAATACCTACTTGTCCTGGGTTCAGCAGCAGCAGTCATTTTTTCTCCTTCTTAGTAGCTGTTGCAGCACTGTGTTTTTGACTTTCGGCCTGGGAACAGAGCTGATAACAGTGATGTTTAGACTGACCAAGGACTTTGTGAGTCTCATGCTCTGCCAGGGACGAGGGGAAGCCGGGAGGAAGCAGGGACAGGACACCTGACCCAAACTAGCCAAAGAGGTATTCCATACCACAGCACGTCATGCCCAGGATGTAGAACTGAGAGTTCCCGGAAGGGCTAGATCACTGCGGGGTGGGGGTGAGGTACCGGTTGGTGAGCGGTTGTATTCTCTTCCTTGTTATTTCCTTTATCATTATTACTATTAGTGGTAGCAGTAGTGATTTGTGTTATACCTTAGTTATTAAACTGTTCTTATCTCAACCCGTGGGAGTTGCATTCTTTTGATTCTCCTCCCTGTCCCTCCAGAAGCGGAGGGAAGAAAGGTGTGGGGGGGGGGAAGTGGACTGCGTGGTTCTGATTTACGGCCTGGGCTTAAACCACGACACTACTTTACAACTTTAACGAGTTGTGGATTCTATCTGCACATCCCATAGTCTTCCCTTCCCCCAGTTTCTTGAAATGAGTCTGGGCTTATTTGGCAGAGTTATCTTTTACTGTTGGCTACAAACAGCTACTTTAGCTGTTGGCTACAAACAGAGCAATGTGCAGGTTTCATTTCAAATTGTGCATTCTGAATTTCAGTTACAGTTCATTTTCCTTTTCTGGGTTCTACTCTAAGGAAAGGAAGCTAAGGTACATGCTTTGCAAGCTCAGATTTTGTCCTACAGAAAAATGTCACCTCTTGAGCTATTTGTAGCTTTTGTTGGGAGTGTATGGAATCACCATTTGAATTTGGATGCTGCCTCTGTCAAACAACATTAGGGATTACTTAAGATCTCTTGGAAATAATAGTATTTCATTGTGCTGTTATTCAGTCAGACTTCATAAGTCTTTTGAGGTATATATTTCTGGTAGATAAGCAGAACAGCTGCATAGGCTCTTTATATCCCCTTTTCAGAGACAAGTGACAGTGCTTTTTTGTAAGGTTGCTTTTAATACTCATGGGCTTTATTGTCTGTATCTCCTGGTTCAGTGAACTGGAGTGGAGATAAATGGGGCTCCGAAGAAAACAAGCTGTGATTTATTTTAAATCAGCTCTGGGGTATGTTTGTCTACATGTTCCTTTTTTCTCTTGCTATTCTGGAAGTTCGAAACCCTTAGAATTCTTCATTTCTTAAGAGTTTGAATAGTATTTAAGGTTGTGCCATCTTTTAGGCCCACCTTGGAATGCTCATGGATACTTAAAGCCTAGACGAAGTTGACAGGAGACATTACTGACCAAAGAATCTGAAATTAAGCGTGTGAGAGTTTTGCAAATGTTCCATTGGTGGCCAAAGGTATCAGAGATTCAAAGAGCTGGTTTTAATGCAAGGTAAGTAATTATTTTCAAATCCCTTTCTGCATAAAAGATGGAAGAACTCCATACTTTTCAACTACTTCTGTGAAGAGAGGTACAATTTCACACCAGCTGAGGACTGCTGCAAATCGCAGTTTGGGTCAGCTAACTGAGGGGTTGCTCACATTCCGCTCACTATCAAGTTCCTACAGGAGACAAGCAGGCAGGTCCTTACAGAGAGGACAGTTATTCCAGCTGATTGTACTTTAGAGTGCAAGCAGTGGCATACTGTGTTATGCAAGGAGTCACTTTATAATAAATACCTACAGGCTTCATGAAGTTAACTCCATGTCTACTACAACAAAGGAAGGTAGATTAGATCTTAGATGTTGCTGTAGAGGAGTCCCAGTTCTTGTCTGATGGTATTCCTTGATGATGCTGTACTGCTTATTGTCAGGCACTTCTTCTGTGCTGTTTCTTTGCTCCCCTAGCCCATCAGGTACTCATTACAATCTCTTAGATACTATGCAGAACTAATTTCTTCTAATTTTCTCGTAGTCTTTATCATGTGCTCCATGCAGGCAACACTCACTTTGCATTTCCATTCTACATGATGTTTTCTTCAAACTGCCTCAGTTTACCTCACATTATTCGTAAACGAACTTCAGTACAAGGAACACATTCTGTTGTTACAAGGTCAGATTTTTCTCTGTCGCTGGGCTTTTTTGAAGCAAACAGTGCCACCTGAACCACAGGACCTCCCTCTGGTTAGTAAAGCTGATGTGCGACTTCTGACCTACTGCAGAAACTGTCAGAAATCTCCAGCTAAACAATGGGATTAAATTCTAAACCATTTCTTTTTCTTAGAATATTTAGACCCAAACAATGTGTCTGTCCCAGTGTATGACACTGATTATTATTTGATGTTGAAATAGAAGTTGAAAAAGCCTATGAAAGCAGGTAATTATGACATAGCCTGTCCAAAGGACATGCTTTTCAGAGCTTTTAATTTGCCTATTTCAGCAATGAATGCATGCTTTGCATTCCATAATACAAAGATTTGTACCCCTTTCTGACTTACACTGCATGTTATAGTATACTTCACTTCATTATCCAATATAACATAGATTTTTTAGTTCTATAAGGTTATTTTCCTCAATGGTATATGCTAAAGATACATTTCACAGCTTGCTCATAATAAACTGAAGCAGAAGTCCTTTTTGGAGGAAAATGATTAGACCTTCTGACATTTTGATTGATGAAATACTAATAATATTAAATGCTTCTTTAAGTGAGGGGGTTGCATGGGATAAAATTACTTTCTGATTTACTAATCATGACAAAAACATAGAGTCTCATCACTGGAGGGGCTCTCAAGTAAATTGATTCATTTCTCTGTCCAAAGAAAGAGGCAGCTATACTTAAGTCGTTTCTGATGAATATTTGTGTAAAGGGTGCTTAAAGACCTCCAGTAATGGAGACTCCACAATCTTCCCAAGCACACTATTCTGATGCTTTATTATCCGCCTAGAAATTTTTCCTCCTGTCTGCCCTGAAGCTTCAGTTTGACAATCAGCTTAAACATATACCTACAGGCGCTAAGGAAAAGGGTGGAAGTCCGCTTCATATTTTCAGACTATTACTCCTCGCTCTATCCATCACGAAGAACAGGTAGCCACCTTCCTATTTTCAGCAATCTGATATCACACTATTCCCTTGGTCTCCTGTTCTTTAGACTAAACAGGATAAATTTTCTCAGTCCTGTCCAGCATTTCTGATCTCTGTGACTGATTTGCAATGCTCCATTTGGTACCTTTTATATCAAAAGTAGTGTCCAAAACTGAGCACATTATCTATTTGAAGCCTCCAGTGCTGGGCTGAATAGAAGGATTGTTTTGTACGTACTGCAGACTTTAGGCTTGTGTATACAATACAGGTGACTCTTGAGAAGGGGAGCAATGTTGGTCTTGGCCTCCTCCTGAAAGGCAGGTGTGCACAAAGAGATTTTGTGCCAGAGTGGCAGTTTTACACTAATTCTGCCTACACTGTGCAGTCTCCCACTTTGACAATGAACAAGTTACAGATAGTTTCCAAGAAGCATTTTTTATAAACGTGTGTATTATTGCTGTGGTTTTTAATGTAGACAGTATCGTAAAAAAAATGTGACAAGGAACAGTATCAAAAGTCTTACTAAAACAGAGATGCATGATATCTAGTGTTCCTTCTCCAATCCCAAAGCCTGTCAACCTGCGATGTGTGGAGATTTGTTCCTGACAGGTGCATAATGTCTGTTACTTACCACTTTCTTCCCTTCTAGGTGCTTATTATTTCCGGTATTTTCCTGGAAATTAAAATTAATGGGACGCATTTGTAATTCTTTGATGCCAGCTTTTCCACCCCCTTATGGATAGATACTGTGATTATCTTTTTCAATTTTCAGGTATTTTACCTGCCTTTCACTAACAGTTCTTGAACCGCTAATAGCTCTGAAAAGTCTTGTCAGTTTTTAAAGTCCTCTAGAATGAATTTTATCCATTACAGCCAATTTTAAAGTTTCCAGCCTAAGTACTCACTAACCTTTCGCTTCTCTGCAAAAAACTGAGGTCTTGCCCCTTTGTCATTGGTATTGATTGTGCTATCCACTGCTTGCAGTTGACATTTTGGATGAGACTGATCTAAGATGACATTAAATACATTTGCTTCTGAGCATCATCTATCAATTGAGTTCTTGGTTGAATATAATACCAGCCTTTTTATTCATTGTCTTCCACTACTGTCATATGTATAGATTATTTTATCTTTAGTTACACCCCTTGCTAGTTGCTCCTCATTTTCCCTTTCTGATTGCTCCTTAATGCTTATGTTTTCCTTTTTTTCTTATTTGCAGTGTTCGTATGCTCCCTTTTTGTGTGTGAGACTTGCAGAAATTCACAATTGCAATAAAAAAAAAAATAAATTATAAAAGCAATAGCAATTTCCTGATTCAGTCATTTTATTTTGTGTAGGTAATGCATATGGGATATAAAGTTATGTGAGTATGTAAATTTTCCCAGGGCGTTAATAGGTTGAATTACTGCTGGTTTAAAATGCTCTTAAAATAATCATTAAAAAATGAGATTATACTGTAGGTTTTGGCCTGTTTGCCAATATTAATGGTAAGAATCTCCCTTAAACTCTTGTTTTACCTGCTGCAGTATTATCAAACCATTAGGTTAACCATTTTACATTCCTTAACATGATAATTAGATATCAGAAGATTGGTACCTACCTAAAACATAAAAACCTGAGATGACAGTTAAACAAGTTTTTTGATTCAGTGTGACAACCCCAAATAAAACAGTCTGTGTTAGTCTCCTATTACGTGAAGCTTTTTATCTTCTGTGCCTTATAAGGCCTAAGTAAGTCACCTCCATTGATTCTGAAAGTGAAAATCATAGATCTTGCTGTGAACGCACAACCACATCTCCCATGATGTAGTACTTAAAATATTGCTAAAATGGCCCCAAAGCAGCATCTTTCTGATATGTGACTGAAATAATATAAAGTGATTAGTGAATAGATTATAATTTGTGAATTTTTAATCTAGGATATAAATAAGTAGGTTTGAAAACTGTGAAATTCATCATATGATGTGTTCAAGCTAATATGTGAAAAGAGAGGCTCTTGTGTTTTGCAGAACCCTTCTGTTCTTATGTACTACACATATATCTGGGAGAAAAAGAAAGTTTGTATGGTGTCTTGCAGTATTTTAAGTCAGTGTGTTATGAATACTGCTTTAATAACTTATTGTGGAGAAAAAGAATACTAGGTTTAATTATACAGCTAATGTCACAATGTCACCACCCCCTTAACAGCTAAACGAGAAAAGTGAGGACACTTCAGCATGAATTGTTAAGGTCTGTACATTATTCATTTAAACATCTGCTGTTGATTCCCCTTTACATATGGGAATAAATTATACCACATCAGCACATTCTTCATGCTTTGTGTTTAAGCATTTAAAAGTTTTTTTTGTCTATTATTAATACTATTTTTTCTGCTTGGTTGACAGCCCCTGAAGTTATCAGTGCCTATGACTACAGCCAATAGTGTGACATTTGGAGCATAGGTGTCATTATGTACATGCTGTAAGTAGCTTGTAAAGGTAATATAAAATGTACAGACCCATTTATAATACAAGTGCTTGCAATTTTGCACTGAAATAAAAAATGTGTGTTAAACCTTCATGAAAGTCTGAACTCTTATAGTTGCTTGTATGTAAACATGATAAATTTCTATGCAAAATAAGGTAAAAGATACAGTTCAGTATTAAAATTTGAGTATTTATGAACCTCTTTATAATCCTGAAATAACAGAATATGACAGAATATTGCAGTTGATACACCATAAAACTGAACTGAAAGTTTAGGCCTCTTTCAATTGTTGGCTGGATCTACAGGTGAGAACTGAGTAATTGGTTTGCAAATTACTGGTAAAATCCTCAAATGGTTTGCACAAACCATGCAATCAGGATATGGGCTTTTCTTTTCCACATCTACCTGTGATGATTCTGTAACTGAGATGTTTAAGGGCTGCCAGGTCTCCCTGTACAAGTTATATGTGTCCTTTGAAAGTTTATTAGTCAGCTGTGGGTAGAGGAAGAAATTCTACACTTGTAAGAGCATTTGCATATTTTTATTGAAGTCTTTCATCATGTATAACATTTGTCTTAGCTACAAAATAATAATTCCTCTCTGAAAAATCTTATCCTGCCTATAGTAGCTAAAAAATACAAAAAAGATACCCCAGTAATTAAAAAGAAATTGTAGGAAAGTGCATAAACTGCTTTTCATATGACGAAACTAACATGCCTCATTGTATGCACAGACTCTTCTTCTTTCACCTTGTATTTGTATGTGTTTTTTCCATGAAAAATACTTTCAGTTATCATCTTCTCTCAGTTGCCCACACCTGATGCTTTATATGGAAGTGTTTCAGGCTACCACCTTTTGCCGTTGCATTTGTTGTTATTATTTCTGTCCTGTGATTTTTTTACTTTTGTTGCATACAGCTCAGCTGAGTTTTTAAGACTTCATGGATAAGCACGCAGACATAGGCACACAGTTTCATAACCTCTTTTCTTTTAGATTTTCTTTGTTTGGTCTTTCTTTCCACTTTGTTTTGGTTCTTCAGTATCTTTTCTATACAACTAGCTCACTTTTCTTCTCATGCATGATGAAGTGTTCATAGCTTTATTGCCTTTATTTTTTTTATTATTTCTGAAATCCATATGCACTTTTTATGCTGGTATAGAATGAGTTTTGTTGTTGTACTTCATGATATTAATGTTTGTATCATGGTAGTAGGATTTGCACAATGTGATACAATAGAATATATTAAAAAATGGCAGGTAGAAATTGGATGGTTTGACTGTTTAATAAGAACCCAGAGTGGTGCGTGCAATCAGCACAATTCACAGCTCAGAACTTCTAAAATTCAGAGCAGTGAACTGTGTTGATTGCAGCCAGAGCTTAGAACTTCTGACCTTCTTCCTTAATTAGCAATATAAATATTTTTTAAAATTAGCATTTTGTAATCACAACAGTGTCAGAACTAAGTAACATTAATTCACCCCTTGTTGTGTTGACTACACAAGAATGAGAATATTGTGTACAAATTAATAGAATACACTCCTTTTTATTGCTCAATTTGAAAACAGTAATACAAAACCCATAACATCATCTTCTGATTTTAATTCTGGTTTTGCAAATTACTTTTCTTCCCACCCTGAATAATAGCTTGTGCTCCTGGTGCTCCTCTAATGGGCTTAAAGATACTGTTACAGCATTATTGGCATCGCAACTTTGACCCTTCTAGGCTACAGCTAATGCCTCCCTCGTAATTTTCTAGCTGCCAGAGCTCTTTTAGCAGCGCAGATGGCATGCTCCATCTTGGTACCAAGGGTATCATTGCCACGACAGACTCAGTCTCTACCTATATGGGGAGCATAAGCCCTGAGGTGACTCACGGACTCTGTTTCCATGAATGTTAATGCATAGAGTTGCCTCTGCATAATGGGGTAGTGCCAGCGTGATAGATTTTTATATGTAACTTAAACTGAGGTGTACTTCACACTTTCTATTTCATTTTTATTTTAACATATACTAATAGAAGCATACACAATAGTAACCAACAAAAAGCAAATCCATTAAAATACAAAAGTATGTCAGCACATTGAAAGAGAGGCATGTGTCCTCCTGGTTGTTACACTCCGGGAGTTCAGCCCATATGCTGTTCTTTAAAAGTAAAGGGTCAGGGGCTTCTTTCTCTTGTGCAATCTATGCTATTGGATTTCTTGTTCATTCTTCCAAGTGCGTTCAGAGGCTCTGGCCCCTGCAATAGTTCTCAAAAGCCTTTGTGCAACTAAAGAAGTCTAGGATGCCTAATAAATTACTTCCTGCATTGCAGCAATAAGAAACATATTGAGAAAATGTGGTAATTTTTGCTCCTTTCTAAAGGCACAGAAAATGCCTGCACAGATTTTCAAGGTTTCATGTGAAAACTTTCACCTACTTCACTTGATTTCTTCAGCTGAAGTTATCTGTTGTCTGTGACTGCCTTAGTCTAGAGAGAATTTAGTCCTATCTGTGCCTAACAGAATAATGGGCATTGTCACCAGCCAACACTTAGTGTCTCGTGTCCTGAAATTAATGCATTTTTCCCATTTTATGCTCTTTAAATTGAGTTCCATGTGGATTCAAGTCCTGAGGGATATTGGAAAGAAGAATTGGAGGATAAAAGAAAACAGCAATTTTTGTTGAAGACATTTTGAGATTAAAAGTTTTGGGGAAAAAGCACTAAAATATTAATTTTATGTTTTACCTTAAAATTAAAAATTAAAGCCATGTGAATGAAACTCCAGGGTATTTTACTTTGATATAAAGTGACAGACATCCTTCACTAGGATGTGACAATTACATTTTCAGTAGCTACTTCTGTGTTTTGGGAGTGGAACTAAAAACATAATTTGATGCAAATAATTTATTTGATGAAGTTGGCTTTTTTTTTTTTTTTTTTTTTTTTTTTTTAAATGGCCACAAACAGGTGTATTAATTTCTCAAAAGTATTTGCTTTGTAATTTTAGCATGTCAGTTGTGCAGGAATAGCATGATGTAAAATCTGTTAGAAATTTAATCTGACTTGGTCAGTTTTGATTGAAAACACAGATCACATGATAGGCTTTTTCACTTGTTATGTGATTAGTAGAACACAGATCAATATTTACTTTCAAAGTATATTCTCTAATAAACATTCACAGTTGATGTTTCTGTTTAATACTTCTGTGGTAAACACTATTAGTCACAGAAACCAAATACAAAGCAAATTTAAACACTGGGTTTGATAGAAACACCATTTTTAGGAATGCATTTATTTTAGTTTCATGTGTATTACTTTCTTTTAATTGTTACCACATCATTAAGAATGCAACTGGCATAAATGAAGCAGATGATATAAAAAGAGTAAATTAAATTTATAGTCATGCAGATAGTGCTTTTATTCACACATTTTACTCAAAATTGCAAGAAATAGATGCAGGATAAGAGTGCAACCAAGGTATATTTACATGAACCTATGTACTTTCAACATGTGAACTTAAGGGTGCATCTTAAAATTTTTCTGACATTTCCGATTTCTTTGATTTTTTATTACCCTGTTTCTATTGATGCAACAGTTTAGATGAGACCAAATAAGGCAAGGTTCACACTAGGCAGCTAAAGGAGATGCAGCCTGATATCAGAGAGCAAAGTGAAAATTAAAAATGATGTTTTGCCATAGTATTTTCTGCTTCATGTTTTTGTTCTGAAAAAGACATCTGTTGTAGCAGCAAAAGGATATCAGACACTTCTATATTTTTCTGTGAATCACACTTGCTTTAATTTACTGTTGTTCAATGAAGAATAGCACCTTAGACTCAGAACTGAACACATTTCATAGATTGTAAGTATTCAGAACAGAGTTTATCACATTTTGAACAGCAGTACACTTGACTTTAGGGATACAAGCAACTAATATGTATGACAAAACTGCCTTCTTCTATAAAATAAGACCACAGAATAAAATGGTATTTGCAATTTTTATACTGAGTCAATGACCTGCGTTTGATCCAAATTTTTATATTTTTGCTTTATTTTTGAAAGGCAGCTGATTGGGACTTCATGGTTGAAACTGAGTGGTCTGTTTTGTCTTGTTGCTGTGATTTCAGGTCTTGTGACTTATTAATTCAGTGGAGTTTTAGCTTACTAGTCTAAAAACAGCAGGGCAAGAATTAATGATGTTTTTTATTACTCAGTTGTTGAATTGTTTAATGGAAAATATTACTTTGACATGAAATGAAAAGAAATGGTAAATGTAAAGGTTTTGCAATAAACATAGCTTTTGTGGTGGAAATACTGCACATGGTGGCAACAGGTTAGATTTCAGTTAGCCAAGTGATTTGGATGGTTGAGTTATAGAATAGCAGAATACTACACTTTCAGTTTAATTTTTTCTATCTTCTACTTCAGTTGTTGTATCTTGTTAAAACTTTGGCTGTTACTTTAAAAATCCATATAATATCAATTACCTTTTCCTTATGTGGATATCTAATGACCAAGACTAAATCACCTTGTAACATAATAACCTTTGCCCTTTAAACCCGAGACATGCATTTTCCAGAACTTGATTCACTTCTGTTGAGTTCTTCTGAAGCTTTCCCAGTCGTGCAAGCCTTTTAATTTCACAGTGATGCCACAATACACAGTTTTTTGCCTCACCGGTGAAAAACAGTAGGTATGCATTCACTGACCCTAACTTTCTTACACCTTTTATAGAAAGTTTAGAAGAACAGCATTTTGAATTAGTAATAAAGAGAGACCTGTACTTCAAAAACCTGGTCTGGAAAAGCTAGTGAGGCTGGTAAGTACACAATGCTCTCACAGAATAAATGCTTACTGTATTGCAATGAATCCCACAGATGTAGTAGTTTTGAGCTTGGTTTTCCTTTTTTTTTGCTTTTAAGTAGTATACATTTTCTGAAAAGCAAAATTGGTGTTAAATAAATGGATGTAAATGACATAATGAAATAATTTAATAGGCAAGTAAAATACTCTCTGCTGAATTAAAGCACTCAGTTGAAAAGTTGTTGTTAGCAGAAATGAGATGTATCAAGTTGTGGGGTTTTCCTCCTAGCAAAACAAGTATTAAAACTACCTCTGAAAATTGATCCTGCTCACCAAATCACAGGTAATTAATTACTTGATAACCAGTGGATAATGGTGAGATGTGGGAGAGTATAATTTCTTCACCTTGTGTTCTAACTCTTGCCTGGTACATAAGGATGCTGTAGTGCCCCAGTGCCACCCAGTAGGGTGGAAAATTTTAAAAAGCACAACCTAACCAACTTGTAAGGGCCTTATCGAAAGCTCCCAACCCCTATTAGCATGTTTTGCTTGTATCTCATGGGCTTCTGATAAGCCTGTAGATTAGAAGAAACTTTACACTGTGTTCTTTACCCAAACCAACTTTACCTGATTCCCCATATATTTTGCCGTAATATGGAAATATGGGTTCAAATCAGGCGTAATTAATTCTCACAACATTCCTGATACTATAATAAAAGGTTTGGGATTATTTTTATTTTTTTTTTTTAGGAACAGAAGATTGAGCTACAGGGAAATCTGGCCATTCCAAAGGCAAGCGAATTGCAGTGCTGGAAAGGAAACGTGAGCTCCCAGCTTCTTGTCTGGTCTGCAGGCCACACTGCTATGAGAATACTGAACTTTCATTTGTCTGATGAAAATTACACTAGTTTGTAGTTGAAATTACAGCAGAGGGAATGGATAAATCAGCTACTTAAAGGTAACACTGATAATAGTAAACCCTAATTTCTTCCATAGCTGGCTTCAATGCCGTATAGAAAGAGAAATACCTGTGTATCATTGGCAAATGTTCTGGTATGTGGGAGGAGAAAGAGTTTACTCAATTCAAAATGGACCACTGATTTTCCCTCACAACTTTGTCTACAAGTCTTTCTGTACTAGTGTACATCTTTCTTCCTTCCTGCTAATTGAATAGAGCTGAACAAGAAGCCTTTTTTCCAGAGTTTGAGTGTATACTTGTGTGTAGGAGAATAGCCACAAGCAAATGCGTAACTCTACAATGGCCTGAAAAATGAGACCATTTTCATCTGGTTCTGCCCTGCAACAGTACCATACTGTCCTTGCTTCATGGAACTGAATCACCATCCATGTGCTTTTATGACTTTTCAATGTAGAGCTATATTTTATATTTTTTCATCATGTTTGAATCTTTCTAAATGTTGAGAGTTTGCCATAGCAAACTGATGACAAAATTCCCTCATGCCAGGGAGCTTGCTCCAAAATCTGTTTTTATGGACAGCTTCTGCAGACACTATTCAATCAGAAATAAATACTATCAGAAAAGATGTACATTTCCAGTGTATCTGGAAATACACTGAACCCATTTGTTCCTCCAGCTGACCTACTCCTAGCAGTTTTTAGATGCTTCCTTAAGTGAAAGTTTTCTGGATGAGACAGTGCTTAGACAGTGATCTTGCCTTTGTGCTTCAACCTTTCCTATATGTGAGCAGTCAGTGTTTTCTATTACAGTAGAACTGCAAAGAGGCATCTCTTAAATATACCTCCGTTAGCATGAGCTCACTTTCAGTGCTGTTTTAAGGCTTGGATTGCTGTGTCTCCAGGTCTAAGGGAGACTTTGGCAGCCATCTGCCTGTGACCAGTAGCTCCAGCATTAGATGCTTTGGAACTGTTGTGTGTGAACACAATGTGCAGCTGCTCTACTCGCAGACAGTACTTCGTTGAACTTGCTCCATGGGCTGTACTGTGTGTACGTATGTGGTGCCCAGTGACCTGGTGCAGTTCTGCTGAATTTCTTGAAAAATGGTTTCAAATAATATGCCTGTTTTCTTGAATGCTGATGGATCTGTTTAGCTTTTTTACTACTAAACACATCCCCATTTCTGTTCAGTAATGACAGTCCCTATTTATCTATTACACATAATTTTTTTAGATTTTTAGAGGATAAGAACAGGAAAAGCATTCAGTACTGGAATATTATACCAGCCTCTAGTCATTTGTCGCTCAGGGTTTCCTGAACCAAAAGAGAGTGGTGACTTTTTCCATTGATTTGTCCAAATATTTTTAAACTCATATAAAAATTTACTTGTGGCAAAAAATTGTTTCACTTTAGAAGGCAAACTGTCTAGAAGAGTCTGTACCTTCTACCTTCCATCTGCATGTTTCATTTGAAGCCCCCAGTTATCTTATTTTCATTCTCCTGTGCTGCTTATGGTTTTCCTATGTATTACATATTGCACTGTTTGAAGTGGCAGTTAAATGTTTTTCCATCACTAGTAAAACGTTAGAGAAAAAACAGGGACATGTTGACACCATTCAGAATTCTTTAACAAATGCTCATTAAGATGTCCCAAAAAGGCCTGGTTTTCAGAACCACTGAGCACCTGTGGCTCCCATCTTACTTCAGTGGGAGTTGCAGATACTCAGTACAATTGAAAATCAGGACACCGGTTTCTATTTCATGCTTGTGCCTTCACAGTCTTTGTGATTTTACAATAGCCAGATGGGGAACATGAAAGTGCATTATCATGTAGAGAATTCTGTGTGTAAAGAAATTAACCCCTTGGTACCATGTGACACATGAGCTTCTGCATAGGAGTAAATGCATTTGGCACCACAGTCTCCCACCAGGAAATCCCTACCATCTGTACCAAAAATTTACGAAGCCACAAGTCATTCTGTATGATTAAACCCGGCATTTCAAACACAGGCGTGGCAGTTTCCTATTCCAGATCAGTACTTTAACAATAAAACTTTTAATTTAAAAGTTACTATGTACTTGCAGCTAAACAAATTACCTCAAGCTCAGCTCAAGTTAGTGGATACCTCTGGAGGTTCATGTGTTGTCAGTTTGAGACCATTTATAGTTTTGGCCAGGGGCTATGCAAAGGATTGATGATTAATCATTTACCAGAAATACTAATTAATGCAGTTCTGTTACTAGTTTTGATTAGTCTGATCTTTATACCAGTTAAAACTTTTCCAGACACATTTTAACATTTTACATCTGCTAAAAAGTGTGAGCAAAAAAGAAGACAGGATAGCTGAATATTTTTTAAGTTTCTAAGAAACACAGAGATTGCATTACCACTACGTGTGGTTTCTGCATAATCTGCAGGAGTGTATTACTTATATACTAAGTATAATATTCATGAAATATAGGGTAAATCTTCTTTTGCAATAAATATTTTTATGGATACACATATTTTGGTTTGATACTGTAATTTCCAATTACTTTAAGCTAGATTTTAAAAGTATGCTATAATCTTTTCTACCTAATATTATATATTGTATGGATTGTGGTATATTTTAACTCTAAGAATACTCTACCTCATTTTCTTCACTTCCCACTAGGAGAATCTGGTATTTTCTTAGCTCTGTTTTAACAGAAGGTGGTTTTTTCTTCTTTCCTCTCCTCTGCTGATTTTTTCTTGGAAGAGCTTTTGCACACATTGAGGTGAGCTCCAGTTTATAATTCTGTGTCATTGCTGTGATTTCTGATTAAATTTACAGGTACATTAGTATGCTTGACTGGAAAGTAAAAGCAAGACCCTAAATGTAAAATTTATGTGTACAGCATGTGAGATTTCTTGTTTCTTTTGGGGGCAGATTGGCTTTTACAAGCAAGCGAAACGCCTAAAGCCCAAATCCTTTTGTGCCTGACTTACAACCTCAGTTCAGCAAGAAGCTGTGTTCCTGTTCTGCAAATTATTTAAGCATGTTTCAAAAGTTGTGTAAGGACTTGAAAATTTAGATATAATGAAGGACTGAGATGCCTAAGGATGCTCAATGATGCTGAGATGAGATCCGCTTACAGCTCTCATTAACAAAGCAGTCTCTCACTTTCCATTGTAAATTTTCTCATCTGTCTGGAGTTGGATGTTTTTGTGCATCTAGACCTTCCTCCTTTGGCAGCACTGGGCAGTTCAGAGCCAGGTTACAGTCAAAGAAGATAGTTTTCTGGCAGAATGCAGTAAAAAAATTGTGTCTGTGTTTTAGTAGCTTGGCAGATACCACCTTTTTGTGTGGTAGCCTAGTGGTCACACTGCCTGCTGAAGGTGCAGGAGACCCAGTATAAACTTCCCTAGATGCAAAGGCTTGTGCTGGGTGACAGTATGGCAATGTTGTTTCTTTCCTTGACTGAAATGATGACATTTGGGCTGGATGGCTTGTGAGAGGATCACTTTCTGTGATTCTGTAGAGCAGGCATTTGACAAGAATGATAAGAGCTAGAATGTATACTACACAAGTGGATTTAATACAAGTATGCCTTCACCCTGCACAAATATGGTCCTTGAAACCACCTCAACATTTTTGTTACCAGCAAAGTAATGCATTTTGCTGTCATATCTCAAGAAAATAAATGGCAGTTGTACTTCATGATGTTTTTCTAATACACAACTTCTCTTTTGTTTATATTGGTGTAATTACTTCTGGGTTTATCATTGTCTGTGTAAGTTTATTCCATTATAGTCATGTGTGAATTTTCCATTTCTGTTGATCAATCTCTTTTTTTAGTTGATGGCTATATTCATGATTTCTCTCAACTAAACCATAAGCATTGTCTCTGGCTTTTTTTCTGTATAGAAAAATCAAGGCAAGACAATTGCTCCTTTTTGCCTTGGCTGTAGCTACATTGGACCTTCCTGTATGCATCAAGGCTTTTCTCTGACTGTCAACTTTCCCCATGGTATCAGAAGTGTTTTTACGGTTTCCAGACATCATGTTCTTCCGTTTACTGTGTATCATACCTAATTTGAAGGTTCTTCTGTTTACCTCTGTATCATTTTAATAGTTTCAGTGGAATGCTCATTGGATTCTGAATGTCAGATAATGAATCAAATATTTAACCATTCTATTTCCTGCTCTCAGTTTACTGGTGTAACCTAAAATCTTCTTTTTCTCCAGTACGGTAACTGAATTTTTGTCCCCTAAAATCTAAAATCCTCCAGACTAATGCTTTGAACAGCTCTTGAAAATGATCACTTCAACCTGTCCTTCTCCTTGATGTTTTTCAATAGGTGTATGTGTCACTGATATTAACAGAATAAAGGTGCCCATCAGCCTTGAAACTGTCTTAGATGTGCTCATGGAGAAAATATTGTATTTTTTTTCCATAAGTAGTTGGATATCTCTTCATTTTTGTCTTGAATACTGCTAAAGTTTGCTTCCTAAAAACTGAACAGAAAAAAAGTTGAAACGGAAACAGAAGAAAAACAACATAGTCTGTCAATTAGTAAATCTCCACTCCTTCTACCAGCAGTCGGCACCAGGTGCTAGTGAATTAAACCCAACAGGTGTTCAAATGAGCCAACACAGATAATTAACTTCAATGGCCTTATTTTCTTAAAAACTGTCAGGAAATAAACTCCCTCCTCTCTTTTATGTGGTGTATATCTGGCACTTTGTAAGGCCTAGATCTTTTAAAAAGCACTAAATGCCGTCTATGATTTTGTGGGTGCAATCACTGCAAGCTACATATTTAACTACATAATTGTTCATGCAAAAGAGGTAGTTAAAATGCATCTCATCAGTTATGTCCATAGCTGCCATAATTGTAGATGTAAAACTCCAACAGATGTGGTTGTTTTGCAAAATTGAAACCTACCTTTCTGATGGATATGAGTGTTTACACCTTGATCATTTGATACGTATGCATACATAGTTACACATTTCAAACAAATGCTTTCTAAATACCAGTTCTCACACACACACAAAAAAACCAAATAGGAATTTGAAATAAAAACTGAGAGTCTAATAAGATGGGGGAAAGAGCTCTAAAAAAACCAGTCTCTTCTGTGATCTCTTTCCTCTGTTGAATCCACTGTGTGATTTCAGAAAAAGTTATTATATTTTCTATGTTGCAGTTTACTAGTCTGTACAGTGCAGATGACAAACTACCTAGTAACTACATATCATTAATTACTATTAGAAAAGTATCCCTACTGTTAGTGAAGTGCTGTAAGAGCATCAGAAGATCGGCAATACCCATGCATAATATTATTCCTTAAAAATAAGCAACAGGAAAGCTGTGTATAAACTTTGCATATAATATGCACTTTCCTTTCTCTCCAAACTTGCAGATGCATAAGCGCCACTTTACTGAATGGCCAAAGGAGGCAAACCAAAATTATTTCAGATCCTATAGTGTGAGCTGAGAGGACAGAAGCCCAAGCAGTTTTAGGAAAATTGTTCCTTCTGGACACACAGATTGTTGCACTGCCCATTCTGGTTATGACAAAGTAAAATGGGACTGTTGTCCAGGCACATTCATTTGCTCAGTAATGTAAAGAAATGCTGATGGATACAGAAATGGGGAGAAGCAGGGGCACTGCTACTTGCAGTAGTAGTGCTTGCCAAAGGGAAGACCAGCATTTGGAAAACTTTATTTACTTTTTTTGTATCTGACTGTAGATTAAAATGCAAGGCTTAAAATAAACAGGGCAATCGCTCTGGTGCTCTGTTTTTAATAATAGTTCCTCCATTTGTTGAAGTAAAACTTTAATGAAACTTACTCTTACACCTAGGGTGAAGCACATGTTGTCCAAGACCAGTTTTGGAATTAATGAAGGAATGGCATCATAATCTAGACACTGGTGAGGAATGCAGTATAGAAGAAGAATCAAGTGACCCTGCAACTACAAGTCAACAGGATGAAACCAGTGAAGCATAAGAAAGCTCTATCAGTAACAATGTTAACACAGAACTTGGTGCAGAATTTGAAACAGAGAATGGGGGCAACAAATCCATCACGTCAGCAAAACAGGCTGTAAAATACAACAAGGAAAATCATAAATTGAATTGAGAGTGAATTATGAAATGTGGAGTGACCTAATGCAGAGAAAAATTGCTGATATCTATTGAAAAATTTTAATGCAGTGTAAGAATAGAAACACACACTTGGATATAAGGTGAACTGTCCACCACAGAGCTGTCATGTGAGTACTGTGTGCTATAAGAAACCGTGTTAACTTATATGTCAAGCCTATAACAGGTGACGTCTCCTATTCATTTTCTTCAGGTGTAGGGAGTATGTGCATATATGGAATGGCAGGGGGGAGGAGGGATGTGGCAGAAAAAACATAGGATCTTAAGATAGCAATATGTAGGGGCATTGAAGAAGAATTTTTCACAAGATGGCCAATTTTTTGTGCATACACTCTCTCAATAATGTAAGTAGCCATCTTGTGACACTATCTCCAAGGGAGAGGGTTAAAAAAGGAAATGTACAGAAACAGCAAAATTGTATGCCTCCAATTAATATTGAAATCTGAAGTTTAACATTTAAGGTAGTCTTGATTTCTTTTGATGATTGTTCAAGATACTGAATTTGCTTTCATAATGCCTCTCTTGATGATTTTCGTCTTGATCTGATGCAAGGAAAAACCACAATGCAGATACTAAGGACCCTGCATTAGCTGTGTCCTCTAGGGCTCTCAAATTTATCAGTCACAGGGTAGCTTGCTTTATTGCAGTCTGAAAGCATCACTTACATTGGATGGTTTCTGCTTTCAAAGAGGCTACTTAGCAAAGGATGAGCACTTGATATGGAGTAATAATGCATGTTTATTACAGCTGAATATTCTTGTATGAAATTAGAAGTGCGAGTACTATATGCAAAAAAGGATTTATTTAAATTTTTGGCACTTTATATGCCAAAATCAAAGTTCTAGAAATTCTGCCTCATGCCACTCTAACTGGAGATATGGAAACTGCCATCCTTACTTCCGGGCTCCATAAGTATGAATGACTTTGCTGAGCACGCCCAGAAATATTTGATCTTTGGTGCTTTGGAAGGACTGGGTTAGGGACTATTTTTGGAGTGCCACAGGATAGGGTTTATAAAAGACATTGAGAACTACTCTTTCTCAGAAATGGGCCCTGAGGAATTAGAGGTGGTGATGGTAGTGCTACTGCTCCTTTTTATGCTAGCATAGGCTTGGAGTAGGAGCTGCAGGAGACTTCCATTTCCTCTTCTTTCTGAGTACACTGCCCACAGTCAGTTCCTTTCTCAGGGAGGACTTTAATTTCTTATAGTTTCATATCTCCTTTCACATCATTCATCACTATCACTCAAAGTGCTTCTTCCACAGATAAAGGACAAATACTGTGATTTGTGTTCCACCATATGGACCATGTATGTACATGTATTAACTTGTGTCAATGTCTGTGTTGGAATTTGCTTCTCTTCCTCCTTCTTTCCCACACAAGAGAAAAGATAGGACTTGGCACAAATATTTTAGATAGCGGTAGAGAGAAAAACCCTAACCGAATGTTAGGGTTTTAGAACACACCCATACTCAGAGTGCAGCACTGCTGTATGGAGATGATCGCTCCTGTTACTAAGTTGGCAGTAGATCACCATGCCTAGCAGGCTTACATGGGTTGCCATCCCAGGAGATCCATTTTTTTCCAAATCAACTGAATAACATATAATAACAAAATAGACAAAATCCTAGAATGTAAGAAATCACTTACTGGGTGAGATTATCTAGCTCAGTACTCTGACAGTGACAACAGGAAATACTATTTAGGGAGAACATACAAGCCTAGATATTTCCTCCCATGTAGTACCCTGGCATCCAGAATTGTCCTTAGGGTTGTTAGAAGATATATCCCAACATAATCCTTTTAGTATTCATTATGGACCTGTTGTCAGTGAATATGTCTGATTCCTTTTAGAATATGCTGATAACATCTGCCTCTACGGGTACTCATGGCTGCAAGATTCAGAAATACACTATTTACTGAGTAAAGAAATAATTCTTTTTCTGTATTAAACTTATCTCCTATTCAGTTCATCAGAAGGCACTTACTTCTAGAAGTGCAGGGATATGGTGAGCACCTCACAGTCATTATTAAATAAAATCTGTCATTTCCCTCCTCAGTCACCTTCTCACCAAATTGAAGAGTCCCAGACTTTTTAATCTCTTCTCATATACAAATGCTCTTAATTGCCATTCTCTGTACCTTTTCTAATTCCACTATGTCCTTCTTGAGATGTTGTGACCAGAACTGTGTACAGGGCTAAAGATGCAGAGGCAAGAAGATTTTATATATTAGGGAAATGGTATGTGTTGCTATCTTCTCAGTACCATCTCAGCAAGGTCAAATGCATCTGGTCTTCTGCATATCAGTGGTGCGAGACAGCCCTCAGTGATGGCTCCAAGGTTGCTTTCCTCAGTTTTGACTGTAACTGCCAGTTTGAGTTGACCCTGTCACAGACCTGTTTTGGATTAATTTCCACACACCTTTTTTTTAATTATTTTTCTTTTTTTTCTTAAGTCTGTTTCTCTGTGGAAGGGAAAACAAAGGTGATTTCACCCAAGGGTAAAAGTGTGCTAGAACATTTCCAGGAGTTTAACTGTGTAAGAGTTTTCCTGATAAACACACAAATGTTGTCACTCATCTGGACTTCTCTTTTCTCCCATATAGAGCCATGTTCAGAATTACTTCACTGATGCTAGTTCTCCAGGGTGTTTTTAAGCCTCCAAAGTGTATCAACTGATTGCTTCAGTCCCTTCAGTCTTGTTTCATGGACTGGCAATAAAAAAAGTATCACACTCGTTTGCCAAATGCAACACTTGAATAATACAACCTTCAAGACTTAGCATTGTGAATACCTTATCAAGCGCTGTTGTTAAAATTTTATTGAAAGTTTGTTTAAATTGAGAGCTAAAGCAATGTGTAGTTAAAGACTGCCTGGTTTCTATTCCCTCATATAGTACTATTTTACTTTCAGGTAGGAAATACAGCGCAGGGAAACCTGTATTCCCTTTTGAGATGACCAGGGTTTAGACACTTGGGTTCTCCCTGTGTATTGAGGAGCATGATGTTACATTTAAAAAATTTTGGACGACATCTGTTAGTAATGAATATTATTTGTCTTAGCAGAAGCATTTAGAGAATGGTATTTTTGAAAGCCAAGAAATTGTTGTCATTGTACTGAAGTAAAGCGCTTGGCATTTCAGTACGTATAAATCGCTATTAAGATTATTACTAAAATCCTTGATTCAAAAAAAAGAGCCAAATAAAGATTTGTACCAAGGAACATTCAGCTGTTTTGCTAGATTTGTCTTGTTTTCTGAAAGGATAAATCTTCTAGTAAAAGTTCAATTTCATCCACTGAAGACCACTAGTCCTATCACAGAATAGTTAAGGTTGGAAAGGACCTTAAGATCATCTAGTTCCAATCCCCCTGCCATGGGCAGGGACACCTCACACTAAACCATGCCACCCAAGGCCTCATCCAACCTGGCCTTGAACACCACCAGGGGTGGAGCAACCCATTCCAGTGCCTCACCACTCTCTCAGTAAAGAATTTCTTCCTTATATCCAATCTAAACTTCCCCTGTTTAAGCTTTAACCTGTTACCCCTTGTCCTGTCACTACAGTCCCTGATGAATAGTCCCTCCCCAGCATCCTTATGGGCCCCCTTCAGATACTGGAAGGCTGCTATGAGGTCTCCACGCAGTCTTCTCTTCTCCAGGCTGAACAGCCCCAACTTTCTCAGCCTCTCTTCATACGGGAGGTGCTCCAGCCCCCTGATCATCCTCGTGGCCCTCCTCTGGACTTGTTCCAACAGTTCCATGTCCTTTTTGTGTTGAGGACACCAGAACTGCACACAATACTCCAAGTGAGGCCTCACGAGAGCAGAGTAGAGGGGCAGGATCACCTCCTTTGACCTGCTGGTCACGCTCCTTTTGATGCAGCCCAGGATACGGTTGGCTTCCTGGGCTGCGAGCGCACACTGAAGCCGGCTCATGTTCATTTTCTTATCGACCAAGTCTTTCTCCACAGGGCTGCTCTGAATCTCTTCTCTGTCAACCTGTAGCTGTGCCTGGGATTGCTCTGACCCAGGTGTAGGACCTTGCACTTGGCATGGTTAAACTTCATCAGGTTGGCATCAGCCCACCTCACAAGCGTGTCGAGGTCCCTCTGGATGGCATTCCTTCCCTCCGGCGTGTCAACTGAACCACACAGCTTGGTGTCATCAGCAAATTTGCTGAGGACGCACTCAATCCCACTGTCCATGTCACCAGCAAAGATGTTGAATTTTAAGCATGAAAACAGACCAGAGAATGAGATACAAACCAGCATCATCTTTACAATGTGAAGACAGAATTTTAAATTGTGTCTGAATATTTTGATAAGTTACTATCTGTGATTTTGATCCAGAAGCATAGTTAGTGAAGATTTAGATCAAGAAAATAGTTGTATACAGTTGTTAAAGCAACAAAGTTCTATTTCAGAAGGATTGGATTTAAAATTTAAAAGTAAGAAGTTTTTCTGTGTACTGTAGGAGAGATTTTTCTATTACAAATATCTGTTATAATGCAGCTCTTTTATTTCTGTATGATCTTATTTTTACATATTTACATATAGAGTACAGCAGAGTTACACTACAATAATATTTTGCACTTGTTCTCTGTTGCACTACATTGTTTATATGTATTCTTCCCACCTTTTGAGTGTGTTTATAAAGTTGTACACTTTATTTTCATTTTTTTTTAAACTGTAGTCCCCTGCAGGTAGGTCAGTATCTCTAGTATAAAATTCAAAGCAGAATCAGGATTGTCAAGAAAAGAAGGGAGAATTGGACAAGTCCTTACTGCCTTTCACCCAGGAACTGCGAAATAAAACCATACTGAAGCCTGCTGTCTCACTCAGAGCCATAAAGAAATCATAGGACATCCATTAACTTTGAACAACTTAAGAGTAAACAACTATTACTTGTGCCAAAATGAGCAGACTGTATTAAGATAGGCAAACATTTCCTGAAGTGTTTGCCTCTCTGCTCTCCTAATTGCATTAATCAGAAAGCTTTAACTTTCCTTTAGCACTGAAGAAAATCTGACAGCAGTGTGAACTCCTAACCTGTAAGAGGACATCCACTGATAGTTTTTTGTCAGAGTACAAATGATGGAATTGCCTAAAAATGTATCTAATTTATTTATTCTATACAATAGGCAGCATGCCAGGTACGCAGTTTGCTTTCACAAATCCATTTTGCTGTGTTTTACTTGAATTTACTTTCTTTACATTTGTCAAAAACATTTAGGGGGAAAAAATGAGGCCAGAATCTGTAACAGGGATCCTGATAACTGCATGCTTTACACTCTGAGAATATTCTAGGAAATTGCTTATAAATTTGCCTGAGGCATTATAGCACAAATGCTTCAGTCTATGGAATTCGTTACTGCTATTTTAGGCTCTGTCAATTGCTTATATTTAAGCTGAACTTGTTTTAAGCTTCATGAATAGGAAATGTATTTTTAAGTACAATGGAATAGCTATGGTTCTTGCTACTGAATTTCTGGTGTGTTGATTGAATTCTTTAAATAGAACAGGTGTTAGAGTAATGGCCTTCACAAGTTAATTAATCTTAATTTTAAAAAGGATGAGCTACCATTAAGCTTAGGTTTATTATACATATGTGTAAATTGCAATGTGATTTACTATTCAAAATATAAAGCCATTCTCTAAGGACAGGCCTTTGCAGTAACTGACACTGTGGCATATGATGTGAGCAAAATACATACACTCCTGGTTGTTTGAAAACTTTTCCTTAAATATATGTGCATTCTGTGTTACGGCTTATTCAAGCAATTCTGCTGAGCATGTCAGTCTGAGGAGACACCACCTACTTAAATCTTTTCTGATTTCCACAATAATCTTGACATTCCTCTTACAGTCATTACAGCCTTGATTTTATTTAGGTGTGAAGTATTTCCATTACAGGTCCAAAATATTTCTCTGCACATATGTGAAAACCTGGAGAGATCTTATTTACAGTAAACTAAGTAGGAGCTTTTTGACATCATATAGTATTAAAAGGGTAATATATCACTCTCATTCTCACTGAAGAGCATAGCTGTCTGTATAGTCAGGCACCTTTTGAGGAGTATTAATCTTCTAGCTTCCATTTTTCAGATTAAATCAAAATTGAGTCTGTTGAGGCACAGTAGGTGTGTTCTACAAAATGCAGTGAGCGTAAGAAAGTCACAGATTTCTATACTTTTCAGACAGAATTCAGTAAGAATTTCACTTTAAGGAGGAAATTGTCCTTTCTTTCTCTTTTTGCTCTGCACTTGTACAGTAGAGGTCTACTTCACATATGAGCACTAATAGTCATGCTCTTTTTATTTGATGTGGTTCAAACCTTTTACCAAGTCCAGACTGCTTTCTGGTTCTCATGACACAAAATGTTAGGTCAGATTGAGGCCTGAATAACTATCTCCTCACCTACTAACCGACACTGCTCATTCTTTTCATTAAGTGAGACAGTCGCTTGAAGGGCATGCTTGGACTTACCATTAAAACAGTGACTGCATCATTAGCCAGCCTCCCAGCAGTCCTACCTGATCACTGTAGTTGCATAGCAGTAAACTTCTTTCCCTGACAGGGCACAGTGTTGGGGTGCTGATATTCTATTATGAGATGTGCTTTTTTGTAACACAGATAAAATTTTCAGAAGCTCAGCAGACATGCTGACATTTTTTACCACCCCTGCTCTTTTGAACCAAGGAACCTTGAAAATGCTCTACTTCATATCAAAGGTTTATGTCATTTTTACAGCAGTAACATAACACGGTAAGTATAATTCACCTTTAGAGAGTGAGCTATTTACTTGTCATGGGTCCGTTCTTCTATCCTGAGGTATTAAATCACTTCCCAACTGTCAATCTTAAGATACTTTGGTTAGAGCACACCTTTTGTGGCTGGCTCCTCAACAGACTAGACTTTGATCTCACCTGTTTTGACTTAATTTTCCTTTCCTCTGTGCTCCTGGATTTATTTTGTATGTTGTTCTGTTTTGCTTAGGTGCATGTCTGTTTTCACAGCTCCTTATGGTTTTTGCCACAGCCCAGATATATGCCTTATGTTGCCCTGCAGAAGTCTCACGTATGTCCAGTTGTCTGACATATCAGTGCATTTTGATGGTGTTCAGTAGAGGGCTGTGCAGCTCACATGAAAGAGGGCAGCAGCCTGTCAGATCCATGGGTTGTAAACTGCTTCCTGCCCAAAGCTGAGTAGTGTCAAGGGAAGAAGAGGGTGAGGAATTAGGATACAGGCTGGATTTTTTTCTAAGGCGGTGTTGCCTGATTGTGGAAGGAAGGTGCCAAGCAGTTGACATTGTGTTGGAATTGCTGAGAGTAGAACTTCATCTTCCCAAAGGCTGGAGAAGTTAGTGACTCCTAGCATTAAACCTCTTGTTAAACAAAAAGCTGCATGCAATTTTCCTTTTGCTTTCTTATCCTCTTTTTTTTTTTTTTTTTACTTTATGTTTTTTTCACTCCTTTTCAATACCTACGTTTTCTCTGTTTTTTTTTTTTTTTTTTTTCATTTGTCTAAAGATTTCTTTTCTTCTACAGATCTCTTCTGTGTTCCTCCTTTTGATGTGGCTTTTCTTTGTGTTTCCCTTTCAACCCTCAGAGCTTACTTTAGTCTCTTCACTGTATTTGCTACTTGAAGGAGTGCTACTGAAAAATTAAAAGTAAATTGCATAGGAATTTCTTATTTCTCCTTTCCTCTAGAGGCCTGTTTCTCTTCCCTCCTGTTTCTATGAAGTTTAACATCCTCAAATGCTTCCTTCCTATACTTCCAAATAATTTTACTCATCTTTCCTATTCTTGATCTGTCCTTCCACTTCATCTTCCCCTTCATTTATTGTTGCTTGACATTTAACTTCTCAGGCAGGGTGCGAATTCATGGTAGCATTTGGATTACCATGTTACAGATCTATCAATCTATCTCTGCTTTATAGACAAACACCAACTTTCTGACCACATCTATCTATACTGGCTTTTTTGTTCCATTTTTTTCTGTTACACACTCAGTAACAGTAGCTAGGTTGGCAGTGTTAACTGTTACAGCCACATTATAACCACAGTCTTATATAACCCATTACAGATTAGGTCTGGATGACATTGTTATTTAAATAGCGAATACTGGCAGCCTATCTCTGCTTGTCCTCCCTGTTATTACAACCACCAGTAGAGCTGTTCTACTGGGAAATTTCAAGTGTAGACAAAGCTTTAATCAACAGTAATCTGATCCTTTAAAAATGCAACACCATTTATTTCTCATTTCACATATGAAACTTTAATAGGTACAATCACCCTTAAGGATATTTCAAATATTAACATTATGCACAATTACAAAACAGAATCTTTTTTCTGTATGAAACTATCAGCATCCTTGAACCAAGTAAGTAGTTTTCTGTGCAGACATCAGGTTTACTATCAATCAGAAACTTATTAACAGCTTTGTTAGCCCTAATTAAGTGCAGAGCAATAGCAGACTTTTTAATTAAGTCTTATTTTCCTAAGAGAAGACTGACTTTTTTTTTCCCTTCTCTTCCCCACCTCCATCCTTATTTACTGCGTAAAGCCTGCTTTAAAAAGAACTGGGACACAAGAGGGGGCCATTGACACAGGGCCAAGGTGCCAGGAAGTATTTCTCTTACAGAATGGCTGTGTGATTATGCTGACCATATTTTATTCCTTTGGCTTTGCAAAATAATTCCTTTTTCTTTTTTTTTATTTTTTATATTCTGCAGGTTTTTTTCACTTGAATTTCTTTTTTAGTTCTTTTCTTGTCTTGTTTTCTTGTAGTGTATTTCCTCTATTGTCAGTGTTAGCAGAAGTATTATTGAAATTAATTTTAGTGTATGAGTTTGCATGACAGAAAATGGAGATACATGACATAATATGCATTAAAAGAAAGGTCCTTGTTGCCTGAGTAGACCTGTGAGCGGGTACTACAATGTATAATGTACTTAGTTGTTATGAGATAAAATTGGCCTTGCAGGCAAATTGAAATTTAAGTCTTTATGAGTGTTTGATTTTCTTAGTCCCAAGCAGTTCTGAGTGGTGTATGTGTGCTTGCGAAGGAAGGAGAGAAGTACTCTGAAGTCTCCTAATTTGCACTTTCTACCTGGCACTATTTAAACCGGAATCTTCTGTAACCACAACAATTGCTGGATTATTACTTTGCTCAGAGGATAAGCAGAGTGTACATGTAACAGTGCATACTGATCTCTTGCTGCTCTTGACATTTTTATTTACCATTATAGGTATAAAAACGTCTTTACCTGAGCTGTGTACAGTTTATATTTTAATCCTCGAGACAAGATGACTCGAGGCAAATCCTGATCTTGATGCACTGTCAGGTTACTCCAGGGACTCCAGTGAAATACTGACAGGTTATATGGGGTGAAGATCTGACTCTTACAGTTAAAAGAGAGGGTGGATCTCCACATGAAATTAATCTAAGGGTTCATTTCTCTCTTGGGTTTGCTTTTGCACTTTTTAAACAACAGACTGGTTTCCTTTGAGAACTGTGTTCAGCCGGAAGAACTTTAAAGGGAAGCAGGAAGAAGTTTCAAAGGAACTGTAAATCATTGGAACCTTAAAGCCACACAAACTTATAGTATTGTCTACCTAGGCTCAACAGTGTGAGCTCTGGGGAGCAGGAACTGGCCCTTGTTCTCATGAGGGACTTCAACCACCCTGATATCTGTTGGAGGGACAGTACAGCCTGGCACAAGCAATCCAGGAGGTTCCTCAATTGTGTGGAAGAAAACTTCCTCCTGCAAGTAATAGAGGAGCTGACAAGGAGAGGTGCCATTGCTTGACCTCGTGCTCACCGACAGGGAAGGGCTCGTTGGAAATGTGACGCTCCAGGGCAGCCTTGGTTGCAGTGATCATGAGATGGTCGAGTTCAGCATCCTCAGGACAGTGAGAAGACAGTGCAGCAAGCTCACTGCCCTGGACTTCAAGAGAGCAGACTTTGGCCTCTTCAGGAACCTGCTTAGTAAGGTTCCATGGGATATAGCCCTAGAGGGCAGGGGGGCCCAAGATTGTTGGTTGCTATTCAAGGATTGCCTTCTACAAGCTCAGGAGTGTTGCATCCCAACTAGAAAGAAGTGCAGCAGGAAGGCCAGGAGACCTCCTTGGATGGATAAGGAGCTGCTGAGGAAACTTTGAGGGGAAAAAAGAGGCTTATAAAAGGTGGAAGTAAGGACAGGCGGCCTGGGAAGAATACAGGGATGTTGTTCGGGAAGCTAGGGACCAGGTTAGGAAAGCTAAGGGCCACTTAGAATTAAACTTGGCTAGAGATATGAAAGATAAGAGGAAAGGATTCTATAGGTACACTGTGAACAAAAGACAAACTAGGGACAACATAGGCCCTCTCCAGAAGCTATCAGGAGAACTGGCTACCCTGGGTTTGGAGAAGGCTGAGGTTCTTAATGACTTCTTTGCCTCAGTCTTCATTGGCAAATGCTCCGACCACACCACCCAAGTCTTGGAAGGCAGACACAGGGACTGTGAGAATGAAGACATTAGGTGCACTCTAGGAGAGGATCTGGTTTGAGATCATCTTAAGAACCTGAACGTGCACAAGTCCATGGGACCTGATAAAATCCATTCATGAGTCCTGAAGGAGCTGGCAAATGAAGTTGCTAAGACACTGGCCATCATATTTGAAAAATCATGGCAGTCAGGTGAAGTTCCCGACGATTGGAAAAAAGGGAAATATAACCCCCATTTCCAAGAAGGGGAAGATGAATGACCCGGGGAATTACAGACCAGTCAGTCTCACCTCTGTACCTGGCAAAATCTTGGAGCAAATTCTCCTGGAAGGCATGCTAAGGCATATGAAAAACAAGGAGGTGGTTGGTGACAGCCAGCATGGCTTCACTAAGGGGAAATCCTGCCTGACCAATTTGGTGGCCTTCTATGACAGGGCTACGGAACTGATGGACGGGGTAGAGCAGTTGACGTCATCTACCTGGACTTGTGCAAAGTGTTCGACCCTGTCCCACACGACATCCTTGTCTCTAAATTGGAGAGACATCAATTTGATGGGTGGACCACTAGGTGGCTGGATGGCTGCACACAAAGAGTTGTGGTCAATGG
This sequence comes from Psittacula echo, assembly GCF_963264785.1. Classification (NCBI taxonomy): domain Eukaryota; kingdom Metazoa; phylum Chordata; class Aves; order Psittaciformes; family Psittacidae; genus Psittacula; species Psittacula echo. The sequence continues at coordinate 32,079,586 of NC_137739.1, forward strand.
CTCAATGTCCAGCTGGAGACCAGTAATGAGTGTTGTCCCTCAGGGATCGGTGTTGGGATCGGTCTTGTTCAACATCTTTGTCGGAGACATGGACAGTGGGATTGAGTGCGCCCTCAGCAAGTTTGCTGATGACACCAAGCTGTGCGGTTCAGTTGATACGCCAGAGGGAAGGGATGCCATCCAGAGGGACCTCAACACACTTGTGAGGTGGGCTGATGCCAACCTGATGAAGTTTAACCATGCCAAGTGCAAGGTCCTACACCTGGGTCGGAGCAATCCCAGGCACAGCTACAGGGTGAGCAAAGAAGAGATTCAGAGCAGCCCTGTGGAGAAGGACTTGGGGGTGTTGGTCGATATAAAAATGAACATGAGCCGGCTTCAGTGTGCGCTCACAGCCCAGAAAGCCAACTGTATCCTGGGCTGCATCAAAAGGAGCGTGACCAGCAGGTCAAAGGAGGTGATCCTGCCCCTCTACTCTGCTCTCGTGAGACCTCACTTGGAGTATTGTGTGCAGTTCTGGTGTCCTCAACATAAGAAGGACATGGAACTGTTGGAACAAGTCCAGAGGAGGGCCACGAGGATGATCAGGGGGCTGGAGCACCTCCCGTATGAAGAGAGGCTGAGAAAGTTGGGGCTGTTCAGCCTGAAGAAGAGAAGGCTGCGTGGAGACCTCATAGCAGCCTTCCAGTATCTGAAAGCGGCTTATAAGGATGCTGGGGAGGGACTCTTCATTAGGGACTGTAGTGATAGGACAAGGGGTGACGGATTAAAACTTAAAGAGGGGAAGTTTAGATTGGATATAAGGAAGAAATTCTTTACTGTGAGGGTGGTAAGGCACTGGAAAGGGTTGCCCAAGGAAGTTGTGAATGCTCCATCCCTGGTAGTGTTCAGGCCAGGTTGGACAAAGCCTTGGGTGACATGGTTTAGTGTGAGGTATCTCTGGTCATGGCAGGGGGGATAGGGAACTAGATTATCTTAAGGTCTTTTCCAACCCTAATTATTCTATGATTCTATGATTTTTTAAGGGTTTACAGAGCACCTTTTGCAGCCTGAGCTGGGTTGAGCCTTAGGCACTGATGTAATATAAGCACTGAGGTCAGTAAAATCATAGTAACAGTTGTGGTGGTCAGCAACGGCTTTGAAATGCTACGTCTCAATTATGGCAGTAAATCTAAGTGTAGATATAGCAGCTCTTTACTTATGGGCATGCAGGTACGTCCTAGTCGTCTGTGTCAGTATGATGGAAATTAAAAAAAGTAACCCTTGCTTTGTGAAGCAAACTAGGTTTTTTTTTTTTTTTCTTGCAGCTGCACCTACGGGGGCTTAATAGGATTCCACCAGCTTGGATTCTGGGTTTGTATATTTAGAAGTTCCTGTTTAGTAATCCATATGTGGTACACTCTGGTTCATTACCGTTGCAGAGGTTAATGTATGACTATTGCTTATATGTTGTCTGGGTATTAAAGCTTAATCCATATTTGAGTCTAACCCCAGCTTTGTTTCCAGGGAGAAAGCAATGACGATAATGCCCAGGCATATTTAAAGAGAACAGGGTTTTTTATAGTGGTTATGGATCATTTTTATACCCATGTTATCTTGAATACATTGGACCTATATGCTTCAGGAGTGTCCAAGTTTGATTACTTTTCTTCTCTCACTTTAATAAAAAGCAGAATAAGCTCATGAACTTCTTCCTCTTCTGCTCTCTGTCTCTCATCCACTTATATTAGGTTCACATTCACAGTGTAAGAAATGTTTATGTCCTCTGAAGATTAAATTAAAAAATGCCATTTTACTTCTTTTGATGACAACGATAGGTTAAGGTGAGATCCTTGATATCTCAACAGGATGTTCTAAGGTGCTCTGGACAGGCACCTGCTTGTGACCAAACTTGTGCTAGCAGCTGCTGTTTGGTAAGGAGTGCTGAAGTAACCAGAGTGGCAGGAAGGACTGTGTCGGAAGAAGGACTGGATTTTGCGTGAGAGTATTTCTTTGCTTGAAGTAAGTAAAAGGTAGGATCCTCTTTCTGGGTTTGTCTCCTGTTTGGTTTAACTGAGGCCTTGGAAGGAACTTTACAAAGCAGCTAGGACAATAAGATTTCTGAAACTTCTAAAATACCTGCTGAAACATCTAAAATACCTGCTTTTCCAAGGGAGGAAGTTTGCTGTGGTAACTCCTAGATTGCTAAGAGCTCTACAACACTTAGCTTGGACTACTCTCCTATGTCCAGGGAGGAGTTTCATCTGTTGAAACTGCTTTGCTTTTCTGTCCCAATTAAATATATTAAGATCACTCTTTATCCAAATAAGTACTGTTTTCTGGCAAAATTTGAATTCAGTGTAAAATTGAGGCTTACTTAGAGTATTTCCTAGAAGTGAATTTATCTTTCATGCTGATACTGTGAAGAAGTGCAGCATAGTTTATCCTGCCTATGCTTACAATTAGCATGAAAACCAGAAAGTATTGTGCAAACATTACTATAACCCAATTCAGAGTCAGCAAATATAAGATGGTGATTAAAAAAACCCCAATCATTCCCTTTCCTTCCCATAAGTAAGTATTTTGCTAATTATCTAGAGAGATACAAGGATGGTGCAGTCATAATCTAAGTGCAAATGTCTGCTACTGCATTATGGAGCTGTTGAAAGCTTCTTAGCATTAACTAGGAAATGTTTTGGAAAAGATGGCTCATCACTACATACTATCAAAGAAAACAAGACTGTGGGGTGAAAGAGGAGGAAGAGAAAACGGGAGCACAAAGGTAACTGCTGTTACAGGTATCTGATAAGGAAAGCTGCACCTATCCAAAATGAAGAAAGACAGCAAAACCATCTTTGAACAAGATGAAAGGAATGTCATCTCCCCTTTCTCCCTTTATTTATTCAGTGAATTTCAGTTCTTGCAGAAAGCACCTGGTTGACAGCTCTGTACCTTGTAGTCCTTAGTTTATTCCCAGCAGGGTATACAGTACAGACATCCACAGCATCATTTTCCCCTGATGCTCTCCTAACAGGTAATGTAGGGTTTGCTTTTTATTTCCAAGGTGTGTCCAGTCACAGGACTGTCTGCCCACTTCTGCAGTGGTGTGGGTGCAGGCTGGGCTGTCTGGCAGACTTGGAGGCTGGACTAAAATGAGGGAGCTAATGCTGTTTCTGCACACCCTTTGGTGGATGCTGCCACCCCTGAGGCAGTGATGTCTAATCCACTCATGAATCAATTATTGAACTGTTGCATTTTTCAGCCTAGTCTATTACATTAAACTGACATCAGTCTCATCTCACAAAGACATTAGATAGTGATGAATTTCAGGTACTGTTAACCTGGTTTTGAATTGGCTAGCTAGAGACAGACAGATTCATTTTTTATTCCAGCTGCCAGAACTAGTGTATGTCCTATCTTGCTGTTGTGGCTTGTTGATCAATGTGTGGCCTTCCTTGCTAACTCCTTGCTAACTAAGGGGAAATTTCATAAAGAGAAATGGAGCATAAGAATGCCAGAAAGGTCAAACCCTGGGTTTTTTTTTTTTTTGTTAGAACTGTGAAGAAGAGAATGCATATGTAAACAGCAGGTTTGGCTGGCTTTTTAAAAAAGCTCCACTGGAAGAAAAAGTGCAATACTCCCTATATGGACTTAAAAAAGGCACTGCATGGAATTAACGCAATTCAAATTAGGGAAGCTTATATCTATGGAAAAGAAATATTCAATACTGCTAACAGCATTACTTTATAGCTACAGGTACCCGCAGTACACCTACTGTGTATAAGTCCTGCTTGCTTTTTGCTGTATTTCCATAGGTGCATCTGCTAAGGAAGCTGTGGAAACCTTTTTTCTGCAGCTTGTTAGAAGGTGGAAGGTCCTCAGCTGCTCTAAGCTGAACCTACACGCGTTTTGTTTTGTCTGGACTCATTCCCTTCCTGGACTCTGGTTTTCTCAGTAACTGAAATTAAACAAAAAGGTGTTCAAATGAAGGTTGACTTCCCCAGTAGTTTATCCTGTTTTCTCTACCTAGGACTTAGAAGGAATTGGTTAAGTGTTTGTGTGCATCATTTTGACTCCTCATGGCAAGATGGAGCCATGTGAGACCTTCCATGAATGATCAGAAAGGCAGAGCAGTGGTTCACAATGCAGGATGCTGACCCATGCCAGTACCCCATAAAGCTGTTTGTGAGTGCACTTCAAATGCACTTCTCTTTCACGGTCTAAAAAAAAAAAAAAAAAAAAATTCAACAAGGAAATCCTGGCAGATATTTCCTGCCTGCTGGAGCTGTGGGTACATTACTATTAATAGAACTCTTAATTGACTACTCTGGAACAGCTATAAAAATTGATTAGATGCATATGAGGAAATAAACATGGGTCAGGCTGTAGTGGCACAATGATGTGAATTTGATGACCAATTTGGACATTATTTTGTGTTTAACAAAGGATTTTTTTAAATAAACATTAAACAGACCAAATTCTGTCCTTCAGCACTTCTCACAGTCTAACAAATGTATAATAAAAGCAAATATTTGGTATAGCAAAATAATATCTTTTTTTAAAATCTCAATTTCTGTATATTTCCAAGAGGTTAGGTTACTTTGTAAAACACCCATGAATTTTAATTGAGGCCAGATTAGTAAAGCTCGATTGTTGGTCTTTCATCTTAATGTGACCAAGAATGTCATGTAGCTCACTCTATTTACTAAGAAATTAAAAAATAGCAAATTGCACTTCATCGCAAGCCATATGTCTATTCCTCTCCTGGGCTCTGCTCTACAGCAGTGTTAATTGACTTCCCTAAACCCTCTTCTCCTGAGTTGTGACCACTCCTGATGAAACAATCAACAATGCTGCTGAGCAGAATAGGGAGTGAAAGAAAACAAAGTATAACATTGAGCCACATTAATAATAAATTAATTTCTGCAAAATGACATATAACCTATGCTTTCAAACGTAGAATCTTCAATTTTGGGAAAGACCATGTATTCTTCAATTGGGCTAATGAGCATTTAATAAACCTGTATGTAAAAGGCAGATTGGATTAGATTACATTGAACAAAAATAAGAAGGACCATAACCTGGCATTACATTAATGAACTTAGCTTTTACCTTTTCATTCTGTTGTTCAGAAAGAGTACATTAAATCACAAGCTAATATACAGTATTTGGCTAAGGATGCATTACCACAGCTTCACCTCTGGTTGCACAACACTGTGAAGCTAAGGAGCACACCTAAGTGCAAGAATCACCTGAAGCCAGTTTTCACCCCAGCCTGTTGTTGGGAGCTGCCGTGGTTGGCCCGGGCTTCTTGCCCAGCCTATAAAGGGGTGTGAGGGGGGCTCCTATCTTTGTTGGGTAATCACGTTAACATTTTCAGGCTTTCTTCTTGGCTGGGCTTGGTCAGTAGAGCTAAGCACAGCTGTGTAGAAGAGCCCAGAAGAGGTGTCTGAGTGTGGCAGGAGCCCAGGCTTCAGCTCTGGAGGTGCCTCTGCTCACCCTCATGGCTATAACTCAGCCCCTGCCTGTTTGCCTGCAGGCCCCAGTATCTGCAAAGCACCCAGCACCCCACTGACCAGGTGGGGAGCTCACCTGCAGGTAACTTTTGAACATTCTTTCTAATGATCACCTTTGAGGGTGTCTGTGTTGCTGCTTCTCAGTGCACTTTGCCCATACCTGATGCTGACCACGTGGGGCTTTCTAGTTTCTCTGTAGGTTTCCTGTGTTGCCATCACTGTTGAGCTTTATGCAGGTTACTTGATGTAGCAGTGTTAGCAGTCTTGGATGGAGGTGTGCTGTTCCTTTTCTGTTTTGAAGGCATGTTATAGAGGGAAGGAAAATTTTGCTGTGCACACCTGCTAGTCTCAAGAACCTTTCACATGCCTGAAACTCCTGCTGGTGCAGTACCTGGGAGCACCCACCATGCACGCTTATAATGACTAATAAGCAAGCACTATCAGCTGAGGGGGGAAAAAAGAATGCACCAACTCTTGTCAAATTCTCCCTTTCCTCTATTCCCCTTACCCCCCCCCCCCCCCCCCAAAAAAAAAAAAGCCATCAAAAAAACAAGGCAACCAAAGAAAAAACCTCCAAAAGAAACACAACCCCAAAACAAAACATGAGCCTTGTGGATGCTGAGAAAATACTGCAAATGTGAAATATGAAAAGACTCAGAAATTTAAAAGCAAATATAATGAGTATGATTTTAGTAGCGTTAATATCCTGATCATTTTCTCTAGCAGTTTCATAATTATTGACCCCTCAGAGCTGGCAGTGCACAAAGATGGAATACAATTATGGCAGGCTTATTCCAGATTTCCTTCATAGTGTTATTTATTCAGTGATGCTACAAAATAGCTATGAAGTTAGAATTTTAATAGCACTTTCTTCTAGGTGCGGTCAATCTACCTTTTTTATTATGACAAGTTATTTTAAACTACTTAGTATTCATGACATTTGTAGTTGCAATGAGCAAGTTCATTTAAACACCAAATCAATCAGTATTTTCACTAGAGAGAAATTTTTAACTACCAATTAAGAATGAAAAAGCAATCTACGTCCTCTAATACAATATTAATGTGCTGAGAGGGGTGATCCCGACTGCATGAGAAAAAATGCAGCTGTGCGTATGCTTGTCTTAAGAAAGGGTCTTTTTCTGTCACTTAGAATAATTTAATGAATAAAAAGTGGTTCTTTTATTACTACAAATGAACGGAAATCCCATCAAATTGCAAGGCATCAACACTCGACATTACTCTTAAACTAAAAGTGCGGTAGATTTTCCCGGTGATAATGGAGTCTCTGAGCACTTTGCACGATGGATGGACTGTACTTGTCTTCCTCTGGTATACTGTTACGTTTCAGGAGTGCATAGATCACAGCTGCGTTATGCTAGGTGCTTAATTCTGTTATTCTCTGTTGAAATATCAACCTACCTTCTCATAATGGCACAGTTTAAAAAGAAATATCACAGAGGCACACAGGGGAAATCATGTCCCTTAGGTTGATCGGGGCGTGCAATGATCTGGTGAGGAGGTGTGGTGGCAGCTGCTGATGAAGTAACTTAGACCCTTGCTGACCAAGCAATCAGACACGTAATGGCGGGAAGGATCTGGCTCTAGTGCTGTGGCCTAGTGGCCCTATCTCCTGTTTGGGCTTTGTTTGCTCTGAAGTGAGGGGGGAAGCACATCAACAGCCTTGGGGGAGGAGAGCCATGTTTTTGTGATATTTCTGTTACCTAAGCATGCAATTTAAAGGACTGTTGGTTTAACTATTTTAACATAGTATGTTTATTTGGATTTTGTCTTTATTATTTTTTTTTATTGAGGCGGAAGGATTTATATTCATAAACATGGAAGAATTTGTGCACATAAAACTACAGCCAGTGAAGTTAGCTCAATTCAGAAGTTGGAAATTGGAAAATCCAGCTTGTTTTTAAGATACTTGTTTTGCAGTTTGTGCATGAAGAGTCTGTAAGTAAAACAGTACAGCTTCTTTTCCCTTGCTGGGTTATAAATAGTTTATAAATCAAGCATTTAGTATGCGTTTTTTAATAAATCATCACTTGTCCTGAAACTCAGGATGCTTTGATGTGTGCATGTATTTGCAAATACATAGCACCTCTACAGTGACCCCACTGCTAATAGCAAACTGAATGGAGGTCTTTTCATAGGAATATTCAAAGTTTTTGCTGCTTGGTCAGCAGCAGCCTTGGCTGCATGCCACATCCTGCTCTCTCCCTCTGCACCACCGAGTGGTGTTGGAAATACCATAAAACCAAGCTCCAAGTTCACCACTCACAGGATAAAAACACCTCTGTGGGATATCGCCATGACAATTGCAGCTTCCCAAGGTAAAGATACATATAAAAGATCTCTTCAAAAGAGAATAGAGAATGTAGCAATTGGTGAAGTGAGTGGAGTCGTGGGAAAATATTTGTACCAGATAACTCTTTTTCCAGCACTGCGGATGTTACATTAAAGAGCTAATGTGTAAGTTAATGCTGCCTGAGGCAGGATTAACTTCTAATGTGTAGGGACTGAAGATTGCTAATGGCCTAGCTAGCATGAAAACCAGCTGTCGTGGGAAGGTGACTTACCTTGCTTGTGTCTGTTACCTGGCCATTGCTAGCTTTGTTATGCTGAGCACCTGCTACTACATTCTTGCTGCATGTCCAGCTCCTGAACCAGAAGAATTGGGCTGCTGTTGGTGTGATTTTTGTATTGAAGGTTACCTGCCTGATCTCTCTTCTCAAGATGCTGGTGCTGGCAGAAAAGAACTTGTGCTGCTTTCCTGAAGCAGACTTGTGTCTGTTCTCTGTGATTCCCAGTAAAAATTACAAAGATTTGCACCCACTGGGGATGTGGTGCCTCTGCTCAGGAGTTTCGTTTTGCTGTGCTGAGGCTTTTCAATGTGAGAGAAGATGTGTTCTTGCATCGATAGAGGGCATCTGTCACGATGGTAAATGACATGATGGATGGAGATAACAGGATGCCCTCTTCCAGGCCTGGGGTCTTCCTTTTTGTGGTCAAGTAGCCAGGATCCCTCTGGTGCACCCAAAGTGGAGGTAGATACCCATGGGAACCTGTTCCCCTGTGCCCCTCTCCAGACTGAGTGTGAGGAAATGAGCTTGCAGCCTTGCCTCACAAGCAGTGAGGTACGATCAGTGTGGGTGGCAATTCTCTAGGAACATTTGCCATGGTGTTTTGTATTGCCCATTGGATGCTTTCCTTATAGGGGTTTAGTCTTGGTTATACTTATTTCCCCAATGTGCTCCTGGGCTCTTACTCTGCTCACAGTTCCTTCTCTGGAAAAACACTCCAGTGTGCTCAGCTGTGTAGGTACTACCTCTTCAGCTCCTGGCTGCTTTCTTGCCTACAGTGTTTTGCTTCTCCAGGTGTGGAGGCAGAGCACCTATAGGTGTCCCAACTGTGTGAATGACAGCTCCACCCTCATTTTTAGCAGCAGTTTATATTGATGTGTGTGTCTCTGTTGATAGCTGCTCCACTTTCTTTTTAAAGAGCATGCTGCTTTACTAGTGCTATATAACTAACCTAGGATAATTATCTAGGATAAAATGGAATCTTAAAAATAATTAAAGAAAAGATATTAAAAGCAAGACATGGGGCAAAACAAATGTATTTTCCATCTTTTTATAAATCTTTTCTGTGGGTCAGAAAATGCAGTTTTTGACTCCTGATGGAAGAAGTGCCTGTATGACTCAGAAATATTGTTTTGTTTTCCTTCAAAGATTTTTCTAAATAAGACCTCAACATTTGTACCTAAAAATAGTATTTCAAGTGTAATATAATTTTCTACGCCTTCTTTATGTGGGTATATTGTCACTCAGAGGAGTGTTGCAGAGGCAACAAGACCCATCAGTATCTGTCAGTTGGTCTGAAGGTGCCTCTTTGGTTGCTGTATTAGAATTTCCATGTGTTGTGCAGCTTTCAGGCAGAGTGCAGAACATGGAATATTTCTCCAGTACATGTGTGTACAACAGCTGAGTGAGGAAGCAGAGGGGATAAGTGGTGCTGGTGAGAAATGGATGAATTCTTTTAGCAGCACCAGGCTGTGTTCTCCTCCCAGTGTACATGGATAACTCAAATTAATGCTAATGGGTGTTATGCACAAGGGAGAGAATGATCTACCCCATTACATGCACTAGGAAGTGCAATTTAAAGGTTTCCTGAGGCATCTTCAAACTAGATTTCTTGCAGCTTCTGCCTTTGAGTTGCCTCACATGCAGAACTCCCAGTGACTCAACAGGGCTTGCTGCACACAGATCAATGGTAGGGGATGTCTCCTTTATCTTTTCAAGAGGTGTAAAAGACAGGAAAATTGTTCTTATTGGTATGATATACAGATGCTTGCCTGTATTATGTGGTAGTGATTCACTTCAAGGCATGTACTTTCAGGTTATGTGAATGTCAAAACACTGGAAAAATAGGCCCATTAAAAAATTTGTGAGGAATTTGCTTTCCTTCAATTCAGAAGAGCCTGCTCTGTGACCTTGATTGCCGACAGGAGTTGAAGGAGGATGGATTGGTCAGATCAGATGTAAAGATCAGATGCTTAGGTGGCTAGCAGGTATGTACATATTTGCTGTGAGAATAATTATCCAAAACTAAATCCTCAAGGCCTTAGGACTTGAGGGACAAAAGGGTACCCATAAAATGTAATGGCTACATTAGGACTTCTCTCTTAGCTTCTTCCTCAAAATCATCTGGTAGTAGCTGCGGTCAAATGATTACAATGTGGGATTTAGCCGACATCTGAAGTTGACCATTTCCTGTGCTCTGATTTTATCTATTATGAATCAGAGTTGGATGCTTTTAATTCTGTAGAAGATGGACTTGTGTTAGCATAATTACACACTGTGTTTGGCCATACCCCCTGAATTTTGCTTTTTAAATGGAGGCTAAGTGGAGGAAAATAATGTCAGAATAACATCCTCTCATGATGCTGGTGTCTGCAACTTCAAACAGCTGTTTTGTACAGTCTTACCTTACTGCTTTTTTCTTCTTTTAAGCATAAGGGAAACTTTGAAAGGATATCTTAAACAGTTTTTTGAAACCAGTAGGGGTTAATTAAAAACTAAATTTGGAATCTACAAATATCCAGAAATTATTTACACTGTTGTTAATTTCTTCTTTAATATTCATAACTCTTTTCTGTTAATTAAGAAGAGAGGGAGAACATGAAGAAAGAATAGGAACAAAAGCAGTTTGCATACAGATAAGGGCCTGAGTTCTCAAAGAACTGCACTGAATTCATACTGCCTGCACTGAGTAAAGAATTTATGTGCAGTGATTGTGTATTGCAGCTGAAAAAAATGGGTAGACTGTATGAATCTTACTACAGCAGCATTTGGCATGATCCTCTTACCACTGTGATTGCCACTTCCCTGTTATACATTCTGCAGTCTTAAAGGACTTTAATTAGCTTGTAGAAAGTGGAGCTTGTAGTTGAGAAATATTCCCAGCTTGTGAAGTAGTATTATATAAAGCATTCACAGGAATTAAGGCTGCATAGCTTAGAATAGGATGATGTGTTTTCTTTATGCTAAAGAAATCATGAGCCTGCTGCTAATCCTTTCAGAGATATTAGTTATTATCTTAGCATCTAGAGGCTGTGGTCAAGATGAAGGTTTCACTGTGGAAGGTGGAATATATAGGCAGGCAATTTCTTGATGTCACACAGTATTGGCCAGCAAACACAGGTGCTGTTACTTCTCTGTGAATGGCAAGTTATATCCCTTTTCTCATACGCAGAGATATTTTCAGACTCATCCACATCCAGGACTTTCAGCACCTTTGTCTTTTTCAGTTTTCAGTAATACTTACGTAGCTTCATCCCTATTATAGTGTATTTAACTTTAGTCTTGAAATAACCCTCTAGTATAAATCTCTTATTTGTTCTGTTTTTGAATACTGGCCTACTTTATGAATTGCACCACTGCAGGCAATTTGTCATCTCTGTAGGATCTGGGTGATTTTTAAATAATGTATTTTAGAACATACTAATGAATAAAAGTACTGTGTAGCCCAGTAAGATTTGGGAGCCTTGTGTTAGTTATGAATACTAGAGTAGAGCTCTAAAAAAATGCTTAGAAATTGAAGGGTTCCATAAATGCTGGTATGCTAACTATGGCCCAGCTCATCCCTGTTCCAAAAGGGACAAGAACAATGATACTGCTTTTTGCCGGAGGTCAGTTGATGCCTGGCTCTTTATTCCCTTCAAAGACATTCAAAAACCCAGTCTTAAATAATTTTGTAATAGTCTGCTGATATGTTCAATTTGGTCAAAAAAGATGAAAGAACAATTCTGTACAGCATAGGTGACCAAATCACGTATTTGTGAACAGCACATACTTGAGAGAAATGCTTCATTTTCAGAGGCTGGAAATTATTTAAATAATCACAAAGAAAAAATTACTTCAAGAAAAGTAAGGGTAAACTAGCTTGAAGAGAAACCACTGCATTCCCCCTTTACTTTCTTTAGCTATACTCCTAACCGCTTGTAGTGGTAAATAATATATTTCATAACACATGTAACACATTATAATATCTATTGGCCTAAATGCAAGGTTAATTAAGACTCTGCCTTTTGTGTCCATCAGTAGAAGTAATAGTAAAATAAACAGTGCCTTTTGGCCAGTCAGCAGACTTCCTGCTGGATCACACTGAGAAGAGACTCTTTCTCATATATGTATATAAAAACATATGGCATAACATGTTATAGTATACCTGCAATATGAAGAGATGACAAGGTGAAATGGAGTGCCTGGTGCAACATGCTTAGTGAAAGACAACCCTGTTTCATTCCTTTTTCCTTCACCTCTGTATCTCAGTAGGCACAGTTTGGAAAACTGTGTGTGGTTATGAAAATAGATGGCTAGTATCCAGATGAGGCATGTGAGAAAAGGCTAGAGAAGATGACTAGAGATAATTAGCACAAGCTAGGATCATTAAAGTTTACATGCCAGGATAATCTGAAGAAAAATGACCTCTTGAAATAATTAATGCAATGATCTAATTTTGTTAATGGCAAAAACTTGCCTTTGTGCCAAGGGCCTGCACACCGCTTAAGTTCACTGATGCAGAAGGTTTAAGTTGGATTTGATGCCTATGTTGATTCTCAGTATAGAGATGAGATTGAAACACTGTTTGACCTTAGCTATGGGTAGATTTCATTTAGAATATTGAACATACCTGTGTCTAATCTTTCCCTTGAGTAGAACACAGACAAAAAAACCCAGGCTTTTATGAAGCTCCCTATGTAAAACAGCCTGCATGGCATTCCTGCACTGATGCTCACTGTCTTGAAGTGCTACCAAGACAGTCCCATCTTCGGGTTTCAGACTGCACCATCCTAGCACCATGGCAATCCTTTAAGAATGAGCTGTGAGGATAATGGAAAACTGGAAGTAAGGAAATGGCACTTTTAAATGAAAAAGTAATGGATTGTGTTTCTTAGCTCAAAGGTAGCGAATGTTTTCTTTCCAAGAGTGGAGAATTAGGAATGGAGCTGAGGGAAGAAACAGAATTAAAGGAGAATCGGAGTTCCCCTGTGCTCCAGGGAGGAAGTTGCATGCTCTGAGCTCATGGCATTCAAGAATTTAAGCAGTGACAATAAAGCTAAAGTTGCAGAAAAATTATTTTAGCAAAGATTTATGGAAGAAATGCAGCAGATAGAGGAGTCTGCAGATTAGAAGCAGAGTTCAGATTCTGGCAGCCTGAGCACAAGTTAGAGACCGGGGTTAGTGATGAGTGAGCTGTATGTACATATATGTATGTACAAATATGTCTGTGATCTTTTTGATATGAAAAAGATCACAAATTATATCAGAAAATACAGGGTCAACAGTAGCAAGAATACCTCGAGGAGACAGGAGTTACAGTAATATCAGATGACAGCTGGTAATGGGGCAACAGCAGATTTCTTTTTTTTTTTTTTTTTTTTTTTTTTTAGCTGCTTCCCTCAGGGGCAATGATAGAACAGTAATTACTAAGGAGGCCAGCAACCTGCAGAGTGTAGAAGTGTCTTGCTTGTAGTTAGAGATGCTGAAATGTGGCATATATAGGAATCAAAATTTGATCTCTGAACAACTGAATCTGCAGATGGTGGACAGGTAAGAAGGCAGATGGGATGGGGCAGGTAGACAAGGAAATGAACATTGCAATGCCTTCCTCAAAGATGTAATACACACCAGTTATGTTTTGAAGATTCATCAGTTAAAAAAACTTGCTCTAAACCAAATTTTATCTAAAATTGAACCTATGAAAAGGAATAGACTAGGTACAAATGGATACAGTTGGATCAGTCCACTATGTCACCCAAATAAAGCAGTGTGGCTACCCTCTTTGAACTGCTCTGTTTTGTTGGTTTTTTTTTTTTCTTGTCTCCTTTACAACAGTATTGTGCAGGTTTAATCAATGATCCCTAACCCTTGATGTTGGAATTGCAGACAGCGTTTGCATGGATTGCTGGTGTGAAGATGAAATGGATTAACTCTGCTATAAGTAATAAGCTGCAATGTAAAAGGAATAGGCATATATTGTTTGAAGAAACAGTGATTTAGGACTCTTGAAGGCCAGTGTGAGAAACCTGAAAAGGGGTTGAGATCTGGGGACTGCTCAGACCCTGCCAAAAATCTGCCCTTTCTACACTGTCTTAAAAAAGTCACTTAAAAACTAGATTAGGCATTGCTAATCTCATCTGCAAACATAGGCTGGTTTGTTTCTAAAAATTCTGTCTTCCAGTAGGACAGTTAAAAGTGAATGCCTGGAAAATAAGGTTTTCCAGTGTGCTGCACATGTTTTCTTGCATACGAATTTCTGTGGCTGGAACTTAATGTTGCTCGTCTCTGCCACAACACTATTTCTGTCACCCTTACAGAAGTACATGTGTTTTCTTTGGGGATCTTGTTTTGTTATCTGTGCTAATGAACTCCTGAGCAATCTGCAGTGTCAGAGGAAAAGCAAATCTGATATTCAAGATCTCAGTGGGAAGTTGCTCATTTCTTCTTCTCCACAGGTGTTCACGGAGTTGCTCACCTTGGCATCAGTTGCCCTACTTCACTTCAAGGAAGCTATTTGAAGGGTTGAGGGTATTTTTGTGCTAATGGAATCCTATGTAACTTCTGTAAGTTGTTGTAATGTATTTATATGTAAGCATTAAACATTCTTCTCTTTGAATAAGAAATGATACAAGTGGCAATGAAAATGCAATTGAAAACAAAATTGTACAAAGCTGAATAAATACTGTCCCCTGCATATTAATGAAGATCTGATGGGATCAGCAGAAGGTATAGCAGTGGAAGAAAGTGTTGGAGTGTGTCTGTTCAACAGAGAATCTCGAAGGAGATAGGAGTTATAAGTATTTACTGCAGAACAGTTTAAATGCCACAGATTTTAAAACAATCACAGCTGAGGGGTTTTGTTGTTGTAGTTTTGTTGTGAGGTTTTGATTGTTTTTAAGAGAAATAGAGCAACTGATATGGCTTTTCACTTTTTAGCTACGGATGGAAATAATTTAACATCTACATTTGTCTGTCAAGAGACCACTTCCTGCTTCTGCATGTAGCTGAAATTTACCAATACAATCAAGTTTTTGTGTTTCTAAGTGTTAAAGCATCAAGTATTGAGTAGCTTTGAAATGCATGCTTTTTAACTGAGATCTTTCAAGAAGTACAATTGACTGCAGATCAGTATTTAACACACAAAAACATGATTTACTCTCCTGAGAACTAATTTTGGCTTGCTGCAGATGTAAAAGTGCCCTCGGTTAATATGCTGCTGGGCCCGATTCAGAGATGGGTGAAGTCAGCAGGTCTTTCCAATTACTTTTATGAGTATCAGATGAAGTGTTTAATTAATGCATCACCAAGTGCTCAGACTCATTTTTTTTAAAAAAAAAATCTCCTTTCTACATATAATGCAGATCTTTCAAAATGTCACTGTACTTTAAAGCTGTTCTGCTGTCTTGGATGAGAAGTTATTTACACTTATGTGAATACATCTGAGATATTCCTTCTTTCTTCACACCATAATATGCCTACAGTATGTGTTTTGATATATTATGTGTATCTTTGAATACATAATATATTACCAGATGGTATGCGATTAGCAGGGTACACTAAAGTAGAGGGATGTCTTCTGCCCTGGGTACATATACACAGTCTGGTAGTGTACATATTTAAAGTGAATATTTTTAGTATTTTTAGGAGAGAAAATAATCTGTTGATACATGCAAAAGTTCTGTGTATGCAGTAAGTGAGCTACCCAGAAAAGTTTCATATCTAACATGGCAGGGGGGTTGGAACTAGATGATCTTAAAGTCTTTTCTAACCCTAACTATTCTATGATTCTATGCTACTTGAAGTATTGGAAAACTACCTCTGGCTCATGAGCTTAGCCTGGTGAAATTTTGACTTGGAAGATGTATTGTTCAGATACCATTGGTATGCTTTAAGGTCCAGTAACTTAATAGTTCAGACTTGGAATATGGAATACTCAATGTCTGTATGACTTTCTTTCACGTCTCAGCTGCTCTTAAACCACAGAGGAGCAAAAAGAAAGTTTCTGATGAGTTACTGCCTGCTTGGATAGGAGCAAGTGAAAGCCATTGTTTTCTCAAAACAAGTAAGCAAAACACCAGCTTTGGGCTTACAAACAAAGCTCCACTGTCAAGGAAAACTTATGGACATGTTTCAGATTCCTGAAAAATCAACATTTAAATCAAAAACATTGATACAGGCTTGCCTGAAATCATGCAATTTGCTGTTGTAATTAAGACTGGTGTTGTGAGGACACCTGAAGTTATGGCCGCCTGTTCCTAGCAAAGATTTTAGTCACCACAAATTGAATTCTGTGGGCCAAACTTTCAGCTCTTAGTAATAAAAATTATACTGTGAAGAGAAATTATAGACATTCCAGAAGTGTACTACAGTCTGTGGGTCGATTTGGGTCTGGAGGTAGCTTTAGGTTGGTAACTGATAGAAAATTCATGTAACAGCCTTAGCTCAGGTAAATCGATAAGGCTTCCTTGACTGTAATGAGCTAATGCCAATTTATACCACCTGAAGAGCTATTGCCTAGATTTACAGTCTACATATAATTACTATGACATAGATTTGCTTTGGTTCACTGAGCTGGCAACCAGCAAGGTTTACAGTATTGTGTCTTTTTGTTCTTACTTAAACTGCCTTTCTAGAGGGTGCCTGTAGTTAGAACCCAGATGACAGTTCTTCTCCCAGTCTGCTGTTTTGACAGTATTAGCATGTAAAGCAGATATCGCTGCGGAGTGTGGGGCTGGCTCCTACAGGCCTCATGTACTGTGAGCACGATGGAGAAGGTCCATTTCAGTGCGTTGTTTGGCACAGCGCGAACCTGCTGGCTCAGCAGTACCTGCAGGAGACTCGGTGCTTTTCGATGGTGGCTACTGTAAGTGGTGGCTATTAGGTTTTGACATTAACACCCTACCTTGCGTCAGGCTGACTGGTAGAGCAGAGCAACTTGCTAGATAGGATTGTTTTCCTGGGCTCTGCTGGCAGACTCAGTGAGATGGTTGAGTATTGGTTTAAAGCTGTGAGACTAGCTTTGCAATCAGATGGGCTAAAAACATTTTTTGAAATCAAATATTAAAATGCTGAAGAATATAATGAGCTCTCTGAATAGATGTGAGGAAATGTTTGAGCTTAGATTGTTTAGTCAGACCTGTAAATGATGAAAAGTGGAGGATGGTTACCACAATAGAAACAGAAGGAAAAAGTATCACCTTGTTTTTTCATTAAGTTATGCAATGTGCAAGTCAAAAGACATTTCGTGTCTTTGGCCACAAGCTTTCACAGACTCCAAAGTATAATGTCAGTGCACGTCTCTCTTTGCCTGGTTGCAGACTATCATTTAATTTCCATTACTTTTCCCCTTCTCCATTCATACTGTGATGTCCCTGCTGATGGCTAATATCAGTAAAAGAATCAATAAAGAATTATTAATAATAATTAAAGCATGGGCAGCCCATTGCACAGAGCTGCTTAGTCCCTCCAAGTACAGATTCTGACTCAGTTTTGCAAGTGCAGCTGAAGAGACTTGATGCAAGTTCAGTGATCCCTGGATGTAAGAGAGCAGGATGTGGCCCCTGGCTCTAGGAACTATTCTTTCAAAATTATTGTTAAAAGCAGGAAATCATGACTTCTGGTTCTAAGTGGTTGAAATGCCTTGCAACTCAGAGAAAATTTTGAGGAGAGGAAAAGGGCTGAAATGAGTCAGTGAGCTTTTTGTGCTTGGAAAAGAGAAACTTGTTTTCAGGTGCTCTTTATGTCACAAATAAGAGCACAATAGTTTCAAGGCTAGCATCTGGCAGTCATTTTCCACAGCATAAATACCTTAGCATGATTTCAATGCTCCTGGGAGGCTGTAGACTTAAATAACAAGGGTGCTCCAGGTCACAGCCAAGACTCAATTAACCCTGAGATTGAAGAAATACCTCCCCACCTGCAGGAAGGATTCTCATTTTGAATAGCTTTCTATTAGTTTTCCTGTGGGAATGACACAATATTGGCAGTATTTCTGGAACTAATATGACAGTGCTAGCCGGGGAGCATTTTAGCTATAGGTCCTTAACACTTCTGTGGTCACTAGGGGTTCTGTGGGCTTTCAGTCAGGCTCTATCTTCTAGCTATTGGGAAAATTTTCTGTCCTCATGCAATTGAGGTAATTCCCTATGGCAGAAGAAATGCCATTCCTGTATTTCAGCAAGGGGTGCATTTGTATGCACCCGAGTGGCATTTGTTGTAGGTTGATTCCTTGTTTTCCCTTGGGTGGCACATAAAGCTAATAATGGTTGTGTTTTCAGCTGACCCAAGATATTCGGATGTGTTTGAAATTCCTTAAAACAAATTTATTTGTACCTCAGGAATAACCTGATAGATAAACCATTGAGAAGAAACACTTCTAAGAATCAGAGTTTCTGATTATTCAGTCATAAGGATAGTGGTTTTAGGAAAACTTTAAGAACTTGAAAATAATCAAATATGGTAGAAAAATGTGTAACTGTGTTTTTGTTGTTGTTCATGTGTTTGTGGTTAGCTTTTTTTTTTTTACATATATAATTTTCATACATCTGTAACTTGATGTGTGTCAGAAAAGCATCAGCTCCCTGCATTCTCTGAAGTCCTTTGCCTCTTTCTCAGGCATGTTATCTCTGCTACTGTATTTTTAGGTAAACTGGTATATCAAAACTCTAATCCTAGTTATTACTTAGTTACTTAAAAGTTCTTTCAACTTGTAATTTTTCATAGCTCTTTACTGCAAACTTCTGCTGAGGGAGACACAGAATAAAAATGAAATTACCATGACAGAGGCTTGGATTAGGACAGAATGCTTCGATGAAATTTGTAAGAGGTTCTTTAAGTCTAAAGAAGTGTGGATGCTTCCAACATGAGATGATCTTGGAGAGGACTATGTTCATCTGGAGAATGGGTTTATGATGTTTCATGGTTTACTTTATAGCTACTCCTCCAAGTTTTCCTATCTGGGATGTACAACATCAAAAGCCACTGGCTAAAGGAAAAGGCTGAATTCACTTGTGCTTGTGAAATCTTTACAAGAGATGGTTAGTGGACTGAGTTATGGATACATGAGAATGGGAATGCAGTGAATTCAAAGTGCATGTGGTACAGAGGTAACACCGCCTTTGTGAAATCAAGTGTTATGTATCTGCTGGCTGCCTCTGGAGTCTGACCTGTTTGGCTATCCGGATTGTGACTTGATAAGCACTACTGTCATGTACAAGGAGATTATAGGCAGTGTTGCCACTGGCTCATGTTATCTGTGTAAAGCATAAGCTGCAGGATCCTGTAGAACAAAACAGGACAATATTGAAAGCAGTGAGTTGTGGCTGTAGTGATGAGGAGAAAAATGATAGCTGTAAAAGTATCACAGAGGCACTGTGGCTCATCAGGTGCTGCATGCTGTTGTGTGTGTTTAGGAAGGGATTATTCCTAGTGATCAGTTCTCACTCTAAGTATCAAGTAAGTCAGAAAGTGAAAGTACTGAGGCATGAAAAAAGCACAAAGGATAAATACTGAACATGAAACTGAAAACAGATTACTTACTTTCCTTAAGGAGTTATGAGAAAAAAATATGAAATGCTTATTTACATTTATAGTGATCATTAAATGAACATCAAATTTGGTTTTGTTTTGAGAAATGGGGAGATTCAGCCCAGATTATTTTCTAAGGTTCCTTCTGACTTGAATAATTCTTTGATTTTCATTTTTGATGAAGCCAAGAGGCAATAATTTCTTAAGGATGTTTTGGCCTGTGGGTCCCACAGCAAGCAACTGAGTCTATGATGTTAGAGAAGAAAAAGTGGATGGGACATCAGTTTAGAGGGAAAAAAAAAAAAAAAACCAACCCCAAACCAAAACCAAATCCAAAACCCCCAACAAAAACCAAGCACACATGGGTTAGATGGGATACCTTTTCGCAAAACCTGGATGTTGTCAGGCTAACACAGCTTACAAGGCATTGTAAAATTTCCTAATAGTAAAAATGAGTTTCCTTTCCTTTCACTAGTGTAGATAGTGTGGGCCATGGGTGGGGACAGCTCATCTGGTTTGTCAGGATATGCTTTATGCAGCATGAGGTTCAGCTTTCAGTTGCAAGAGGATAGTTCTAGTAACCTCAGCATGGGAACTTTGTTGTAAGGTAATCTGACTTTCATACAATATTATTGAAAAAAATCAGTGTATTAATTGGCCCTGGATTTAAAACTTACATTTTGCACTGACACCAGATTTACTATCTGTTGCACAGATGGAGAGAGGGTCCAATTCATCAGTATTTATCAAGCGAGATGTGCTAGGCTGAGAAATGTATGAAAGAATTAAATAGTATAATGCTGAAGCCCCTGCCTTGCAGAGGGTACAGGCAACTGTGCTACACTGTCTGTGACTGGTGTAGTATTACCCCAAATGAAGCCAGTGGTTTCCTATTTTGTTCTTGTAATAGGTTCTTGAAGTTTTTTAAAATTATATTCAATTCTTCTTGAGTTAAAACAAATTAAAAGCAGCTGGTTTACTGTTTTCTACAATAAACCCCACCAACCTGTCCTTGTCCAGAATTTATTTCAATA
The DNA here is from genome assembly GCF_963264785.1 of Psittacula echo. NCBI lineage: Eukaryota > Metazoa > Chordata > Aves > Psittaciformes > Psittacidae > Psittacula > Psittacula echo. Next base: position 32,100,208 of record NC_137739.1, read on the forward strand.
ATGTGTTCACTTCAAGAGTGTATAATAAGATTATTTTTGAAAAGTAAAAGGAAAAGAATATAAGCCTGAAACCCACTTTTGTTAGTTCTGCAGTATGCATCTGGTGCAAGGTTAATAATAGAGTTATCTCTGCCAACAAAGGAAAGAGCCTGACAACAGAGAAGAAATCCAAATGGGTTTGAGTTCCTTGCATAATTGTTATCTTAATTGCCATGCTCAGAAAAAGCTTCAGAGGCTTCTCATACACTGCTCATCTCCAGATGAGATTTACCAGTGCACAACTCACAAGCTTTCTTTTGAAAAGTCACTTTCTTGTTTTATCATGTTTACAAAACCTGAAGTGAGAGGTAGTTATGAATCTTCTCTTATTTGAGTCGATGGCAGATGCTCAGAAGGCTTTGCTGTGCAATAGAGTTAAACTCTCTGGGACTGATTACAAAGAAATTCCATTAGCAATATTTAAATGCCATCTTTGAAAGGCACTCGATAATATATGTGTTGGCGCTGATCAAGAATAGTACCTTTTAAAAATGGAAAAGTAATGTGACTGTTAGTTTAACATAAAAATGTCAAACTGTGGGCAGTCTCTTGTCAATTAAAGAATCTGGGCTATTCCTAATGGGAATAAGGATGAAGGGGATGGGGGGAGAAGTGAGTAGTAAAAATTGCAGATGTGCAGAACTACTCAGAGATAATTTGTGCTGGCAAATAACACTGTCAGCCAGTATGGGAGTAATACAGGCAGCTTGATACCTGTTCTTCCTAAGCTGCCTTAGTGATTTCTTTTTCTTAGTATCTTCTTTAATAACTGGCAAGGCTTAACAGCAAGCAGGGCTATGTTAATGGTGTGCTGAGTGGAGGTGGATTTGTCCAAATCTAAAGAATGTGCTTTAGCAAGTTCATAAAAGACACTAAAACAGCAAACCTGCTTGTTGAATTGAGGGATATACCTGTGAAAGGGAAAGGAGGATCCTTAAACTTTAGAGACCAGTGCTTGGGAGCAAAGGGATGAACATATGCAGCTCTGTCACCTGTCAGTTCCTGGTAAAGTTAAGTCTCAGTATAAATAAAACACTGCAGTCAACCCTTGCATCATCTAAAAGTAGCTTCCAAAGAAAGAAAAGTTTGGTAGAAGTTTGCTTGGAGTGAATATCACATAACAACTCTCTTCATTAGTTGGTACACAGCTCTGTTGCTTGCTTTAGGGAGGGAAGTGTTTTGGGGTTTTTTGGGTTGTTTTGGTTTTGGTTTTTTTTTTTTTCCCTTCTCTGCAAATTAATGTTATTTCCATTGTGTCATTCACAAGGGTGAGTGTCAGGATGATGGAGCTAGGCTTTTCTCAGTGATGTCCAGTGATAGGACAAGGGGTAATGGGTGTAAATTGGAGCATAGGAGGTTCCATGTGAACATCAGGAAAAACTTCTTTACTGTGAGAGTGACAGAGCACTGGAACAGGTTGCCCAGGGGGGTTGTGGAGTCTCCTACATTGGAGATATTCAGGGCCCGGCTGGACAAGTTCCTGTGTGATGTACTCTAGGTTACCCTGCTCTTGCAGGGGGGTTGGACTAGATGATCTTTTGAGGTCCCTTCCAACCCTTGGGATTCTGTGATTCACATCTGCCACTTTTTTCTTTTCCCCAGCCATCTTTAGGCTATGTATCTAGTGTTCCCTCTACCTGGGCATATGTCAGATTTCTTCTCGTGGTCTAGATGTCACTGAGTGTTTGCTCCAAAAATGTCCCACCTAAAATGAAGCCTGGACAACAGCTGCTCCTGTGATAGTAGGTGGATGCATGTTGACAGCTGTATTATGTTTTAAAGGTAAATTAGAAAGGCAGCAATACCATCTCCATTTTGCAAGACAGTAATGACTATTAGAGTATGATTTGACCAAGGTTATGCAGGTCTCTGGCAGATCAAGAAATTGAACATCCCAGTCTGTTGTGTGGGCCCTGAGACATTCTTTCATTTTAATCTTTATATCTTAATGATAAATTCTGACTTGTCTATCTAACAAATTGCCCAGACTGAAACAGATTTTTTCTTATTTTTCCCACCAGGTCCTTTCTTTTATTATTCTTTTGTCACATCTCTCTAAATGCTACTTATAAATCGCACGCCACAATTTTTCTTTTCAACCCAATAGTTTGGATCTTCCTTATTTGTTAATTTGTTGCTCTTTGCACCTTAATGTCTTGTTTTAATGCTTCTTTTATCTTAACTTCTTAAAAGCATTTCATACATAGATTTGATGCGTTTTCATGCCAGCTTAATATTTTGTTCTCCCTCAAGGCCAATAGAGCTGAGTTTTTGTCATTGCTAATTGTTATACTTTGTTTTATTCTTACGTCCTTCTGTTATCCTTTCCCAATCCTTTGCTCAAAAGAGTTATATAAATAAGTAAAATACAGTGTAACGGGTCAACCGTAAAGTAAATCAATGGACAACCTTGCTGTGAGGCCAAAACCTGGGATCTGCTGGAACTATGTTTCAGAAGACTAGCTGGAAGTTGAGAACCTTTTTCTTACTGCCACTACTACCTGAATTTCTCAGTGTTCTTAATCCCTAGTGTTAACATTTTTTAATTTGTTCTCTAACACAATGGATAATTAAAAGATCTGATAGAAAGCAGATGCAGTAGTTACTTAGATTGCAACACAAAAGGCTTGTTTTGCTGTAGTCCTAAAAAGGCCACCAAGTCCTAGAAATGCAGAGGACCAAATCCAAGAGGGCTTTGAGTGACAAATTATCACTTCAAGTACTTAAGGGAATAGTTGTCTGAGGAAGCTACACCTGAACTGGATATGGAATGAAGCCACTAATCCCTTTTCAAGCTTTTTCATCAACTGTCATAAGCCTGTGCTTTACCTTTGACAGGGAATTGCTGTGGAGCTTTTGGTTTAACTCTCGCCAAAGACTGCCCAGACTTGCCTCTAAACCCACCACCAAGGCAGCTTTGGGTGGGAGTCCTACAGATGTTGATATGTTCCTGTGGGCCAGCCGGGGAAGTGAGGATTTTAATAATTAACGGGCATATTTAACATTTCTGTTGTACTTCAAAGGTCAGCGCAGTGTAGCTGAAGATATTTTTTCTCCCAAAGCAAAAGTAACCAGAATGAAGCAACTGGGTGACATGATACAGGTGATGGGTTCTAAAAGATCTTTGGCACATTAAGAAATATGATAAGCTATTGTAGCACAGATTTCAGCTGAAACGATTAAAGATTGAGGGGGAGATGTAGGTCTTTGAATTCAATATAATCTCTTACAAACTAATTTGCCCAAACCAGCAGTTTTCCTTTTGTTTTGGATTTTACATTTAAAAAACCTCAATATCATCTACTGGATGAAAGCATTTTTCTTTTTTATTTTTTAATCTGGCTAAAAATTACAGGAAAAATAATTATTCTGCTGTGGTTGCTGTCACACCATGGCAGTATGCCAGGGGAGATCAAAAAGCTTATTCTGCTGTGCAAGGCAAGTACTGGTCCAAGAAACATCCATGCAGGAACAGTTTGAGGTGGAACTATTTGTGCTTCTGATTTCAAGGTCGAGGAGAGGTATTTTCAAGTACAGTTGGAAGGAGAATTGTGCACAAGTAGCACTTCTGCAGAACTTGGGATTTATTATATATCATAATATTGATATATTTTGATAATGGCTGAGAGGATGTTCCTCCTGAGGGGTGTCAATAACGCTAGAGGTGTTGACATGAGAGAGGACTGTGATAGGATAGCACAAACTGTTTTAGAAGGGTGTGGGAAAATCGTTAGAGTTGATTTCTCACTGGTGGACAATCAGGAGCAGAGGTGTCCTCAAAGGTCAGAAGTTCAAAGAAATGACCAGAAAATGAGAGGGTGCCTAATCCTTCTCTCAAACTTACCAGTAACAAGTTGTGCTGGGACCTCCAGATGTTATAGGGGAATATAACAGTTTTAAAACTAAGAAGTTGGGCTCATAAGAGGCACATGAGCATGTACATTTCCTTGAAAAAGCAGGAGGTGCATCAATTGTGCTTCTTTATAGGAGCTGTGAATTGTGGATGTTCAAATGCGTATGAAGCTCTTCCAGGGTTTGGAGCTTGTTAGGGGAGACGTTGCAAAGCATTTAGAAGATGCATCTCTCCAGCAGATCACACTTCTATCAGTGTCTGAGATAATTTTGTAGATTTTGCAAACCCTGTGTAATCAGTAAAGCAAATTTCTTTTCACATAGATGAAACTTTGGGCAGCTTTTGGGAGAAGCAAATTAAGTTAATTTGATGCAGGAATGTGTGAGCGTTTAATTAGGGACTCTCTAATTAGAGCAGCAGTGGACTTCCCCTTGTGTAATTGCTGTGGTGGAAACTTGTTCTCATGAGTTTTAGATGTGCGTGGGTTTTTTATTATTGCATTTTATCTTTAAAGAGGGAATAAGTGTGTTTATTAAAGTGGCTGTATTTACCCTTAATGCAATGCATTAAGCATCTATTTATTACTAAGAAGTCTGCTTTAGCAGAGTGTGTGCTTGTTGGAAAGCTGAGCTATTGATTAGACTGCTTCTGAGGCACTTTACTCTCATTACAGTTGGAGTAGGTTTGGTGTGGTGTGCTCTGGTTTCTATACGTGGCATTCTATGCACGCATGTTGTGTCTGCTAGTTCCTATTGAAAGTGATTTTCTGTCTTATATGGCATTGGTATTGTTTGAATGTGGCATTTCCTTCTTATTTCCGTTTGCTCTGTCAACTCGATTGATCACAAATATCATAAATACAGTCTCAGTATATGTACTTTTGCATGAAATGACACTCCTGGTAGCTCTAATATTTATCCCAAATAGCTTTTAAAAACAGAAAACCAAAGTTGCAGCTACAAAGTTTCGAAAATTATTTAGGAAAAAAAAGGGTTCAGAAATCTGAAAACCAATATATGGCAACAGGGACTTTTGTTATTCTTTTATCTGTGCAAATATAGCAAGGCCTGGCTATAATTTGCGTACCTTACAGCCATTACAGATTGCAGTGAGAGCTGGGCTGAAAAAGCTTACTTAGTTTTGTTAATATTTTTGAAATATGGGAAAATTATGCTAGAAAGAATGGCTTAACTTTCCTTTTCAATACTTTTTGTTTCAGGTTAAGACTTTTGGTTGTAAATTAAGATTGATTTTTAATTTTAGGAAGACTTTGAGAAACCTCCATCCAGGTATTTCTTCTCTTTTGAGCTCAAAAAAGCTATTTTTTTTCTTGAGGAAGTTGAAAGTCTTTGGTTTGGTTTGGGGTTTCTCCCCATGCTTTTGACTCTTCCAGCTCTTAACTCTTCTTTGCCCCTATATGCTATCCCAGGTTCAGTGCAAAGCCATTTGCAGTTTTCTAATTGGAAGTTTCACTCTTAAACCCCTAGTTTCTGGTCTTTTAATCCCAGGTTCTCCGTATAATACATGTGAAATATTTGTTTCATGAAAACTAAAGTATTCCCTATATGGGAATACAGGGTGCTGCTTTTTAACAAATGTAACATTTCTGATGGCTGTTTGGCTGTTTGGTTTGGGGTTTTCTTGGTTATTTTTTTTTGGGGGGGGGATGGGTGGTGGCTTTATTTTTTTGGGGAGTTGGATTTTTTTGTTTGGTTTTGAATATTTATTTTTAAAAAGCTCATGTTCCTTTCTTTGGAAACCAGGGGGATTTAAGTTCATTTTGGAAGATTTTTACTTCCTCTCCCCTCCCAGAATGCAGCATGAGCAGAGGTGGCAAAGCCTGCGCTGTGCACAAGTGGAGAGAGGTGGCAAAAATCAGAAATACAACACTAATTTCCATACCTAGGAAGATTATTGCACTTTCTTGTACTGATCTGCAGCAGCAGCATTAGAGACGGGGATGTAAAGGTTATGTCTCTTTGTGTTCAAGACCTTCATCTCAGTTTGAGGCAAGTCTGGGAGGTTTTGAGCAGTACAGCATCTTGTCATGGTGCTTTAAAATTCTTGTCAGCAGTCTTAGGAATGCTAGAGCTGCAGGCAAGTTTGTAAACAAAACTACAATAAAAAAAATTAGCCTCTAGCAAGCCTGAAAATAAGAGGTTTGGGCAGCTTTCTCTGAGTTAGAAAATGAAGGAAAGACTTGAAACTGAAGTCAAGTTTTCTTTCTAGTCCTCTACTTGTAAGATGTGTGTGGATTTCTGTCCTGGGAAGCTACCTGTGTAATTTTATCTCTGCTTGCCATGCCTGGAAAACTCGGTGCAAAGATTCTGTGCTGCCTTCTTAGCAAGGCATGTGCTTCACTTGAGCAGCAGCAGCTTTGCAACTGCTATAGCAGGGCCATAGTAATAGGACAAGGGGTGATGGGTTAAAACTTAAACAGGGGAAGTTTAGATTGGATATAAGGAAGAAATTCTTTACTGTTAAGGTGGTGAGGCACTGGAATGGGTTGCGCAGGGAAGTTGTGAATGCTCCATCCCTGGCGGTGTTCAAGGCCAGGTTGGACAGAGCCTTGGGTGACATGGTTTAGTGTGAGGTGTCCCTGCCCATGCAGGGGGATTGGAAGTAGATGATCTTAAGGTCCTTTCCAACCCTAACTGTTCTATGATTCTATGACTGGGGCTTGCCACAAAATCAAGGCTGATCATAAAATCAGGGTTGCTCTCCTGGTAAAGCCTTTAAGTTTGTTGAAGAAAGCTAAACACATCTCTGGTGAGTGGGAAAGAATATTTATATTAGAAGAAAAAGTAGATTTCTACTAGACATATTGATATACGTGGATGTTCTTTTTTCCATTCTAAGTAGTACCTGCATACTCTTCAGCTGAAGAGCATAAAATTTCTTTGAAAGGAATTCTGGAGTATAATGAATGGGTATAGTTTTGTCACTTGGGTTACTGCCTAGGTTTCAAAGAGTGTAATGAAAGAAGTAATGTGCAAGAAGAGTTAGAAAATAAAGCAGTGAAAAAACAGAATTTAGGGAAATGCCTTAACATTTATACAACCAGTGCCATATATTGAAGAGGTGGACATGGGTAATACTGCTCAGAAAGCCTAGGTATAGACTTAGTACTTGCCTGTCCCCTTCTGTGATGTGTTTAACCGTATGAACTTGCCTGCCTTGGACTGAATGTTACGTTAAACCAGATCCAAACTATTTCAATATGTCTGGGGAATGCAGTGATTGAAGCAATTACAACAATTGCAAATAGCTATTCCCAGCATTTGTACCACTGTTATATCTGGGTTCTTCATAATACTAAAAAAAAAAAAAAAAAGCTATTTAACCAAGACACTATGTGTGCATGAGACTGGACAAAAAAGAAAAAAGGCGATCTTAGCTCTGTGATATCTTTTAGATGATTACTACAGCTTTTTTTTTCTCTTGTCTTCTGCTGCAGCAATGCTGTTTCTTAAGTGTTTGTTAATGATTCCTTGTGCCACATCAATGTTGAGCAATAGGGTAATGCCAGGCAATTGTGCCAGTGCCACGGTGAAGACAGCAGGCACGACTGTCTCCTCCAACAAAGTCTTGGAAAACATCTGAAATCAGGGAATCCCCCACAAGTACCTTGCAAGGCTCTCCAGCTTTCTCACCAGGATCCTTTGCTGCTCCTGGAATGTTTTTATAGCAACATTCCTTGACTTAGCCAACCTGCCACCAGCACAGGACCAGAACAAGCAGAAAAGTGAAGATAATTCTTCTTTCCTAAACTGAAAGACCCTTAAAGGCTTTGTTTTCCCTTGCTGCACAGGCAGGTCCATACCCACAAGTGTTTCTTTTGTAGCAAAACCACACATTGCAAATGTGCGTCTGAGAGGTGGGTGATGCATGGAAACCCAGTCCCAGGAAGGTGTTTAAGCTCAGATTGTCACAGTGCTTATATACATAGTTAATCTAATAACATTGAGTGTGCTTACTTGGATATTTGCTCTAATAACAGTTCAAATCCCATTTGTTTACTTGCTTTGCAATCATGTGCCTGGCCGGACTGGGAGCCTTCCTGAAGCTGCCGCTTCTCTTCCTGTTTTCTCCCCCAGAGGCTGGCAGACATTTGGCTAGCTTGGTGTTGCTGCTTAGACCTTGTGGTGGTCTCTCAGTTTAAAGCTTTTTCCGTCACCATGTGTAGCCCCCAGACCACTGTTCGTCACTCTGCCTTTTTTGGGTGGAAGCCCATTTTTTTGGCTGGGCGGTTGTTTTCTCAGCTGCCTGAGGGGAGCCTGCCCAGACACTGCCCAGACACTGCTGGCTCTGGAAGGTTCCACGGAGAGGCATTGTGTGTCAGTGCCTCATGGGAGAGCACCTTGCTTGGCAAGTGACTGACAGTGCTTCTGCAGCCCTCCGGGAAAGGATCAAAAGTGCTGGAAACAGCCCAGGTTGGGAAAGAAAAGTGTGCTCTTTTCCTAAATGTAGGTTGGGTGTCAGGGCCCTCCCACTGCCGTGAGAGTGGATCTCATGGCAGTGGACTGCAGTAACAGGGACTGCCTGCTAACATGACGGGAATGGAGTGAGGTGACAGGCCAGGTGGCAAGCAATGCCAGGTAATGGGAAGCAATCAGTTTGGGAACCAGAGGTACTTCTCCTTGGCTGTGGTCTGGTGGTGAAGGAGGTGCTCATTTATCCCTGCACTGTGGGGCTGCTGCTGGCCAGAAAGGGGAGAAACCTCCTGAGGAGAGCCCCGCAACAATTCTCTATGCGCAGAGATGGAAATGCACTCTGGTTCACTGAACCAGGATAATACTGTGTCACTAGCCATGCTGTCCTTGCCAGGTGTTAAACTAAGATTTACCATACAGATTTTTTTTCCTTCCCTCTCCCCTCCCCCTGGGTTTAAGGATTGTTGTCCCTTTTTTCCCTTCTGTCATTATGGTTTTGAGCTGCAGCCATGGAGATATGCTTCCCTCCCCTGGGCTGTGGGGCTCAGGTAATGCACCTCGGGTCAGGGAGCAGGCAAGGGAAAGGCTTCCTGCTGGCAGAATCATATTTTATTCCACAGGGAGACAATGTTTCTTTGCAAAACACTCCTCCGACTTTAAAACAATACTTAATAACTATAAAATTACCAAATGTCAGGTAAACAAAAAGTTATTAAGGATGACCTTATTAGTTCTATCTGCAATTCACAGAGCAAGGTAATTGTCAAGTCTCACTGTTATTAGGTTGAAATAATAGTTTGGGGACCATCAACATTAAAATTTCATTATGATGGGACAAAAAGGCTCATGTATAATCAATAGTAAGAATCCATTATTATTGACTTGGAATGAATGAAGCATGAACACATTTGTGTAGATCTGAGCAGTTAGCAATCTTTTGAATAATAAAGAATTAACACTACACAGATAATATCATTCTGGGAATTGGACTCGAACTCATTGGTACATGTCTTTTTGTTAAAGTCGTATTCACATCCCTTGGTAGCTTCCATTAAGCTGTTACTCAAAATACTCTGTGATTTTGTATTCCTTGTCTCTGTCTTGCAGGGGAGGTGGGCAAGCGAGTCAGGGTTGTGGAGAGTGCTCGTTGCTTGCAAAGTTTGGTGATGGCGCTGGAAAGAGAAATGCATTGGGACGCTTCATGCAGCGGGCACAGGTGGGTGGGAGCAGGTTGGGAGGGTGGTGTGGCTTTCTGTCATTCTCAGCTTGGCAGCAGCAGTTCAATGACGCTATAGGTTGTTGCTTGCGTTGCAGATACCAGGTTGATATAGGTAATATATGTGATTCAGTGAATGCTGACTGGAGGAGAGAGGCACAGAGCCTGTGGAGCATGTGGGTTGCTGGAGACATGGCCAAAGCCACAGATGTAGCATGCAATGTTACCTTGTCTACTGTACGTGATGTGCTGAGACAAGCTGTTCCCAGCATGTTCTTTTCTGTCTCTGTGGGATATGTCACATTGGCAGCATTGTTAGTCTCTTATTTTCCGCTGAGGAGGTGGGCCCAAAATGCACTTCAATGAAAAAAAAAAAAGCACAAGTCATTATGTGCTAAATCTGATCCATTTAATTTTATTTTTTTTTTAACCTCACTTTGAATTTCTATATACTAAGTGCCTTTTAAAGGTGTTATTTAAGGGTATTTTAACCCTGCTTCCAGACTAACAGCTGCTTCTCAACATTATCTTCTGGCTATGGTTTACCTGCTCTGTCATGCTGGTTCCTAGCTCTCAAGATACCCACAGTACTTTGAATCTGAGTTAGCTGTTAACTTAGACTGAAGTTTTACAAGGAAGAAGGTTTGGGTTGGTCCAAACCTGCTTCTTATTACAGTGCAGAACCGCAACATAAAGTGTTACTTTATGTGTTATGCAGTGGAGTGTTCCTCAGTGCTTCTACTTCCATGTCTTTCCAATTCCCTGGAGACATCCCTATGCCAGGTTATCAGATGTGCAAACTTGCAAGCCCTCCCTATGCTTGCTAGCCTAGCTAGAGAGCACCTAGGAACAGTCCTATACAGAAACTTGCCCTGTTTTCTCCAGTGGCTTCCCTCTGTAGCATGCCCTATTTCTGAAGAAATTGGGAAAGTCACTTGATGCCTTAAAAAGAGCAAATCTTGTGGCTGTGGCTGGCACTCAACTGGCTCAAGGAGACTTAGTGGGGAATCTGAGACGTAATTTTTTTTTTTCTTTTTTTTTTTTTTTTTTACTACGAAATGGGAACAATCATTTTGTTAGTCAGTGGAGAGGGAATAATTATTTATTACTTGCATTACAATAGCACTAAGGACTGGTTGGGCTAAATGCCCAGAAATTGAAAAAGGCATTTAAGGAATTAAGGGAATTTTTTTTTTTTTTTTTGAAGGCACCAATAATACTTTAGATGGAAGGCCTACAGGGGAATGAGTGGTGTATTGCAGTGGCACCTGCTTTAATCCATTAGAATGGGTATAATTATGAGAGAAAGAGAGTGTTATTTCCTTTGAACTTTTACCAAGAGTGCATTTCTTCTTCCCTATACTTAACTTCCAGCTGCTTTTCAGGGGTAAGAAAAGAAAATAATAGAGAGCAAAGGCAGTAACCCAGCTGAGCAGCCCATCTGTTGCTGAGAAGGGCATGGAGAAGAAGGAAGGTACCACCAGAAGGGCCTTTAGAATTCTATTCCCTCTGCTTTGCTGTTGGGGAAGAGGGAAAAATTGGACCTAATCCTTGGTGAAACGCAGGATTATACAGATTTATTGTCAGTGTCCCCTTTTCTGGGAAGAAGGGGGCTAGAAGAGGGGAAAGCCCTTAACCTTTCCAGCAATGAAAGGCAGAGATCCAAACAGTCTTAGAGCATGTGAACTTATATTTATTTTGGCTTAGTATCTAATGCCTGTTTGATGAAGTGATGTGCATGCCTCCTTTTTCATCATTTGGCCTTGTGAAAGCAGATGCAATGGACAACCTGAGAGCTCTTCCGTGAGAGAGACTGAGGGCAAACATGCAGAATTATGAGAGCTACTGAAAAATTTTGGCCTGCCAAAGGCATGAGTCACTTCTTTACTTGCCTTTTAAAAATCTTTCTGGTTGTTTCTGGTTTGTTGAGCCGTGATATAAGGCATTGGCATCTCCTTTACCTGCCTTGAGGGTGAGGAATAAGGAATATATAGGTGTGTGAAATTAATGGGCTGAACCTAATTTCTGAAACTGTTCTTCAATTCTTTATTTTTTTAAGCAAGAGATACATGTAGGGCACATAAAGATATTTAGCACTATAGAGAGCACATACCATATATCAGTGAGTAAGTTTTCAGAATAGCACTAATGATGAGTATAACTAAGCATATATCTCCTGCTGAATTGTAAAACAGGTGAATAGCTGGAAAAGTCATCATGGTATGCTAAGGAATTATATAGTAGTTTAAAAATACATTGTATTCACAACAAACATTGTATTCACAACATGGAATATTCATCACTGATACAGTTCCATAATCATAACTGTTAAACATAAATCCCCCAAACCAAATCTGCTACTTTATTAGATTGACTGATCACTGCAGAGTTTGTCTACCTAGAGAAATCCTATTTTTCTCACACTGAGTTTCATCAATGTGTTTTCTTTAGTGCTAAAACTATTTTTGAGTAATCCATTTAAAAGCTGACTTTTTAGCATAGTTAAGTTGTAGTTTTAAACATCAAGTCTTTATTTATTTTTTTTCTCTTTTTCTTTTTTTTTTTTTTTATATCTAAAGCTAGGAAATGTGCATGCTATAAAACTGTCAGATCTTGTCTGCTTCTGGGTGTCTGCTTCTCTGCTGTGCTGCTCGATGCCTGTTGACTTCTGGGTGTTTGTTTTGATTTGTATGCAAAAGTTGTACCATTTTAAAGAACATGGCATATCTGGGAAACGACTTGCATACTTGAGATCTTTTCATGGGCAAAATACTTAGTTCTGCCTTTCCTGTAATCTATTCCTGAAACTTTGAGACAAATGATAAAGGTATAGTGCCTGCCATAAAAAGTAACTTTTCAAGTAAAAGCATTTACTTATAGGTCATAATTGTTTTTAAGTAGTAGTTTCAAGGGGTAAATGCTGTGCAATTTACAATAGTTTAAACCAACCATGAGAATACTTCATGCTCATAAACTGCATTTCACTTCTAAACTGTTATGAATACCCAAGAGACAATGAATGAATTTGCACACATACATTTTAACATCTGGGTTTTCTTTCCTCTTGTGTGCGTGAAATCTTCCTTGTTGAATTGCTACCTCTGCCTCTGGCCTGGTTTTTATTGCTGCAGCATACCTGTCCCCAAATAATTGCAAGTATAGGCAAGGTATAATTTTATTCCTTCTTATTCTTTCCGGTTGGAGAGCACATAATACTGCTGAAGAGACATAAAGAGAAGTTTCTGTTCTATTAAGGTAAGAGCATGTCTGAACTCAACAGAACCCCTTTTTGTATGACCCCTCCACTAATGCAGCCCTTTGGATTAGAAAGAAGGGATTTCTTCTTTCTTAGCAATAAAGTAACCTACCCACAGAACTGTTGGTGCTGCTATTTCTGCTTCTGGATAGAAGCCAGTATAATGACAGAAACTGTGAGTTGTTACCTCTAGTGGTTTATTAGATGAAATAAGTTTACCAGTTCTTTGTGGTCTAATATTCTTCATAAGTAAATCAAATAATGACCTTCCTTACCTTTCTGTCAGTCCAACTGTTCAAGCGCAGACAAAACCAACTGGCTTGTCCTGCTGACTCTTCTTAAAATAATTCACAGAACTTGACTCTTTTATTAAAAAGAGATGGGGTAATTGTATCGATTCAGTCTGAGTCCGTACAAATAGTTCTAAAGGTTTTGTAGTCACTCCAATCAAGTTGGTGTATTTAGTGTTCATCAAATGAAGAGGCCATTGAGAAATGAAAGTCTAGTCTTCAAAAAAAAAAAAATCTGTTCCATTTTTTTGAGTGCAAAAAGCATCTTAAAAAATTTAACTTCTATTTCTTTGTCTCTTTAGAGCTCAAAATGCTAGACAAGTGTTCTTGAGCTTCAGAAAAACTTTGTGAATTTTACTGAATTTTGAGTGGTGACAGGAAGATTCTAAAGAGAAATACTTCTGCTCACATCATCTTCCAGAAGTTTAGGTCCTCATTTAAACTTGTTCCAGTCTTTGCTCTGGCAGATGGACTGGAAGTCTCTTGGCATCTGATATTTTAATTTTTTAAACTTCTGTCAAAATTTTGTGAGAAAACTATCTCACTCAGCTACTTCCCGTTCTGCAGCCAGACAAAGCAGGTGATTGAAAGACCTTGACTTTAGTGAGACCTAGATCTGGACTTCAAAAACACAGGATGGAGGGAGAGTAAATCTCAAAGCTGAGTTTTCCAGAGTGTTTTGATCACAGAGGATTTTGTTAGCCAAACCAGAGGTTTTTTGGTACAAGCTTGTCTTACCTAAACTGTGTGTAATTCTGTAGTAACCTCTTAGAATAGTGGGTCCCAGATACTTCAGTTGTTTACATCTCTTGGCTGTAATTCAATTAAAAATTATTTTGCCTGTCACAGGTAACTATTTTCCCTGTGATGTTTGAACTTCCATTATGGTATTCATTATATCATGTAATGTAAAGAGTTCTTTGTAATTACATTTTGACAAATAGACATTTCATGTTCATAACATTATAGAAAACAACGTGCTTTTGTTTAACTCTTTAGCTACTGCCTTGTTTTTATTTCAATATGCAGCATGATTTTTCTGTTCTTGGGCAGCCTTTTTGTTAGGGAATTTATGTATGCCACATGTAAAAAAAAAAAAAAAAAAAAGGTGCAGTTTTGCAAGTTATGTGTGTTCATATTTGTCCTTTGCAGATAAGAGCCTTATTTGCTTATGTACTTGACCAGAAGCTAGTCAGAAAAAATCTCAAATCTCAATGACTGTGTCATCCCAAATCAGTTTATTTAGTAGTCTTTGGGTCTTTAATTCCCAGTTTATCTTTAACAGATCTGAAGACTTAAAATGGAATCAGTCTTACTTAATATGCCCATCAAGATGTTAAGTGCCTAGGCTGAGCTGCTTTCTTGGGCTTTCACTGTGAATATGTAAAAAAAGTGCTTCTGGATTTTTTCCCACTCACCTTAGAAGCCTTACCCTACTGATTCCTCTCCAGTGCTCACTGAATGATGATGCTTATATTAACAGAATAGAATGTATGTGGTTTAGGGTCCCATGATAAAAGAAGAACGTTAAGGAACTTGAATGTGTTCAGAGGGCAACAAAGCTGGTGGAAGGAGTGTCCTTTGAGGAGTGGTAAGGACTTTGGGCTTGTCTAGTTTGGAGAGAAGGAGGTTGAGAGGTGACCTCATTGTTTTTACAGCTTCCTGAGGAGGCGAAGTGGAGAGAGAGGTGCTGATCTCTTCTGCCTAGTATCCAGTGATACTACACATGGGAATAGTTCAAAGCTGCATCAGGAGAGGTTTAGACTAGACCTTAGGAAGTATTTTGCTTGAGAGGTGATTGATGCCCCAAGCCTGTCAGTGTTTAAGAGGCATTGATCAGGCAAGTGGACCTGACAGATCACTGTAGGTCCCTTCCAACTGAAATAGTCTATTCTGAAAGAAGCTAAAAGGGATATCTAAAAGAATTCAGTCCTTGCATGTAGTTTGGATGGTGATACTCAGTAACAATTAGAAGTACAGGGCCAATGCATAGTGTCTGTGTAGAAAGGCTTGAGAGAGGATACAAAGTGCTTAGGACAGCTAAACATTAGGGCAAGAAAGGTTGCTAGTAACAAAAAATTGTCCTTTAATTGTGTCTTAAGTGAAGAAAATAAGAGACATTATAAGTTGTGCTGAATTTCAAAATAGAATTAGATGAAATAAAAAAGACCTTATGCTGGTGTGTCTTCCAAACATTAGGAAGAGCAATGTATTCAGGTGACATAAAGCTGTTCAGAGTGGTATGGACAAGAGCTGACTCTAAGGAATTAAATGAAGACCTCATGAGAACAAGTGACTAGGCACTGAAATGGCACATGATGTATAGTAGATGAGGTATATAAGAGAAAATAATCCATTTCACATTTAAAATAGTAGGCTCTGAGATTATTTTCTTCTTTCAGGAAAAGAATTGGTTTGTCCTGTGTTGTGGAGGGATTGCCATGCTTTTAGTGGTGTCTGGAAGTTTTTTCTGGGATGTCTGAGAACTCAAGGGTCGTATCTTTCTGTTCCCCCCACTCCCAAGGAGAATATCAGAATATTCTACCCTCTCTCTCTCCCAAGGAGAATATCTATTTTGAGAACATCTTGTTGGTGTTGGTTTTTCTTTCTGTATCTACTCAGTTCCCCAGGAAATAAATTACTCTTCTTTGAATATAAAGCAATTGCTATTCAAGCAAGCCAGTCTGAGTAGAGCTTGTGTGTTTTAAGCAAGAGAGATTGATGTTAACCGAGATAGCTTCAGCTGATCCAGGTGACATCTTACCTGGTGCTTGGCCATCTCTGGAGGTTGCTGGACAGCAAAGGGTGTGTTCTGTATTTAATCTTGGAGTATTAAAAGGACTTTTTTTCTCAGTTGAGCACAAGGCTAGATAAAACCATGCATCAGCAGAAGCCCTTAAATCCTTAAGAGGGGTTGAAATTCTTGCCTCTAGTATTCAGCATTGTTTCTCAGCATTTTCTGCTCATACAGATCTGTTGAAGTGTTCTATGACTGTTGAGGATTTATATCAGGGTTAACCCCCCCACCCCACCCCGCCATTTATTTTGCAGGAAAACATTCTTAGAGTTTCTCCATTTCTAGGTTTTATGCTCGTCACTCTGCTTTTGTTGATTGCTTTCAATCTGCAGAGCATTCATGAATAAGGCCTGATAGGGCTTGTAGGACTGATACTCTGCTCTGACAGTGAGCAGTTCTTGTGTTCCATTCTGTGTTTGGTTTTGAAATCCCTGTTCCCATAGAACCGTTTCACTCAGCTCTGTCCATTAACAGTAGACCACATGGTATCATATTTATTTAAAAGCCATGGGAATATTGTTAACCAAAATAACAAAATTGGAATACATTCAATCCAAAGAGATTTCTTCCCCTCTGCATTCAAGGCATCAACATTTTTCTTCCATCAAAACATAACAATTGTTATGAGTGATATCATAATACTGTGAACTGCTTAAGAGCTTCCACTTTAAAACTGTAATGGGCCAGGCAGACAGAAGGGGAAAAAAAGGCTAAAAGCATAAATTGAAGATAATCAATGTGAATAGACCTTACTCATTGTGCAGTTTGAATAGGATAAGCACACATTATCTGGCGTAATCGGTTCATGTGATTTTTCTAATTGAAGAGAAGAAGTAATTAGAGCCTAATTGAAGCAAAGTAACACAATGTCTGTCAGCATTTCTCCTTCTACCACACATTATATTATTACCTGTCATCTTTTACTTTAGTTGGAGTGAAAAAAATGGAGGGAAAAAAACCCAGTTTAAAACCTTCGGAGTTTACCTAGCCAAAGCAACAGAACAGACACTGAATAAAGGCAAATAAGGCTGAGATTAACTGTGTACACTCACGGGTGCTTCCAAACTAGGAGTGCTCAGTCTGCCTCATTAAGAAATGAATTGCACTTTGTAAAATGGTGTTATAAATTCAGTCTTATTAATTCTTAAGAAGAATATTTAAAACATTTGATTTCAATCAGGGCTCTGTATCCTCTGCTTTACATTTCTAAGTGAAGCAGTTTGCAGTGAAAAAGAAAACAGATACTATCGTTAGCAAAATGGTGGAGGGCACCTCTGCTGATACCTATTTTTGTTTTAATGGGACAATTTTATTCCCAAAACTGTCTAACACTGGAAGACCAGTTGCTGCTGGTGCAGAAAAGAGATTGTACTTGGAAGCTGTCTGGGAGGCGCTTTAAACAGAAAGGATGTTGCAGGATATTCTCTGTCTCCTGGGAACAGAAATATGTTTTAGGACTTTTTATTTCCTGAGGGAGAGAAAGGAGCCTGGATGATGAGGAAGGAGCCTTCTCTCTCTACACAGGAAAAACTTGGGTGTAACTTGAAAACAAGTTTCTTGAGACAATATGCAGTTACTCTTAAGGGTGATATCTTAATGTAATAATAAGCTATGATAAGTAAAGATAGAAGAATATTTTCGGTAAAGAAGTTGTAACTCATCTCCACTTTCCTTGTTACTATCATGTATTTAGTGTTGTGTCATTGCTAGTGGAGCAATGACACTATTCACAAGAATAGCAAAGTTAGAGATAAGTCATCTTCATGTTGCAAGGCCTGTCAGGTTTCTTGCTAGTAATCCTGTGATTTGCTACTAAGCCATACTGTTAATAAAAGGAATTGTGGCTCAGTATGCACCCAGTGCATTTGTAGTTACTGCTATCACTTGTGTCCAGTGTTGGATTCTAAAATACTGGGGTGTGATGTCATTGGAAAGCTTTCTGGACCAAAAAAGTATGTTATAATGTTGTAATACAATCTGTCTCCTTGCCATGTGTAGTAATGGCTGTCAGTAGTGCAAAGGGAATATTATCATGTCTCCTTCCTCTTATCTGTAGAACAAAAAACCTCATCTGCTTTGGAAACAGTGACTCAATCTTTACTACCTACAGTATGCATGACTTATTGGTACATTACAAATATGCCATCAGTCTTTCACTTAAGGATCTGAATTGATATTGGATAGTGGTTAGCTCAAGTGTTTAAAATGGCTGCAGGCAGCCTGGCTTTAATTCCTGTATAGCAATCTTGATAGTGTGTCTTATTAGTATTCTGCTGCAATGAATTGCACAGATCTGAGGTTCTTTAACAATACATGATGTCTCAGATCTTGAAACAAAAGCTGCTCTCTGTTTTGATGTTGGGTTGCTCTGAAAGACGCTAATACCTTGTGCTGGTGGAAGTGGCAGCTATTTCTGTTTTCTTTGCCTGATTTCTAACCCTGTTTACTGTAGGGTGTTCTCAGTTAGAGGGAGGTAGTCTTCTGAAATGTGCTCTTCCTTTGCAGAGGAAAAAGGAAACAGTAAGGGTGGAAAATTGGGAAGGTTTGGTAAGCAGCAGCTGTGTTTTTCTAGATGTGAAAACCTTTTGCTGGAAGCAGAGGAACAACACTGTGATACAAACCGGTTAACCATGACTACAGCAAAAAGCCTGTTCATAGCCAGGAAGTTAAGGAAAGCTTACTTCGACATCTTCCTAAACTAGGGTGAATACAAAACAGTAAGAGACCAGAAAGGCAGAGGGGTTGCTAAGAGGATTTTTTTCAAGCTTTTGTGTTTGAAGGGCCTAAAATGATTAAATCGAATTGAAAGGAGTTTTGTTTTCATTCTGGTGCTCATATTTGAATATGAGACACAGTATGTCACTGTTTGGTGAAAACCATGCTATCCTGTGTTGATGCTGGGTAGGGCTGTACCACCTAGCAGAAACTGAAATTTTATTGAGGACAGTGAGAAACAGTGGTGGGAAGGGTCTAAGCAGCAAAAATGGGTAAAAGTATGCAGGCTTGTATGCAACTCAAGAACATACAGATACTGCTTGGAGCTATGCAGGTAAATAAAACTGACTGACTTATGCAAAAAAGAAATGAAAGTGATTACTTTGTTGTTTTAAAAAAATGCTGGAAAATAACTGTATTTCTCAATGAAATCTGAGGCAGTTATTAGCTTTGATGCCCTTAAATAAATAATCTTGACAGAAAGGCTTTGCAGAATCCCTTTCATTTTTATTCTCTGTGGTCACAACTTGCCACACAGCTGCCTAAATATGTCCTCAGTTTAGTGCTTTCTATAAGTTATTTTAATAGTGTTACCGATGTTACAACAAAGAAATTGTGGCCAATGAAGGAGAATAAGAACTTGCTAGTGAGTAAAAAGTCAGAGCTTCATAAATTGTTCACACCTCAGGCTTTGCCTGCCAAATGCATAAGGCCAAGCAAAATGTGTTCATTTGGGAAAGCTGATATTTTGTTGTTGTTTCCTTGTGCTGGAATGTGGTTTGCTTCCCGTGAGAGGGAAGATTTCAATTAGGCCCTCTAAACTCTTGGTCAAACTTTGAGTTTAACTTTGGATTTGAAAATTCAACAGATTCGTGGCCCATAATATTTCTTTCACAACATGGCAATTATGGAAGGCTCTGGACGCTATCACTGCTGCCTTCTATTTTTTCACATATATTCACTTTTCCATTTTCTGTTGTAACACTGTGGGTAGAATCTGTTACCCTCCCATCTGCTGTTGATCACCACTGGGGCTAGGTTCACTTGTGAATGTCATTTACTATTCTGAAATACACGCTTAGCAGTGAATCTGTAAAAATGCTTTGCTATATAATGTTGCTTTTTTTATAGAAGTGAGAAAGTATTACATTTTTTAAATAAAACACTTTAGACAAAATAAATATTAAAATAGTAATGCCTCCAGCTGCTGGCACTGTCAAAGATGCATTCATTCCATTTATCTGTCCTTTAATATGAGGGCTTTTTTCTCATCTCTCTCAAGTAAATGTGGTGCACTTTGTCTGCATGGAATAAAAATGGAATGTAATGATATGCTTTGCACAATCTGATGAGCACAAAGGAATTACATCTGTTGCCTGGTTAGGTGGAAATTCCCAGTGAGAACCTCTATCACTGAGCCAAATACCTGATGCTTGCGTCACCTCCTGTTTGTCCTGATGCAAGGTGTATGTTAGCAGGTGAGTGTTGGACTCTATCTTCCCAATCTGATCAGCAAACATATCTTGTCAGCTGGTATTAAGCAGCCCTCCTTCTTCCTGCAACTGTGTAGTCTGTGTAGGGCATAAAGCCTCCCTAAGGACTCAGAAGCTGCAGCCACCTCTCTGACAACCAGTACACATGAGAAGCATATCCAGTAAGCAACAGGCTTACTGGGTAGCCTGCTGGCTCACTGCTTGCCCTAAGCTTGCATTAAGCCTGTTCTACTGTCTTCCTTTCTGTTGATTAAATTACCTTGATTAAGCCTAACACATATGACTGTACACTCCAGTCATATATTCTGGCTGATTGCAATGTCAATATGTGTGTAGTTAAACTCCCTTCTGCTTTGCTTAAGCAGTGTGAAACTTTGAGTTCTGTCTTTAACAGCTCTATGATTTATGTTCATTGACAATGTATGCAAAACAAAATGAAATTCAGATTGTCATGAACAGCCTTTCTCAACCTCTGTGTTTAATTAAATGGCTCTCTTCAGCAACACTAAATATGAAAAACTTCTTAGCAGAAGAGGCAAGGCTACCAATGTATTATGTAGGCTGTGCACACTAGAAGTGATGTGCTGATCTTTGTGAGTCATCATCTTAATTTTTTTGATGATATATGTCAATAAGGTTTACCACCAATGCCTTCAGTTCTCCTTGAGGCATGTTATGCTGATGTTTGAATGTGTACTTAATTTAAATGCTTTTCTGCCTTGTTGGCCTCAAGTGTGGGTGGAAATGTGTAAAGATCAAATGGATATTGTCTGTGTAGTGTCTGAATGCTTTTCATCTTGTTTCTTCCAAAGCCTGCAAGAAATGCTGTTGAGGACATTACTGCAGAAGAGTAACCTCAAACAAAGTCAAGGGCTGTTTATATTTTTTAATACACTGAGCCTCATTTATTTGGAAATGTATTAAAAAATTAAGCATGTATGTACTGTGTGTCATAGTTCCAGCTTACTTTATGATTACTTATATTACAGACTTCCTTACAAAGTGGATAAATACTGTAGGTAATATTGCTTAGGGTGGATGTGGCAAGTGGAGTTGTTTGCATGTGCCCTTAATATTTAAGTTGTTTTTTTTTTCAGTGTAGAAGTGCCACGTGCCAAATCTGGGCTCTAGTGTTTCCCTTTTGCCCCACTTATAGCTGCATCAAAAGACATTCTCTCTTATGGCTAAGGAAAGTTGGAAGTATTTTGTGCGTACACAGTTACAAGTTGTTATAGTTTGACCCTGTTCTTTTTGTTAATAATTAAAAGCAGAGAGGGTGAGAGAACCTAATAACATGATCAGACTGTAAAGATTTCCTTTATGAGTCTTTCCCCATCTGTCTCTCCCAGTGCAAAAATTAAGAGGAGTCAAAAAAAATTACTAGGAAGCAAACTGGACGAAAACCCTAAGCAAACCAACAGTAGTGTTGTTTCTTTGCATCACCAAAGATGAGGGGTGTGGAGTGGGGAGAGAGAATGATCATATAAACTTATATCCTGATCTTTTCCTCTAATTGACTGAAGACTCTTAGCTTATAAGGCTTTTTGATGGTGATGAGCATCAAATAGGGAAAATGAGCAAATCTTGACAAAGAGTGTTCTGCAATGAAGACTGACATTATCAGTAATGCATCCTTTTGTGAGCTTGAGAATGATGAACTTTAGTATTGCATATTGTTTATCTCATGCTATTTACTCATAATATGCCAAAATAAGTGCACTAATTCCAAATATCCTGGGGGGTTTGGAGGCTCAGGTTAGACTTTTAGGACTACAATTTCAGCCTAGCCTCTAATGTGCCTCTGTAAATTACAGTGAGGTACAATCATACATTCAGCCATCTGCATGTGGTAGATTGTGCCAGCAAATAATTGCATGTGCAAAAAATAAAAGGCCATGTTTGAAAACCTAACAATCTCTTATTCTGAAGTATTTTTTCCATTTGCGATATATAATAATATAGTAGCAAGTTACAGTGTATGCTTTATTATTTGGACAGAGCACCTCAGTTCTGCCTAAGGTACCAATC
Source organism: Psittacula echo (assembly GCF_963264785.1). NCBI lineage: Eukaryota > Metazoa > Chordata > Aves > Psittaciformes > Psittacidae > Psittacula > Psittacula echo. Next base: position 32,122,328 of record NC_137739.1, read on the forward strand.
TTGAAGAACTGTAAAATAGTGACTTTGGGGAGAAAGAGGAAAACACTGAACTTGGTCACTTAGTGAAGAGACTACTTGATGAAAACCTGAATTTAAAGTAAATATTTTTACCTTTGTAAACATATTAAAAAAATGGGGGTGAGGGGGTTGGGGGGTGGGGGTAGGGGAGGGAAGAAATGTTTAGAAGTGCTAAACCAAAACTATGCATAGTTTTGGAATATAAATTAATCAGAGCAGAAGGATAAAAGCTTTGAAAGCATCAGCCCACTATACGGCTGCCCACTATATGGCTTAGTAAAACTAAGGCAAATGGATGCCAGCAGGCATTATATGAATAGAACAATAAGAAGACTCAAAGGTGTTTGCAAGGTATGGGTTGGAACTAGTCTAGAACCCTAGTATACAGGAAAGCTGTTAGAAAAGATGTTTGAACGTGGCTAGTGAGGAATAAAGATGCTGGTGAGGTCCATTATCTGGTTATTAGCAATATTATTAAACTGTCACTCTCAAATAAGTTTCATTTCTAGCATTTATCTACTTTACTTATCTAATTTTGTCTTCCTGACACTAAGACTTTTTGTCTTTTGCTTTGAAGAAGTTTGCGACCAAAATTTGTTCCTCATGTATGTACGCAGACACTGCAATCACAGTTTACATCTTAACCTTGTCTTGTTCAGGTGCAGATTTAGCTGTACATTAGGTGATGGAGTATGCTCCAAATTTTCATTGTTTTTGAGGCTTTTCTCATCTCTGATTTATTAATTATGCAGATATACAGCTGCAGTCTGTATTCTAATTACCCTAACGCCAGACTAAAGAAGGTAAAACTTCTTGATTCCGTCTTGCTACTTGCTCTTTTAAAGCATTTTTAGGATCAACTGCACCCTTTGGCAGCAGCTGACTATTGACAATGACGCTGAAGCCCTAGCTGCAGTTTGTGCCCCACAGCCTGCACTTCTACATGCTGTCCCCAGATACAGCTTTAATAGTGACATAAAAATGTGCTCACTGGGCAGCAGGTTGTTTAGATTGTTTGCAGCTCCAGTATTAATTAGGGGTGAAGATTTCAGCACTGGGTAACATGAAGTGAGATGATGGAGACTTTAAACTGTAAAAGCTGACATTTTTGTGCACTATGTCAAGGTGATGACACATTGCCTCCGGGCCAGTAACTACCTATTTAGTATGTATAGTTACTGCTAGTGCCTCCCCTTTTCCATTTCAGGCCAGTTCAGCAGCCTAAAATAACACGATGTTATAGGTAATGTTATGCAAACTGACCTAAGCCTCTATAGGCAGTCTTCTAAGCTGTATCTGCTCCTGAGGATTTCCTGGCTGGTCTTCTAATGCTGTAGCAGATGATTCTTGTGAATGTGTTTCCTGCCTTTGTTTTGGGGTGGTGTTTTTTTTTTTTTTTTTTTTTGTGAGGTGTGTCTTGCTTCTTTAAAAAACAAAATAAGGATGATAGTGATGACAGTGTCCCAAACTTTGTGTGTGGGAAGCTTTAGTAAGATACTTACTGGTTCTTATGTCTTGCACCCTGACTGGCTGCTGTTGTTACTGTAACTCGTCTCCTGAGCCCTGTGTCTTGAAAGTCTTTCAAGATAGAGGCTAAAGACTTTCCCAAAAGGTCATGTGTTTTCTGTAGGGTTGGACTGCAAAAGTAAACTATAGAAGACTGCACGTTCAGAAATAGGCATGATGGAATTCATTTGCACTGCTTTATAGTAACTTCATCTCTTTTCCTCCCTGTCTGTGATAGACTTTCAACCCCACATAGGGCCATCTTTTCCATTGGTCTGTATAAACTGTTGAGCAACACAGACTAAAAGCAGCCGGAGATCTGAACTCCTTTATGTCTAGTCCACGCCTCTTGTGAGATTTGACATTAATAGTAACTCAAGAATGCAAGAGCCTTTATAGCCTCTATAGATATGAAGGCTTGTTGCAGGATTATCCTGCAAGCAGACATACTGTACACCCTTCTTGTCCTGAATTAGCAGGTATATCTTAACAGGAAAATGGAATAGGAATTGGCCAAAATCTTTTCCCAAGATCTGTGTTCCTACTCTGAGGTTTTATTAGCAGAACCACTTTGGTACTGCTTTTAAAATGTAACAGTTTCTGCAGGTAAATGGGAAGTTGGACAGAACTGTCTCTGAACCTACTCTGTTATTTTATTATATAACCACACAAGCTAGATGATTAAAGGTGATATGTGTTAAATGCTATTTCACATTTGGCAGTGGCTCAGAACAAATATAGCATAGCTTGAAAATACTGAAAGTGTCAAAATTTGCATCTCAGAAGTTTAGTCTCTGTAACATGGATGCTTTTATAAAAATAGGGAGAACTTTGGTGTTTCGGAAACCCTAATAAGGCTGAAGGGATTGATAAGGCACAGTTTATACTCAAAAAGTATATAACTAGTCAGTTACAAAATGGACAAAGTCCAACTAGAAAATATGGGTGATCACAAATGGTTTAATGCATTTGGGTTTAATGCACTTTGTTTAATTGCTCCCAACATGCTGAAAAGCTGAAATAGCTAAATATGTAGCTACTGCTAGTATTCTTGGGCCTTTTCCAGGAACAAGTCTAGGCAGCACTGATCTTTAGTATCCTTTAGAAGAATATAATGCTGGAGTCAATTACTCAAAATTTAGAATTAAACTAATGTAGAAGAGAACAAAATGTGTGTCCCAATGTGAGCCAAATGATACTTAAAAGGAGTCTAAATTTGGTAAATTCATGCTGCCTTTCATCTCCTGCATTATTAGCATTATGATCACAGGGATTTCTCATATACTATATGCTGTCAGAAACTTACAGCTGCTATACTTTTGCTGAACCTGGCATTAATTTATCACTACTTAACTTACCCATATCTACAGCTGGCTCTGAATTTGGCCAATCTGTAGTGTGTTATTTCCTTGGGTTTTTTCTTTTCTTTTTTTTTTTTTTTTTTTTTTACACAGGCCAGAGAAAAATAAAACTCCCTGTTTTCCACTTTCTACTTTTAAATCTCAAAATGCCTTTCTCTGTTTCTGTGTTACTGTGACTAGAGTTTTTCAAATCATCAGAGCTTTTCCCTCTATCTTAATCGCTTCGCTACCTTGAAATACAGAGGAGCTAGTGATCTTTTTCTCCCTTTAAATCATAGGTGAAAGCTCTGGGAACAACAGAGGAAATTCTGCTGGCTGCTTAAAACAGATTTATCAGTAAGACTTGGTATTAATAGTAGGCATGGAATTAATCTATTAAAAAGTCAAAGAATGGCATTTATGAAAATACAGCATTTATAGCAATATTTTGCCTTAGTATCAACCAAGTAATATATTCACATAGAACGACATAACATTCAGTGGAGTGGAAAATAGTTTATGTAAAATCGTCTTCACTATGAAATTGTATCAATACTCAGGAAAGAAAAGAGATTTTTAAAGGTAAGATGCAAAGCTGTTCTGTTGCTTCATGAAAAGGCTTTTTACATGTGATAAAAATTAGTTTAGACAGCTAAGCAAAAAAGCTAATTCATGGGAATTACCAAAGAAAACAAGTTATAGGCACTGTGAAGAGAGGTTATGTTAAGGTCAGGACCTCATAAATGATCATGGCAGAAAATCATATGCTCTTTTTGTCTGACCTGCGTGAAATATCCATGTCTGCCCTAACTCTTAAATTATAGTGAGTCTGTAGTCTTAGTCTGACTCATTCATAAACCAGTCTTTGATAATACTCTGATGGATGATCACGATTTCCAGTGCTGAGAAGATGTTAATATTCTGGCGTTTTGGGTACTCCCCATTCAGATAGTATCTTCGCACGGAAACAAGGCAGTGTAACAAGACAAAACCCTCCAGTAAATAGGTTTGATTCCTGCCCAAATCTTCCACCCCCTGGGGATGTGTGGAAGGCCAAAGATGTCTTTCAAGCCTGAGTTCTCACTGTTCTTCTCCAACGCCGTTGGAGTTGTGGCTCCGAGATCCTCATTGACTGCTGCCATTGCTCTTCAAGGCAATACAAAAGAAGGCACAGAGCAGTTAATGCAGCCTCAGGCGTAGGCGGTGTGGTTGTCAGCTCTATTCACTTGCTTTTCCCCTCTTAACTGGGCCTACAGCCAGATCCACAGACTTTCATCTTTGAAGAAATGGTGCTGCAAGGGCATGGATACAAGTGCAAAGGATTATGCATTCAATTACTTTTAGCCAGATGGTTTCTGTGAGCCACAAAATGCCTTCCAAAGGAAAGAGAAAGGTGGATGTGGTTTTTTAAACTGCCTTTAAATAGCAAAGATCATTGCCTTATATCTGTAATTATAATACAGTGGTCTTCAAAGAGATTTTACCTTAGAATAAATTACACCTTTACCTTTCTAGCTGTTAAAATAGAGTGGTCTACCACAAAAGCTCAAATTGACAGGAAGTTCTGATATTATGCAGTTCATGTGTCCTATATTTTACTATCCTTTACCATGAGTAGCTTTCAGTAGCTAATTTTAAATGATGGTTAGTTCAGGAAAGCCAGCTTTCCAAAGTTCAGGACAGAACCTTGTGATTTTATACCAAAGATACTGTTATTCAGTTTCGGGGTTTAAAAACAAAACCAAGAGTCTTTCAACTTGAAACCTACAGACACTTTTTTTTTCCTGTTGTATCAACCACAAACTAAAAAGTGTTCTACTTATATTGTGGCTATTTAATTCTGAATCTTTCTTTGTTGCATAAACTTGTACATGTGTTCAGTTATAACTTTGTCAGATATTTGATCTATAACTACTTTGAGTTATGCAAGCAGAAAGTCCAAACAATCCTCAGTAGAGTTAATATAGCAAGGCTCTGATAATCTTAGAATATTAAGCCTCAGAACTCTCTCACATTGGCATTTTGTTTATTTGAAAAATATGTGGGAAATTGGAGAGCTCAGTCTCAGTAAATTATATTCAGTGGCTGCCTTTCATTTTAGTGGTTTTCTCTGAACTTTTCAGCTTCTTATACTGGCCAATGGAAGAGACTTACCTGTGCAGACATCTAACGTCTGGGATAAATGTGAAAACGGCTTGAGGGATCAGTAAAGAGTCTTGCTAAAACAGTGATATGCTGTGTGGAGCTGTCAAATACTCTCTTAGTTTTTGGTGGAGATATAGCGTGCTCTGTGAAACTATGAAGCTCTGTATTCTGAAACCATGAGCTGATCTCTGTGTGCATTTGATAATGGGTCCTGTGGGTGGCCATCACATTACACTGAAGTGGTTTTCCTATTCAGGTAGTGGCAAAGTCCTTGCACACCCAGATGTATCACTATTCCAAACAAAGCACTGCAGCAATCAGGATTGAATGATTTGGGAATCACCCAATTGTTTCAATTTGAAGCAATTACATCACTTTAAACAGAGCTTTGTAGTACTTCCTTAAATATTGCACACCAAGTGTTTTCATCCAAGAAATATTTTGTAAAAGATAATAATTCTTTACTGGCAACTTAAGAAAAGGAATGGGAAAGTGGACTCATTGTCTGTGCCCACATGGCACCAACTTTCATGTCGTAAGAAGTACTATTATAACTTAAAATCTGCTTCCAGTGAATGCGCATTCTTTGCATGCTGTTCCTGGATAGGTCTGTATAGTGCAAAGTAATTTATTTTTTTTTCCTAGGGACTGAATAGGTTTTTTATGTATAATTTCCTTCTCTCTGTGTACTTTGTGGACCTGACTTTATTAAATTAATGCTACCTTCTTTGTACCTAACAGTGCAAAGAAAATGCAAAATTCCCTCTTCCCACTTGTCCTTGTCACTATAGTCAACTGTGAGCAATGGCTAGGTTATATACAGACAGCTTATATTGTCTTTTTCTTAAAAGATCTCAAGCCAAATGCAGCTTTAATGAAGTCTATGTGCCAGCGAATAGAGAAAGTGGCTTGGCAGGGTGTGGGTGTGTGGGTTTGGTTTTTATTTTTTTGCTTTGTTTGTTTTTTTTTAGAGTTTTATATGATTAAGATGGAAAACAAATTGCTTGTGCAGTTAGAGGAAGATGAGGAGGCACAAGTGAAAATAGGGACATGACAGTCATTTTGTTGTTGCTGGGAAATAAGAGGAAGAGGGCTGCTAACACCCTAAAATTGACATGATAGGATTGGGTATTTAGAGTGAACATGATACAGCCATCTTTGGGAGCAGAAGCTATGATGTTGCAGGAATCAAGGTGTCTCCACAAACTGATTAAATGGAACTTTATGTAGAAGGAAAAGTGGGGAACAGAATCAGCTCAGTAATATTGCACAATTTGACTTTAAACCTCCTCAGCACTGAATTCGTAGCAGTCCTACCTCTTCCATCTGGTAGTTGAGGTGCATTAGACCATTTTCTTGTTTTGTTGTTTACAGACCCACAAAATTAATTATGATGACTGTAAGGAACCTGTTTAGTGGTAAAGAGACCAAGAGTTTGGTGTCCCTGTGTGATTCTTGAAAATAGTATGAAAATAGTTATGACACAACGTTGAGGAAAAAGCCTGGTCATAGAGAAAAATTGCTGTTTAAAGGACATTCCTCAATGTATAAAAAATTGTCTCCTGAGAGAAAGCCAAGACTGATTCACTTACTTTAACCTTCTGTGCTGAAAGCAAATAAGCTTGAGGTACAAACAGATTGGGAATTAATTGGTGTAATTAACATTTTGTGATTATAATGACTTCTAATCAATATTTCATGCAAATAGCTGTATTGATGTGTTGAAGAAAGGGTGCTAGTTGTATTTGAATGGGGGGGAAAAAGAACACTTTAAAGCCCTAATAAAATTCAAACTTTTCAGCTCAGGTAAAGCCCCAACCACATCTTTTTCAAGGTAAAAAGAAGATCCTTTAGTGACCTATTTAATTAAAATGGCTCTGATAGAGCTGCTGACTAAACTTCATAAAATGAAGTGACTGGAGATGAAGCGCATCCCCCTGCTGACAGTTCCCTCTGTTAAAACACTGTGTTTCATCAGGATAACAAAGCAAAACAGAGAAACCCACCTGATCCAAGCTCACAGCAGTGAGAACCCTTCTCGTGGCAGGAGTAGCCTGGGACTTGGTTCAGATGTCAAAGAAGCGAATGGGATATCAAGAAGATTTCAAGGCAAGGAGAAAGGTTTGAAGCCCCCTTTTGGATGAGTGAATGAGGTCTGACTTCTTTCTCTCTCTCTAGAAATCACCTCCAAATTGTTCTTCAGTTCTTTTTCTTTCTGAAGTTGTATTTAGAATGGGCAGATCAGAAAAGGTTAGATAAAAACTGCAATTTTCCTGCACTCCAACCTTCAGCTTCATGTGGTAAACTGTACCCTTAGCAAACCTGATTTACCAGCAATTCCAAATTTTTCCTCTTTCAAATGAGAATTGGAGATCAGGCAGCATAAAAATGCAATCACTGCTAAACTTAAATGCTTCCTGAAGAATCTGTTTAAATATATGATGGAATAAAAAGTGTTTAGTTTTGACTTTTGAAGTTCAGAAGTAGCAGGAGTAGGTTTGGAATAGTTGCTTGTAAATCTTCAGACATAAGGAGCCCTCAAACGTCATAGTATTAGTCCTTTGCAGTTACAGATCAGCACGCATTTATGGTTGGACTAGATGATCTTGTGGGTCTTTTCCAACCTAAATGCTTCTATGAAATATTACATCCTTTACTTTGAATGCTGATTCCTCTTGCAGTGGACAGGAGACCATGAGTGACAAGCCTTCCTCAGTGCAGTCTGAGAACTGTAACAGGTCAGGATTGAGAGATGTTGGAAATGCTGTGTTCCAAAGGCTGCCTAATTGCCTTTTGTGATAACCATACACTTGACCAACACCTTTCAAAAAAAAAAAAAAAAAAAAAAAAAAAGAGCAACAAAATAAATGAGCAAAGAGTTTGCATATACGGCATTGATCATTTTAGAGATGAAATAAAAATGCTTTTGTTATGGTTTTTGTATTCTCAAAGGAAAAGCCACCTTAGTGCCTTACTGCTAGGAATGCTTAAAGGGTTGCTGGAGCTACTTGCAAGCCTTTTGGCAAGTCATAATGAAGGATTAAACTTTTCAAGACAGCCTGATAACCAAACCCCCTCTGTCCTCAAAGCCGAGGAAGTTCATGCCAGGTATTGGCCAAAAATAGCTGTTGGGATTCCACCCAATAAGCATGTGTCTCATCAGCATTCTGCAGTGCTGCTGAAGTTTGCTATAGCATGAAGGAGAAAGAAACAAAGAAACATAAAGAGAAGGGGGGGAAAGGAAGCTAATGAGAAGAAAAATTGCTTTTTAGCTGTTCACTGGAACTATTTTGGTTTCCCAGTGAACCTGAACAGCATCTTAGGTGATAATATGGGGAAGTTAGCATTTTTGGCACCTGAGTGGGAAACATTTGCAGTTTGGGCACTCTGAAGGGGTGGAAAGAGCTAGTCTAACTGCTTTCCTGAATAGTGATAGAATGGAGGTTTTGTACATTCCAAGTGTCTTGCTGAAATAGGTCCTTAGTCTGTTTCCAGCAGTAAAAGTGCCCCAAGCAAATCATGGCTATTAGACTTGAACTGCCATGGACTATGCTCCTCTATTAATGAAGGGCTGATGCTTCATATGTACACCACTGTCTGTTTAACTGCCCTGGAAGTATAAAGGCACCTTGAAGTGGCTGTAAACGCCACATGGTACAAGACTTTCTTCTTATATTACCATCAAACTATAGGTAGTTCTTTTTGTATAGGTGGTTGGGGGCTTTGTTTGTTGTATTTTATTGTTGTTGTTGTGCTTTTTTGTGTTGGGTTTTTTGTTGTTTTTTTTTTTTTTTTTTTTTATTGTTTGGTGGGGGTTTTGTTGGTTTTTCGTTTGGGTTTTTTTTTTTGGAGGAGGGAGAGTTTGGTGGTTTTGTTGGGTTTTGGTTGTTTTTTTTTGTTTTGTTTTGTTTTGTTTGTTTGGTGGGGCTTTTTTGGGGTTTTTTTTTTAGCATAAGACATCATAGAGTGCTCCCAGACAGGACAGACATTCAAAAGAAAATTGAGAAGAGTCAAGCTTGGGACTGCCTTCATCTGATACTGCTTTTGCTATGTCACTTGGAATAGCAGATAATGACTTTCCCTCTCAAGAGTTCCTCTCTTGTTTGCAACTGATAAGGCTCTCACCTTTCTGATGGGGCTGACAGGAAAACTCTGAAGTCAATGTGTTAAACTCCAGTCATCAGAAAGATGCTAAAGTGTGTGCCACAGCTTTTAAACACCTGAAGCTGAGAAGTTCAGAAAGTCACTTAGCAGAACATGGGTGGCAGCCACACTACCATTCTCTTTTTTCTAGAGAAGCAATCCCTGTGAGCTTTTCTCTGTGTAGATACAGCCTTTTCTATGCATCTGCCCTCTCATACCTTGTCTCCTGCCAATAAATTTAAATTAAGTGGTCTCAAAATATTAAGCTATTTAATATTTCATGAAAACAGACATTGCTAGAGCCCTAAAATACACACAGACTGCTGTGCAACCCTCATCACATACTGAAGAGTCCTTGTAGCCAAGAGCCATTCTGAACTATAGGAGAAGCTGCTTGTAGCCAAGAGCCATTCTGAACTACAGGAGAAGCTTTTTTAGCACATTATCTACTATGTACGAGTGGTACAAGTGCATGGTACAAGTATTTGGGAACTTTATTTGACCTTCTGCTTCCAGAACTGCTTGTCTGGAGACAAGGAAGTGTTGTGCTGCTTATTCCAGGTAAAAAATTTTCTGACTTCCCAGTGTTATGAAGGTCCTTCATGGCTGTATCCATGATATTTACTGTCATACTGTAGCCTTGCTTGATGGTAATAAAAGTTCTGAAGATCCGTCTGTACTTGTGGTATAATAAGGATTTGGAAAAATAGAAAAATCTACAGGCTCTAAAGTATGCATACAGAAATTCGGTTGCTCAAGGGGCTCTTCTGCCTTTGTCCTCAGCACAGCATAAATTGTCAGGAAAGGTGGGATCCAAATGAAGGCTCTAATGTTTCAGCTTTTTTGAAAGGGAAAGTACAAAAAGCCTTTTCTGGGGATGCCTTTGATTTGGCTAAGGAAGTGGAGACTGCTCTGTACCTACCTGAATTCTACTTGTGAAAAAGATGAGATAAAATATTTCTACCCTTTGTACCTGTAAAAGATACAAAACTGAAATCTAAGGAGTCCCTATAGACTTCAGGAGTATTCTTCAGTCCATTTACTGGCTTAGCCTCTTACTGGCTTTCAGACTTGCTTTGTATTTGGCTGAAATAAAAGTGGCTTAAAATCACAATACTTTAAATAGTCTATCTCAGCAACTTGCTGTGTGCATCTTGTGTGCCACTTACCTTCCAGAGGATTAGAGCCATATGAAGGCAGACTGTTGTTTCCACTGGCTTGTCTCATAAAATATCTTTACTTTGTGTAACACTTTAGGCTGTTCACAGGTGACATTTGTTTCTTGCATGCCTTCAGCTTTACTTTCACTGTAGAAGCATGTAGTAAGTATTCTCTAAATGCTTCTGAAAGGCAGGACTGGGAATGAGGCTTCTAACAACTTTGGTTCTTTTGATGTCTTTAAAACAATGTTGCTTGGTTCATATTTATTTCTGTAATGATGATCTGTGCTATTGTCAAAGCCATGCTAGAAATAATAGCCACGTTAATAGCATAAACACCTCAAATCAATTAATCCCTTTGAATTCTCTTGAGGGGAGGGAAGAAGGAGGGAAAGAACAGCAAACCCAAAAATAGCCCTTTGAAAAGAATTACCTTGAGACTGTAAGATAAATTAAAAGAGGAACCTGACAAACTGGCCAAGTACAAATGTGCAGTATTTTCCCGCCTCTAGAGAGCAGTCAGGCTGGAATGTGGTGCTTGTGGTACGGAAGCTGGGATTGTGAGTGTAACATGAATAGATGGTTTCTTATGACCTGGCATGGGGTTCCTATAAGCAAACCAAAGCAGCTGGCCAGAATAAGGTGTTTTATAGAGATTGTGCACGCGTGTACTCTGTGAACCATTGTCTCACTGAGCTGCATAGATGAGAAGGGGTTACCAGGCATTGCAATGGAGACAAACATGCAGGAAGCATGTGCTTTGGAATCTTAAAAGCTGATCTCCCTTTTAGATTACTTTTAACTTGTAACCAGGCAAATCTGTATTTCTGCTTTATTGTTCCTTGGCCTTACACTGGAATAAAAGTTGTGAAACCTTAACGGTTCACTTTGTTTGACTGCAGGTTCTTTTATTTGCATTTAGGTGAGTTAATAATTAAGATCCACTGTGAGCCTGTGCCTCCATTTCTCTCTAAGAAGTCCTCCTTGCACCTGTCTGCCAATACTGGTACAGCTGGACAGAATGCATTTTTCGTTTTCCTTCTTTTCTGAGTGAGGATGAGAACAGCAATTGACAGAGCTGGTGCAATACTTGGTGGGAGTCCTGTTTCTGTGATATTCTCCTGTTTCTGCCCATGTTTGTTGCTTATCCTATATCACCCTGATGTTTAAAAAAAACCTCAGACCTAGTCCTCTCTCCTCAAAGTAACAGTAATCATTGCATTCTTTTTTTTTTTTTTTTTTTTTTTTTAAGAGACTTCAGGGACCAGAAGAAGAGGCTTTAGGAAAGCTGGGGTTTGTTTACACCCGTGTGGTATAAAATGAGGTCAGCTAGTTAAGACTGAATTTAGGACTTTCTAAATACTTGCTGCTTTGGCCATGTAATGAAGATGCATGTTAGCCTGCTTCATTTAGCTAAAGGTGTGTGGGACAGTTGTTTTCATGATCCTCCATCTCACCCTGGAAAAGATGCTTTGAAATGATGATTTATACTTGAAGCTTTCCGTGGGATTGTGTCTACTGCCTCGTTCTACAGTCACAATTAAAGCTTTGAAACATCCGAGCTTAAACACCCCTCCCCAAAATAGACAGAAAATACTTTTTTTTTTTCTTTCCCCCTTTTTAAGTGGCTAGTAACTTGTCATGTGCTTTTTATTTTTGTGACAAATACATGAACAGATCATAGATGATTAAGTAGGAAGGTCTCCTTCAGAGAAAGAGAAGAACATTTATATGGTGCACTGTTTAGAAATGGATATCCTCTGATTGTTAATGAAATCAGACAATGCAAATCAAGTGAAAATGAATTAGAGCTGATGCCTGGCAGACTAGTTGTTTACAAAATTCTTCTGTGAGCTCTAATGTGTGGGGTGTTTTTGCCAAGACTTACTAAATGATGAAATGATACTGCAATTAGAATGAAGACTGGCAGGGACGCTTGTTAAAATTCTGCTATTTTTTTTCTTCAAAACACAATGAATTAAAAAAGGACCTTTGAAAATAATGAGAACAAATGAGAAGTCAGGAAGTAGCCAAATAATCACTTGACTGCCTCTCTTCTTTTTAGAGAAAACCAGGAAATTCTTCCCAGTCATAATTAGAAATTAAATTATACAAATTATGTCCTCTGTCCTGCAAGTTTGTGGGGTGTATGTGCCTGCAAGAGAAAAAGCTGCAAAACTGCCTATTTGTCTGCAGGAGAGAAGCCAATAAAGGTCAGGTTTAACCTTCTCATTCACCCAAATCAATGTGTTCATCCACCTAGATTAATCATAGAATCACTTCGGCTGGAATCACAAATCATGGAATGTCTTATTGTTTAAGGGATTATATGAACAGCATGAAAAAGGCAGACCATAGTGAATATTACAATCTTTTCAGCAAAATGTGGTGCCTCAGGTTAACTGTAGCAAAACTCAAAGAAACAAGGAGGCTGAAGAGACACAGTTGGGTGGTTGTGTTTAGTTTGGGTTTATTTTTCCTGTGTAATTGGATACTGAGGTCCACCTGGCACATCACTGCCTGCTTCTAGATCATACAGCTTCACTGAGGGGTTGAGCAGCCTAGCTCTCATTAATGGAATTTTGAGGTGTCCCACCTGAGAAGTCCTCAGATTTTCTGAGAAAAATGAGTATTCAGTTTTCTGGAAAACCTAAAGGTTTTGGTAATTAGACCAGAATTTGATGTGTTGTTTTGGAAAGCAAACAAACAAGATTCCATACCCCTCACCCTTAATTCCTATGCCTAGACACCAAAAATTGGAGAAAAGTCAGCTAACTTTGGAAAACCAGACATGAACCAAATTGTCCATTGTAAAAATGGGAGTTTAGAACGTTTTAAGATAAGATCTCTAAAAGCTCTTTAATTTCATTGCCACTAAACTCGTATACAAAGCTTTTGAGGCTAGGAGGATTGGCAGCAAGACAGATTATTCCATTCACACAAGGTAATGGTAATTAAATGTACAGTGAAAGCCTTTACAAGATTCTGCCAGAATTACTGAAATAACATTGAGCCAAGCTCCTGTCTAGTGCAACTCCATCTGTGTCAGTGGTCCTGCTACACCTAAGCTCGGCGAGATGATGAGTCATGAGGAAGTGCGTATTTTAAAGAGAACAGAGGACAAATGGATTACTGTAGCACAAATATGAAGCTAGTTTCTAAAATTATGTTTGACAAAAGTCAGTATTTTTCATATTTTCCCAGCTGGTTAAAATTTAACGGAATGACTTTAGTTTCAGGAGACAGCATACAGGGTTTGGCCAAAACTGGTGTAGGGAAGGGAAACCTTTCATAAAGAATTGCTAACAAATGGGATTCAACACTCAGGAGGCTCAGATGGCCTATTAATTCTGGTTCTGGCTTTCTTCCAAAACAACTGTGCTTCTCTTAATTCATGGCTAATTTCTATCAGAGATACCAAGAGACCATTTCTTTTTTTGACAGGAAGCATCCACATTGCTTAAATGGATTCATGCAAGCGGGTTTAGTCAGCAGACATTGATTGGCTCGTCTCTGGGGCCTGGCAAGGGCCTGATGGGTACTGGTTTGACATAGGCAGCAAATGAAATACAACCTCCTGTAAACAGGCCTGAGCTTTTGGGCCTTTGTGGAATCTGGTAGCTAAGGACCTTTTCAATCCCTTTTAATTAATGAAGTGATTTGACTTGACTGAGATTACACTTACAATAATGAATTAAAAAGTAATAAAAAGAAATCTCTTAACAAATATGCAACAGGGAACAAGGACCAAATTCAGTATGTATCTGATCCCCATTGTGTATCTAATTTCTGTATGCACTTCAGCTCAATGATTTTAAAAGGGAGGCTTTTATTTTCCAGGCAGTGACATCTGCACATACTTCACATTTTCAAGTGCTTTTGTGTAGAAGATTAAAATTATGATGATCTCGTATGCCTAGATGGTTAGTTTAGTCCCTTCTTATCTCTGTTGTGCTAATCTCTCTCTTCCTCATTACATCCTCCTTCCTGTCTTGACATCTTATCACAGCCATTTCTGTACTGTATCTTCTCCTGTGGTATGGCATGGTTTTAGCTGCATTTTGCTGGATACCAGTGAGCCAGGGGCACTGCATATATTATGTAACAGAAATGCAGTCATCCAGTGTCACTTCTGCTGGGCACTTCGTAAGCGTGAACCTATGCCTAGCCCAGTTTAAATGATTCTCTTCTCTATTATGTTTGAAATAACTCTTGCTCATTTTTTTTCTTTCTTACATCATGTTTTAAGGTGACATGCAGTAGAAATGATTCTACATTTACATAGAGAACAGATCCATTCTGACTCCCGAAGGGTACGTGATAATCTGGAGATGTAACTCACTGTCACTAGCTTTTCTTCCAATCTGGTTTGAGTTCAGGTGTGACTTGCTGCAAGTTTAGAAAAACTCCACGGTAATAGTTTGGGGCCATTCTGATCCAAGGAAAGAACTGTGGCTAGCTTAGACTTCTCTCTGATGTTATGATGTAAGGAGTCACAAGTGTCTCGCTTGCTGCTCAAGAAAGTGCTTCACTTAAACACAGTGTAAATGGTCAAACCAAAGCAGTTGCTGAAACTGAAGGAAAACGTGGGTTGATGGCATAAATGGATCAAAGCCTCTGTGTTCTTGGTTAAAATTGTGCTGTATAAGGGTTGCCAAAAATACTGAGGATATTTAAGTGTGTGGCTATAAACTTAGCTAAACAAAACCATGGAGGAAACTTCCATACCAAGAGCTATATTTGCCCGCAGGATTCTTGAGCATCTATGACCAAACATGCAATAGCATTTGAGAGCCTGCTGCAGTGAGATGCAACACGCAGAGGTATCTCAGACTTCCACACTCATGACTTCCACTGTGCAGGAACTGCAAGATTATAGAGTCATCAATCTGCTTATTCCATTATAGCATGTGCTTACCTTTTCAGTTTCTTTCCCTCTATCATAACAAATTGTCTTCCTCTGCTACACACAGATTTATTCTGTTTGCCAGAACCTGAAATTGCTCTTTCATATATTGGCCACAGAAGCTGTTCTTTTTCTGCTGTAAATAAAGAAATGCCATCAAAGAATAGTTTGGGTTGGAAGGGACCTTTAAAGTTTGAGACAGCTTACAGCTGTTTGTCAGACTTAAAAATTATTTCATTGTTTGAGAGACTAGAGCAAAAGAGTAGAGATGTCACACAGGCCTTGCATGGGACCCACTGGGAGCTTATTAGAAAGCAGTTACACTTAGATACTATTAGGCTTTTAGGATGAGAAGCACCTTAACATGTAGAAGAGGAGAAGGATTTAGAGTGGTAAACAATGAGCAGTGATGTAGCAACTGGTTAAATAACAGAGTTTCTATTAAAACTTTAGTTTTCAGCACTTACAGTTTGGTTAAGATGCCACTTAACTACACAGATTTGTAAGAGATGCTGCCTAATCACTAAAGTGCTGGGAGAATTCAGAGAGTTGTGGTTGTCATTTGCTTTAATTTGTTCTCTAGTCCTTAAAATCAAGTGGCCTACAATTAGAAACATATGCTTTTCTCCCAAGGAGTTTTCTTGTGGATTTAAGCTTGGAATGGCAATGATTTTTAAATTTATGTGCAGGCTTTTAGACTAACTTGAAATGAGGAGTCATCAGTGCAGCTGCACTTAATAAATATGATTTTACTTATTGATATGGGTACCTATTGATATTCTGGAAGAAGAATGGGTTATAAAGATTTTTAAAACCTACAGTCAGTAGGTTTAACTATTTTCCTTTGGAATTTATTTTCTTTACTTTTAAGGTAACACTGTACAGCTGGGGAGTGATCTCACTGAAGATTTATTAACTGGTTTATTTTCATCCTTACTCTGCAGTAGCTATTGTAGTTCAGCATTTGAATTACTGCACGGAAGCGTGCAACAACTCCCTATCGCTTCTGCTCTGCAGTGTGCGTTTCCCAGGCAGGAGTGAGTGAGCTTCGGAGGGCCGGGCCGGTGGCGCGTCCCCGCGAAGGCCGGTCTGGAACTCACAGCCGAGAAGTGTGTTGGGCGGTGCTGGAGGACGCTCCGGCTGCCCTCTCCCCGCCACACCGCTGTGACGCTGCTGAATGCGTGTGCCCGGGCGGGCGAAGCCCGTCCCGACGCGCTCAATGGTAGCGGCGCGCCGCTGGGGCCGGCCCGGGGGGTGCGCCGGGGCCGAGGCAGGGCACCGTGCGGGCGGGCAGGTCTGTTGGCGGCGACTTTGGCGCGGCAGCAGGTGGCAGCACCGGCCCGGGGATGTGGAGAGGCAGCGCGGCGCCGGGCGATCTGCGGGAGGGACCGGGCACCGCGCCCGCAGGCGTTTCTAGTGGGCAGAGCAGTCGGGTCGCATGGCCCGGGGAGGGAGTTTCAGCTCGGACGTGCGCCTCGTGGGGATGCTGTCGCTGAGGGTGGCTTGAGTCGTCTTGTTCGGGTGGGAAATGCACGGTGCAGGAAAGGAAGGCAAACAAGAAAACGTGTTGATGTTTCAGCAACTTCGAAATGTCCGAATCAGATGGCCTTACCGAAGTGCTGCTGATAGCTAAACACCTGCTGTGTTGGCAGGTGATTAAAAAGACAAAGACATACTTCTGTGGGAGATGGCAAGTTGACTTGAGCTAAGAAAGGTGGAAGTTGCCCAGAAGTTATAGATAACCGTATACATGCACGTGTTTACACTTGTTAGGATTGTGGTAACTCAGTTTAGTTATCTAATTAGCCTGGTACAATGACTTTCCTGTAAAGTACATATATATTCATTTTATCCAGGTGAGTCTGCTGGATTTGGCATTTAGAAATACTGTGAATTAACTTGAAAAAATACACTTGAGTAGACAGAAACAATCCAAACTGGTACAGTAGAAAGGGTACAGAGATGGAAGAATAAATGAGATGTATTTATTTGGCAAAATGGTAAGAGGGCACTATACTTGGATGCCCACAGGAGAAGGCAATGAGAGCAAGAAGGCTTTTTTTGACTTTAAATATAATCAAGTGGAAAATAGAGAAGTAATACTAAGGATGAGGAATGTATGTGAGACTATCTTCTTGTACCTTATCGGTAGCATCTTAGACAACCTCAGTTTGTGGAAATCACAGAATGGTTTGGGTTGGAAGGAGCTTAAAGCTCATCTAGTTCCAACCTCTGCAACGGGCAGGGACACCTTCCACTAGACCATAGAATTGTAGAATGGTTTGGGTTGGAAAGGACCCAAACCAAAAGAGCTTAAAGATCATCCAGTTCCAACCCCCTATCATGGGCAAGGATACCTCCCACCAGATGTCTGTTTAAATCTAAAATAGTGTAGAAGAAAAGATTCAGGAATGACCAAATGTGAATAAAAACTGTTTTCTCTTCCGAGATTGGAAGTAGTGGGAGGAAGAGCACTAGGAAGCCAGATCAAAACTTTATAGAATATATTAAAGACTTTGGCATAATAAAAAGGAAAGCCTGGAGATTATATGGAAAGGAGAGTTGAATAACTGTACTGAGGTTGAGGAAGGGCCAAGAGGCAACTGAGATCTCTTTCAAGGGAAGTGGAAGAGGGGCAGGAAGAGGGACACTTTCAAATCTGAAGTATACTCCATCTTTATCAGAGTACATTAGCAGGTGAATTGCAGAGAGTTCAGAGAACCTGACGGACTTTGGCATTTGGAAATTGAGATCCTTGTTGGAAACGTGTGGTTTATTTTCTAGTGTGGAAACTTTCTCATTTACCCCCAGTTTCCCTTCAATCATCTCTTAGGGTGTCACTAGTTTGATACTTTGTCCGAGATTTGGTGATGAAAATTGTGTTGTGCTGCCATATTCAGTTCTAATGCGCACTGTGTTTCATTCAGTACTCATGTCTATGATACTTCCGAAGTCCCATGAGAAGGTGATGACAGTATTTCATGAGTTTCCCTCCATGGAGCTAATAGTACTTTATTATAGGAGTCACCATCCTTATTCTCACTGTATAAACAGAAACTCTGTGCCAAGGATTAAAAAGAGTCATGAAAGATACATCCATTTATTCACTATTTGGAATGACAGTCTGGATGTGCAGCAATCCTGCCTGGAAAATTTCTGACGTGATATTTGCCAGCAGGTACACCCAAGGAAAGATGTCAGTACTATCTACACTCTCTTAGAAGTCTGTTCCTCCTCACTGATGAAAGCTTGCTGAGCTATACAGGCTGTGATTTGACCTGGCACATCCATTTTTGTGACTTCTGTGGCTTTAGATTATGCATGTTTTCTTTTTATGATAAAGCAAATGATTTAAAAATTAAAAAGGAATAACAATTCAGAAAAACATAATTTTGGGGAACTGTATCGCATCCTAAATCAGTTTGCAATATTTAATGGAGCACTTACCTGTGGCAATATTTACCTTGCCATCTTCTCTGTTGCATCTTTTCTGCCTTGTGCCATGTGATCAACTCTCTTGCCCTCTAGTATTGTCTAAATAAATACAAGAGTCAGCTATAGAAATTGAGTTATTTTTACTATTTTCATGTAATAACCGTGAGCCCTGCAGGCTTAGTGCTGGCAAAATACCACAGATTTGTCATTTAGAAGCAGGAATTTCTGTATAATTTCCCAAATATAATTTTGGTCCCCTCTGCTGCACTGAATTTGTTATTGTTGCATGTTTTTCCTGGTGTTTCTAATGAGCTGTTAATGAGCTGCTAACTATGTATGTAAATTAACTGGGGTTAAACACTGAAAGGTTATCAAGAAATAAAATGCCATATAATACTGCAAAGTGTTATAAAATAAATTTGTGTCTAATTTTGTTGGCACAAAGTTGATATTTAATAACCTATAGCCTCAGTTTTTCTAAATTATGTTAATTTAAGACACTTTCAATCTGTACCCCAAGTGATGTAGCAAACATGTTCTTTCATTCACCCTTCATTACTAAGGTATATCTGTAGTGTATGTGTGGGTTCCTCTGTGCCTCAACTGAATGATTAAGTTATTAAAGATAGTCCAAGACCAGTGGAGCTTACTGTAAATATTTTTGTTCTGATTCAATATGTCAGGTAAGAATGATAGAACATATAACCGTTTGGGTTGGAAGTGATCTTAAAGATCATCTAGTTCCAAACCCCCTGCCATGAGCAGGGGTGTGTGCTTTGGCTATGGTGACCTTTTAGGAACTATGATACTGGCAGCACCAATTATCTTGTTTGTCAGCTGCAGTTATGTTTGAGCACCACAATAACAAAGTGTTGTGAAGCAGGCTTTACACAACATGAGGGTGCTGTGGCGAAGCTGCTTATTGCATGCCTCCAGCACCTCTGCAAAGAAGAGGCAGGATGGCCTTGCCTTTAGTGTTACAGCAGACGGATCTTGAAGAGCTGGTGAGGCACAGCTCTGGAGGTTCTCTGATGAAACCAAGATATATCATATAAGTATTTCTATTAGATATATTGGTATCGCAGGAAAATGAGCTCCTTGTTCTCTCCCATTGCTGACCCCAGAGCTCTCCCTGTGGAAAGCTGACCATCTCCATGTGTCAGACTGGGCAAGTGTTGATTGAGCTGAACAACCCATGCTTTAATGCAGTTTTCACCTGCACCCTGTTGTATGTACAGAGCAACTAGGCATCAGCTCAGGGCAGTACTGCTATCAATATAAAAACAGGCCAAAGTAATTTTTTTAGTTTGGGAATTAGGAAGCTGTGAAACACTACCAAAGTGAAAACTCTAGGATTCTGCATCACAAAATGTAATTTAGTCATTTGTTTGACAAGTGTAGTTAAGCTTAAATAATTTAAAATAATACTTCAGAGTATGCTAGCAAATGTTTTGCAGTATGTTTTGGGATATTGATGAGGTTGTGGTAATATGAGACCTCACTACCACACTCTGCCATTAAATGTCTGCTGAGAAGTAGGACAGGGCAGTTCTTTACAGTGCCTGACTCATGAAAAAGGCTCATTAGTCTGCTAGGAATCTTCATTACTCTGCCAGACTTAAATGTAAATGGGTATTTGCTGTCTCATGTAGAACACTACAAAGTTCTGTTTGAAACTTTAAACCTGTCTTTTCTTTGTCATTATTTGAATGCTTAAAGATTTTGCAGAATATTACGGTAAGATTAATAGTAGTATTTAAATTGGTTTGGAAAGCAAAAGAAGTAGTAGACAAAAAGAAGAAACGCATATATAAGTATGTTGTGTTTGCTGGTCTTGGTTTCAGAGTAGCTGAAGGAATTTCACCCTATTCAGTGACGTCTTATGCCTTAACATATTTTACTGCCATACCTAGTGCAGAAGAATGGACTTGTTCTGGATTTCACTGGATTGAGTGGTCTGGATCCTTAACTGTATTTTTAAGTGCTTTCATGGAACTCTCCAGTATGGCACTATGTGAAACTGCATCAACGGGTAATTTTCTTTTTTGTTATTTTTGGACTGTGCCATCCTCATTCCTTGCAGAAAATAAGATACATAATTTATGTTCATATACCAGGAGACTGACAATTTTGTCCTAAAAGCCTATAGGGACTTTAGTACTCTGAAGTCAGCACTCCAGAGGCTAGTAACACAAAGCAGCACTCCACTGCAGACAAACTAATCCTTCAACAATGTTTCATTCAATCAAAAAAATGCTGCAGATTGAAGGGTGCTATTGCATGCCTGTGTTTTCAAGAGATTATTGTGAATGAATAGTATTTTCCGCTGAACAGTAACAGCAAAACAGCCTACCTATCTAAACGTTTCCCATGATAATTTTGCCCTAAATGAGCAAAGATTAGGAAACAAGTATTTTTTTTCTGTTTTAACCTTTCTCCCTTTAAGTATGTGAGTAGAAGCTGTTGTGAAAAAACCTAATATCTGTGGCTTAAACTTATAAAGTTAAGCTTATTTTATATTATGTGGTGCTAATCAGTTCTCCAGCTGATTCTGGAAGCTATATCTATTTTTGTTTTGGACCAAGTCTAAGAAAGAAAAAAAATTACTGAGAAACCTTGTTATGACACATTTGTATTTATTTTTCAACATGAATATCTAGAAAGCAGCCACTTCTCCCCATGTACGCGTTTTCCTTTGCAAAATCAATACCTGATTGATCTTTTCTGGTGCATGCACTGTTTTCTACCGAATTTGTGTTAACAAAATATGCTTCTTTGGACAAAATCTTTCTGATGTTGCAATTTTAATGGAGTGCCCATATCCTGGTTTTTAGATGCTCAGCTATGTGCTTTTGTGTCTGAAAGTATACACGAGTGTCCTGATGAGAGACCTGAAAATTTGAAAACCCAAGATCTGTGTGCAGAAAGAGATAGTGTGGCTAATGCCTCCATGGATGAGGTGACAGGTCAATTCCCAGTTCTGCCAGTCTCTTCATTAAAGTCTTGAGGCTGATCCAGGGAAGATCACATAAGATGTGAGGGGCATTGCCTTGTACTAGTCTCAGTCTTAGGGTAGGAGAAAAGTTACTGCAAGTTCTTCCCTAAAAAGATCTTCAGTGAAGCACACAGATATATGTGATGATCCTGTTGTCATTCCCAGTGAATGCATTATTTTCATAGCAAAAATCTCAAAGCCCTGCCAAGTTATTGTCAGATATGGAGGGGACCTGTAGAGTTGGCTCATGGGCCTGAACACATCCTTCTGTTCAGCCCTGTTTTGGGCAGAATGGCTTTTCATTTTGGGGGAAAGCCAGGCCTGTCAGGTGTGTCTGCTGTGGTGAGTTTTGGGAAGCTGGAGCGGGTAGCTGTCAGCTGCGTGCTTTTTCATAGACCACATAATTCATTCTTAAAAAATACCCCACCAGCTAATGAAGCCAACCAAATAGCTAATCCAAAGCCAGGGATGCACTGATACCTTGTGAAACCCACATTACCAGATAAGCTAATGATACAGTGACTAC
The DNA here is from genome assembly GCF_963264785.1 of Psittacula echo. NCBI lineage: Eukaryota > Metazoa > Chordata > Aves > Psittaciformes > Psittacidae > Psittacula > Psittacula echo. Next base: position 32,144,502 of record NC_137739.1, read on the forward strand.
TTTAGCTGTGGGCTGCTCTTTATTTCTATTCATGTCGTACTCCTTTTTAGCAATTAAGTGTTTTGTTTCTAAGGTTCAGAGCCCAGCTTCACAGAGCAGAGGTGAAGTTTCAGCCTAGATTAAAAAGATTTTTACTGTGAGGTACCATCAAGGACTGCAACACTACAAATGGGCACTTAACAGCTTATTAAACTGGAAAACAACTCCACTGATGCACACCATCCCGTTTGGCATTTTATATGTCTGAGATTGAAGATGAGGGTGTAAAGGTGTGACAATAATGAAAGCAGTGGGGGTAGGGAAGTGGTGATGATGAAATGTTTGCACTGGTAATTGTTTTATGAAGAAAACAATATGAAAAGGGGGGGAAGAGAAAGAAGAAAAGAAAAATTAGTGCAGTGGGGGGTGTATTTATGAAGTGAAGCCTTCTTTCCATAAAGTGAGGGGAAAAAGGGTCTTTTAGCCAAAAGAGGTCATTCCATGCAAACCTCTAAAGGAAAGAGGATTTTGTAATGATAAAAGGAGGGGGAGAGTATGCTTCTTACACTTTAATGATTTCTTTGCTGCTCAGAGATAGGAACTGAAACTCCACACTATTAGCCACAAATGGCATTTTGAAATGACTTTTTTTTTTTGGGCAAGCCCAAAAGACATTGCTAAGATTTACATTTTCAAATATATGCTGACCTTTTTTTCCTCTTTCTTTTAGTTCATTTGTCATCAGTATGTAATTGAATCAATATATTTCCTGATCAACCCAAAGATTGAATAAGGTCATGGGAAGCCATGTGTGGACATTAAAAATCATTATTTTACTCAAAATGAGCAGAGATGGCATAGACCAGTCAGAGTTCCAAATGAAATTCTATTAGATTCTATTACACTTTTACAATTATAGAGACGTTCCAATATTACAAGGGGAAATGAAGTCATAATAAAAAAGCCCAGAGGTGTATTACAAAGAAATGGGCATACTATTTTTCTAGTTAAAAACTTGATGAAAGGAGCTCTGCTACTTTTCAGTTGCTGAGATGTGACCTTGTTCTTAAAAAAAAAAACCAAAAAAAAAACCACCCAGTTTCCTCCTTACCCTTAGTGCTTCTTGTTTCACAGCATGTTTTTGAGGACAGGGTATTTAATCTGATTTTTAATGTAAAAATATTTAGAGAAAGATGCATAGAAATATGTTTGACATATTTACATGTGTTTTAGTTTAGTATCTGTCTCTGTAAATGTAATCTTGGGGACCTGCTTGCCTGTTTATGGAAGTTTAAAAGATTCCAGCTTTTGACACTTAAGAGTCACATGTTAGATCATTTTATATGCTTTCCATAACTATTCCTCTCTATTTCATCCCTCCACCCTCATTACAGTGTTTGGTCAAGCTGTAAATCTTGGATTTGAGGTGAACTTCTTTGGATTAAAATTTTTGGGGAAACCCAGAATCAGTGTCTGTGACAGAACCCTACGTCTATCTAGGAACACACAGTAGTACATTGATCTGTAGCGAAGAATGAGGTTACTTGTAGAATATTAAAGGCACAGTCATCTCACCTTGTCATTGCATGGAGAAGAGTGGAAGAAACCAGTTTGATTCACAGAGTTTTCACTCACCTCCAGACCTGCAGAAATGGGGGAGAATTTAGGTGTAACTTTTATCCAAGTATCAAACACACTCTTTGTGTTAGTTCTGTAGTTAAAACTAGTGAGAAGTCCAGAGTTGTGACTGCCCCATCCCTGGCAGTGTTCAAGGCCAGGTTGGACAGGGCTTGGAGCAACCTGGTCTAGTGGAAGGTGTCCCTGCCCATGGAAGGGGGGTTGGAATTAGGTGATTCTAAGGCCCTTTCCAACCCAAACCATTCTGTGATTCTATGTTCCTAGATGTTAGTGAACTGTTTCTCTACTACTGCATCCAAGGAAATAAGGCAAAGTATTGAGACTGTTGAGAGGCAAGTAAATAAAAAATGAAGCAAGAAGATGTTGTTTCATACCATTTTTCTTTATTTCTTATCTATGATGTATTTAAATCTTCTACCTACCTAATAAAAAGTTTCTAATAATAAGGAAATAAAAAAAACGAGAAATGGCTATATAGAAATTGCACAGATCAAGCATAAGGTAAGAGTCCTACTCCCTAGGTCAGGTTTCTGGACATCTGCAGCAGAAATTAGGGTTGTGCTGGGAAATGTTCTTAGGTTTATATATAAATGTGTGTACATACAGCATTCTAGACTGACGTAGGCTGCAAAGGTAGCTTAGTTTCCATAGGAGCATGAGGAAGGAAACAACGTCTTCCACAGAGCTCTTCTAGACTTTAAGTCAGATGGCAACTTCAAAAGGGTATCTATTAAACTCTAGAATAACGCCTATTAGCCACAACAGTAAATTAGTCGTTTTCAGAAATGACCACTTCAGAGATCACCAGGTGGAACAAGTGAAGGGTAGGATAAGTGATAAGTGATGGGAGACATTACTGTGGGGATCTGTTACAGACCGCCTGATCAAGAGGAATCTGCGGATGAAGCACTCTACAGACAGATAGGAAAAGCCTCACGCTCACAGGCCCTTGTTCTCATGGGGGACATCAACCACCCTGATATCTGTTGGAGGGACAGTACAGCCTGGCACAAGCAATCCAGGAGGTTCCTCGATTGTATGGAAGACAACTTCCTTCTGCAAGTAATAGAGGAGCTGACAAGGAGAGGTGCCATTGCTTGACCTCGTGCTCACCGACAGGGAAGGGCTCGTTGGAAATGTGACGCTCCAGGGCAGCCTTGGATGCAGTGATCATGAGATGGTTGAATTCGAGATCCTCAGGACAGTGAGAAGAGCGTGCAGCAAGCTCACTGCCCTGGACTTCAAGAGAGCAGATTTTGGCCTCTTCAAGAGCCTGCTTAGTAAGGTTCCATGGGATATAGCCCTAGAGGGCAGGGGGGCCAAGACTGTTGGTTGCTGTTCAAGGATCACCTGCTCCAAGCTCAGGAGTGTTGCATCCCAACTAGAAGGAAGTGCAGCAGGAGGGCCAGGAGACCTCCTTGGATGGATAAGGAGCTGCTCAGGAAAATTCAAAGGGAAAAAGAGGCTTATAAAAGGTGGAAGTAAGGACAAGTGGCCTGGGAAGAATACAGGGATGTTGTGTGGGAACCTAGGGACCAGGTTAGGAAAGCTAAGGGCCAGTTAGAATTAAACTTGGCTAGAGATGTGAAAGATAACAGGAAGAGATTCTATAGGTACACTGTGAATAAAAGACAGACTAGGGACAACATAGGCCCTCTCCAGAAGCTATCAGGAGAACTGGCTACCCTGGGTTTGGAGAAGGCTGAGGTTCTTAATGACTTCTTTGCCTCAGTCTTCATTGGCAAATGCTCTGACCACACCACCCAAGTCTTGGAAGGTGGACACAGGGACTGTGAGAATGAAGACATTAGGTGCACTCTAGGAGAGGATCTAGTTCAAGGCCATCTTAAAAACCTAAACGTACACAAGTCCATGGGACCTGATAAAATCCATCCGCGAGTCCTGAAGGAGCTGATGAATGAAGTTGCTAAGACACTGGCCATCATATTTGAAAAATCATGGCAGTCAGGTGAAGTTCCTGACAACTGGAAAAAGGGAAATATAACCCCCATTTTCAAGAAGGGGAAAATGGATGACCCGGGGAATTACAGACCAGTCAGTCTCACCTCTGTGCCTGGCAAAATCTTGGAGCAGATTCTCCTGCAAGGCATGCTAAGGCACATGAAGAACAAGGAGGTGGTTGGTGACAGCCAGCATGGCTTCACTAAGGGGAAATCCTGCCTGACCAATTTGGTGGCCTTCTATGACGGGGCTACGGAACTGATGGACAGGGGCAGAGCAGTTGACGTCATCTACCTGGACTTGTGCAAAGCCTTCGACCCTGTCCCACACGACATCCTTGTCTCTAAATTGGAGAGACATCAATTTGATGGGTGAACCACTCCGTGGATAAAGAACTGGCTGGATGGCCACATGTGAAGAGTTGTGGTCAATGGCTCGATGTCTGGCTGGAGACCAGTAATGAGTGGTTACCCTCAGGGATCGGTGTTGGGACCAGTCTTATTCAACATCTTTGTCAGTGACATGGACAGTGGGATTGAGTGTGCCCTCAGCAAGTTTGCCGATAACACCAAGCTGTGTGGTTCGGTTGATATGCCGGAGGGAAGAGATGCCATCCAAAGGGACCTTGACACGCTTGTGAGGTGGGCTGATGCCAACCTTATGAAGTTTAACCATGCCAAGTGCAAGGTCCTACACCTGTGTCGGAGCAATCCCAGGCACAGCTACAGGGTGAGCAAAGAAGAGATTCAGAGCAGCCCTGTGGAGAAGGACTTGGGGGTGTTGGTTGATGAGAAAATGAACATGAGCCGGCTTCAGTGTGCGCTTGCAGCCCAGAAAGCCAACCGTATCCTGGGCTGCATCAAAAGGAGCGTGACCAGCAGGTCGAAGGAGGTGATCCTGCCCCTCTACTCTGCTCTTGTGAGACCTCACTTGGAGTATTGTGTGCAGTTCTGGTGTCCTCAACATAAAAGGGACATGGAACTGTTGGAACAAGTCCAGAGGAGGGCCACGAGGATGATCAGGGGACTGGAGCACCTCCTGTATTAAGAGAGGCTGAGAAAGTTGGGGCTGTTCAGCCTGGAGAAGAGAAGGCTGCGTGGAGACTTCATAGCAGCCTTCCAGTATCTGGAGGGGGCCTACAAGGTTGCTGGGGATGGACTGTAGTGACAAGACAAGGGGCAATGGGTTCAAACTTAAACAGGGGAAGTTTAGATTGGATATAAGGAAGAAATTCTTCACTGTGAGGGTGGTGAGGCACTGGAATGGGTTGCCCAGGGAGGCTGTGAATGCTCCATCCCTGATGGTGTTCAAGCCCAGCTTGGACGAAGCCTTGGGTGATATGGTTTAGTGTGAGGTGTCCCTGCCCATGGCAGGGGGGTTGGAACTAGATGATCTTAAGGTCCTTTCCAACCCTGACTATTCTATGATTCTATGATTCTATAAGAAATGTAGCATCTTCTTTCCAAGCTTTGGGACACTAGCAGAGCCATTCTGGAAGAATTCAGAGTAATTAGGTCACTACTTGTTTCCTTTCTGCATGGTTAAAGGTAGAAGCTGTGACTCACGACAGAAGGAAGTACTTGAAGAGTCCCCTGGTAATGTCGATGAGCGTTAGAGTGTTAATCTCCTTTAATGTTTCCAGTGTTACCTTTTACAATATTCCCTTGGTACCTGAGCTTGTTTCTGCAAGTTATGAAGTCATATACAGACCTTCCTGGTTCTTTCAGCGTTACTACAGTTTACAAAGGCTAGGCAACAAGTTATGGCCATATTTCCAAAAGTGACCGAGCTGTGCTGCTGGGTGGGTGCTTTCTGAGCACATTTATGATTTAGCCTTTACTTTTAATCACTAAACAAATGGAATTAATTTCTAATTTCAGGATATAGATCACAGGTTTACCCTTTTCTCTTTTTGAATCTGCCACGATGTCTATTTAAATGTGAAGTGAAGGATAAGCTCTCTAATGTGTTTCAGTAGTGTCATTAGGTTTCTTTTTCAAGACACTGGTTATGTATGCATAATAGTAAATATCCTTTGGCTGCCGCTCTTAACTGACTTCCTTTTAGAGCAGGAGCTGTTGTCTTGGCTTTGCTTCTTGATAGCCACTCAGTATCTGCCATTTTGACCTCAAAACTTGCAAATCTTTTTTTCTTCAGTGTTTTATGGTTGGGTTTTTTTTTGGTTGGGTTTTTTTTTTTCCCCAGTTCAGTGGTGTTCCTATTGTCACCTGGGGAAGAGACTTTGTTACAGGTTTCTTTTTGGCACCTTAGGGACTTAGACAAGTTCACAGCTTTCAATCAAATACTTGTATACTGTTTTAGCAGTGTGAGTGGCTATTGCAAATTAATACAAATCTAGATTAGTTGACTTCTCTCATGGAAGTGTCTTACAGTGGTAATCTGTACAGTGGTAATAACGCATCTTCACTTTTCTTCTTAAAGCATCTTGCTTGAATAAATGTATTTTGAACTATCACTGCTTAGGTATACCTTACAAAGTCCTGTTCTAAGCCAGAATGCAGTAGGGAAGAAGTAAAAACTCGTAATGAAGTTTTAAGTCCGTAGTAAAATTAGGCTGAAGTCACCTCACTGATCTTGAAACTTGAACATAGATTTCTAGATACTACCTCAAAGCTGAGCAGTGAGGTGTGTTTTAAGCTGGTTCTGCAATGGAAATATATGCAAGCGTCCTAGCAACTTTTAAATGGGTAAGTAATAATTGATGAAACAATCAATTGCTAGCATGACCTCCTCAAACCCTCTTTGCAGTTACTGAGACATTAAACTGACAGAGAGGGGATGGAGCTAGCAGGTGAGAATGTGCAGTGCTGCGTTCTCTGAATGATATCCAGTCGGAGCAACTATTTTGAGCTTGTTATGTAAATTGCGTAATAGGTTTGAAAGCAAATGCTTAATGAAAAATTGCGTTTAAATGCTGTGACTGTTCAGGGAGCTTTTTCACCTAAAAATATTGATAGATTTGCCCATCATTCTTACCCTCTTTGTTCCTCTGTCGATGTGTTCTTTCTCTATGAATAAAATGGAGAAAGCCATAGGAGAATTTAGAGAAGTAACACGTTTGCAAAACTATTTTCATTGTGCTGATTTCCAAAAGCTTTTTTATTTTAAAACTTACAAAGCGGTTTTTTGGTGGTTTTTTTTGTTTTGTTTTTCTCGGGGGGGGGGGGGGGGAGCGGAGTAGAGGGGGTTGGGGGTTTTTTGTTTTTTTTTAGCCAAACCCTTTGTCCAGTTCTATTTAATATTCTTCATTCTTTCCAAATGTTAACTGCAGCATTTGCATTTTGCATTTTGGCAACCACAGTGCAAGAAAATAGGTGAATATTTTATACTAGTTTCATAGAAGCTGACTGATTTTGCTTTCGTCTCTTGTATTGCATAGTACCTCCCCCCCACCATTCCCCCCATGAGGAGAGCTGTTTGAGTCTGACCTTAAATGATTTGTGGAAAGCCAGGAAAGGAGTCAGTGTTAAAATGGAGGAATTTTGGCTTCTAATCCAGAGTTCATGACTAAACTATACATCTGATAGAATGAAACTTAAACCTGTGATATGGCATACCATACAATGCATTTAAAATGCATTTATTTCCCCACCCGAGGAGCTTCAATAGCTCCAAAATAACTTTTAAAAATAAATCATTTATTGAAAGATTAAGAGTGTTTTATTGACTTTGCAGTTATGGCCAATTTCAGTGCATTTTTGTGACAATATCTAGTCACAGATAGTCTCTTTCCTACGTGTGACGGTTTTATTTTGTGAAAGAAGCCTACCTACTCTTTATCCTTGCCTTGCTCTCATCCTTGCAGTCTCCCCTGTTCTCCCAATGCTTTGTATGTCAAATATTCTCCCTGTCTCAATTCAAATCCCTCCTTAAGAGATGACTTCTGTGCAGATTTCCTATAATGATTCCCCCAAGTTATCCATACTGATTTGAGACAGGACTTTCATCTATTGTATTGTGTGTGGTTGATGATACAATTTCTGAGCCTAATACTGCTGTGCTCAGAAGAGGTTCAAAAAAATCTTTAAGAAAAAAATCACTTTTTTTACCTTGTCTTTTTTCCCTGGGCCTCTGTAACAAAGAAGCAAGGTAAATGAACAGATCAACTTCTAAATATGCAGAATGAATGATAATTACTTCACAAATAATTTGCATATGAGCATCTTTATTAAAATCTTGTAGTGCCCTCCACATCCAAGTGCATGTAGAACTGTAGTGACACTGAATGCCTCCGTAAATCTTGATACTTTGCTGACTCTTGCAGCCCACTTAGAATCATAGAATAGTTAGGGTTGGAAAGGACCTTAAGATCATTTAGTTCCAACCCCCCTGCCATGGGCAGGGACACCTCACACTAAACCATGTCACTCAAGACTCTGAACAACCTGGCCTTGAACACCGCCAGGGATGGAGCATTCACAACTTCCTGGAGCAACGCATTCCAGTGCCTCACCACCCTCACAGTAAAGAACTTTCTCCTTATATCCAATCTAAACTTCCCCTGTTTAAGTTTTAACCCATTACCCCTTGTCCTCTCTCTACAGTCCCTAATGAAGAGCCCCTCGCCAGCATCCTTATGGGCCCCCTTCAGATACTGGAAGGCTGCTATGAGGTCTCCACGCAGCCTTCTCTTCTCCAGGCTGAACAGCCCCAACTTTCTCAGCCTCTCTTAATACAGGAGGTGCTCCAGTCCCCTGATCATCCTCGTGGCCCTCCTCTGGACTTGTTCCAACAGTTCCATGTCCCTTTTATGATGAGGACACCAGAACTGCACACAATACTCCAAGTGAGATCTCACAAGAGCAGAGTAGAGGGGCAGGATCACCTCCTTCGACCTGCTGGTCACGCTCCTTTTGATGCAGCCCAGGATACGGTTGGCTTTCTGGGCTGCAAGCGCACACTGAAGCCGGCTCATGTTCATTTTCTCATCGATCAACACCCCCAAGTCCTTCTCTGCAGGGCTGCTCTGAATCTTTTCTCTGCCCAGCCTGTAGCTGTGCCTGGGATTGCTCCGACCCAGGTGTAGGACCTTGCACTTGGCATGATTTAACTTTCCTTTCCTGCTTTTGCAGCATATATCCCTCTAAGCTCAAGTGTGTGTGCATGTGTATGTATGTATGGAGCTGGAGTAATTTGCAGCTGGTGTCTACAGCATGAGGAATAGGGGGGTCCATCCTCTGTGGGAGGTTCCTGACTTGGGAGTTTGCTTTTATTCATTTTTTTTAAAGCTGGAGTTTAGTATCCTGGTGTGTGATGCCACCTCTGCCCTTCAGCTCTTGCCAAACCTTACATTAATTTACTACTTTCCTTCCTTACTTTTTACTTAACTGATTAATTTATTTTTTTCCATCCCCCCCGCATTTCCACACTGGGAGAAATATTGACCAATAATAGCAGTAATGTGAATGGCACCTTCTCATAACATAGACTGGATGGATATTAAATCCACAGAAGCCCAATAAACTCTTTTGAGTTCTGTGAAGTGGCATGTTGTTGTATGTGGGTTTGTGACCGCTGTGCAAGTATGAACAAGCAAGCATATACAGAATCACAGAATCACAGAATGGTTTGGGCTGGAAGGAACCTTGAAGCTCCTCCAGTTCCATCCCCCTTCCATGAGCAGTGACACCATCCACTAGACCAGGGTGCTCCAAGCCCCATCCATCCTTGCCTTGAACACTGCCAGGGATGGGGCAGCCACCACTTCTCTGAGCAACCAGTGCCAGTGCCTCACCACCCTCACAGGGAAGAATTTCTTCCTAATGTCCAATTTAAATCTACCCTCTTTCAGTTTAAAACTATTCTCTCTTGTCCTATCACTGCATTCCCTTGTAAAAAGTCCCTCTTCAGATTTTCTGTAGGCCTCCTTTAGGCATTGGAAGGATATTACAAGGTCTCTCCTTACACACTATGTGGAATTTTGGTGATTTTTATCATAAGCCTGAAGCGCTTACAATATTTCTGTCCACTCTTGTTGAATTTTGGACTTGTGTCTGTTGTGCCAATTCTGTTTAGAATAATGTGCAACAGAGATGGAATCATGAATTTTCAATTCCAGTCCAAAAAAAGTCAGCTTTTGGCAGTTGGTCTGAAAACATGAAGACCAAAACACCCTTTAGGAAAAATAAAAAGATATCTCCCTACTATCCTCCACCTCCCCTGATTTGTTTGGATCCTTTGAACTGGAACCTCTGAGATAATAGGTATATCATGGATATAGATCTATAATCCATGACCTTATTACAAGTGATAAATTAATATTTCTGAAGCTAATTGCCTCATTAATGTGCACCCACACCTGTCCTAACTTACTTCTTCCATTTTTCAAACTGCCAGTGGAAGCAGCTGATCGCCATTCTCTGCTGAAACAAATCTACATCTAGTGGGCACAGTGAAAAAATATCCTACTCAAACAAAAAAAAGCACCATATGAACTGTAGACAGAATTGTTTTTGGAGAAAAGTTGTTCAACCTAAAAGCTTTGAACAGAAAGCTGCTTAACTTGCAGGCTTCACAGATGTACCACCTTGAAACTAATGGACCAGGACCAGTATGAATGAGAGACGAATCTGGTCACTTATGTCAAACTACCCAGGACCTCTTTTCTTTTGTGTGCTGGTTTCATTCCACAATGATTCTGTTGCTTTACATTCTTCCCTCACGCTACTCTTCCATTAGGCTACAGCCTCTCTGATTCCTGCCTATGCCTCACTTGGACAAGCTTGCATTATAAGTCAGCAGGAACCTGACCAAGTGAAATTTGAAATAATAAATGTTCCTCTGTCATTTAGCAAAGCGTGTCTCTGCAGGATCTGGTCCTGTTAGATTTCCTGAGTAAAGCTGAATTAAATCACTGTGTGGCTTGTGTGTAACCTTTTGGTGATGCAGCAGGTTTCATAGTAGTCATATCTCTTAGATTTCTTTTTCCACCCTGGATTCTAGTCCAGAAATCCAAAATACATTTCAGCTTATCTGCATATATTCTATATAGCTCCTTATATATGCAAAGTTTTTCTCTGATCATCTAAGCTTTGTAAACCAAGTATTAATTCCACTTTGCAGTGTTTTCTCCAGTGCTTTTTATTCTCCTAAGAACTAAGTGTCTTGTATGTATATTGGTCCCTGTGCACATGGTGTTTGGGATAAAGTGATAAATGGGAACGTATTGATTAGGAAAATCTCTTAGCTCTAATTTCGCAAATGTCACTGAATAAGAGATCACTCTTCTGTGAAACAGGAATGTCTAGTTTGAATACTTCTAGGATTCTTCTGTCATCTCAGTCTTCCATTTCAGAAATTAGACTGTTGCTAAAATAGAGCAGGGTAATATCACTTCAGTGTCTCCAGACATCCTTCCCAAAACCAAACGTGTACTATACTTAAAAAACAAACAGCAAAACAAAAAGACCCCAACCTCCCACAAAGCCACCCTATGTAATATTTCAACCCAGTGCTGCAGTCCTTAAAAAATAAAATGTCCTTAAAAATCACAAAAGATATTAAATTAGAGTTGCATTGGAAATAAAGTGGAGGGTCACAGTGAAGAGGGGTAGGGAATCTAATAAGGATTTCCATAAAGAAAGTTGGTACACTTTCAGAGGCATACAATGGGCTATTTTAAAAGCTGCCATTAAGAGAGAATTAACAAGATATGGAAAATCAGAGCAAGATAGAATCCTGTGTGTAAAAGCCACAGGTGATTCTTAATAGGCAGTAAATTAGCTGAAGGATAGAGTACTTATTTTTGTGGCAATAGTAATGTTTTCATTTTCCAGCAAGTTTTTAACTGAAAAATTAACTGAAAACTAGTGTGAAGAATAGGAGGATAATTGTGAATTAGGAGCCAAATTATGCCAGGCACAATTGAATAAGTTCTGACTTTTCTTACTGACAGACATGTATATTAATAGTTGGCACTTATTGAAGCAAATATGAATATTCATCTTCATTTATATTTCAAGGCCTTTCATTCCTCAAGGACCACAGTGCTTTTGACCAATTTTCATCCACATTACTAAAATGACAGCTTTCACTCCTGGGCCCTGACAGAGGTCTGCAGAATTCATTGGAGGTCCTGGGAGGAGGGAACCAACTCCCGCTCCCAGCTGTCCACAAACACTCATTAAGAGAGGCAAATATCCAGCAGAATCTCTGTGAGAATTTTTAATCATGCAAAGGCTCTGCTAATTAGGTAGCTGATGGGGCATAGAGAGCACAAGGACGAATTCTTTAAACAAAGGACTAGAAACTTTAAGAGCTTTAATTACTTGGGCACAGAGTTCATTCCAGAACTTGGGAGCAAATTATTCTAATAACAATAAGACCAAGTAGCAGGCCATATTAGTGAGAATTGTGTAGAAAAGTTTAATTTTCTTGGGCTGTCACAACCATGATTGGAACGTATTGGAAACTGAGGGGGTTATAAAGGTATTAATAATAAACTCTATTGTGAAATGGATTTGATGCAGAAGATTTCCTATCAGTGTGCATTCTGTTCCTCCTTTCTGGGAGTACTGCTTTGTCAGAGAGTGTTGTTCTGTATCGCATACCTCAAAATGCTCACATAGCTTAAGAGGTGGATACTTTTACACAAATGAACAATGGCTATTTTCAAAACAAAATCCCCTTTTTGTTTAGTGCAGCAGACTGTCTCCAAAGCCTAAAAAGTGGAAATGTGTTGCTTTCTCATCAGATAGAAGAAAATCCATTTTGCTGTCTGAAAATTATGGGTTTGGTTTTTGCTTGCTTTGTAAATGCATAAATAGGATGGCTGTGTTGTATGATTTCTCCCAGGACAAAATTTAGGTTAGAACAATTTCCAGGATCCCTTTCTCCTAGGTGGAGTAAGGAAGAGGCTGAAATTGCTAGGGAAAAGGGAAAAAAAAAAAAAGCTTGAAGGATTCAAATCAGGAAACTGGGCTCTCCTACTGTTAAGAGAAGAATACAGAAAGTATAGCTCTCTTTTCTTTGGAAAATGGGAAACAGCTGATGTGCTACTCCTGTCATTGCCAAGCAAGCTTGTCTGTAATTGAGTGCAAGGGGCATATACTGCCTGTGTGCTGCATGAGAAGCTGATTTCCTTTGGGCAGAAACCATGACACCAGGTAGAAAGGAATGGAGGTATTTGCTGTTCTGCTGCAAAAGGTTTAGTGGCCTTGGACATCTATGCAGCCAGGGTAGAGGAGCAGGCATGGTACATCTGCTGGTAGTGTATTCTGTGAAGATACATGTTGAATCTTCTTCCTTTCTTTGGAGAAGGACTGTAACTTGTCTGAGGATCTGTTTCTGACCAGGAGGAGGCTGATAGCTTTTACCATGTGTTTATATACCTTTAAAGAAAACTAGGTTCTAAGCAAGGGCTTGTTTTTCAGTTGGTGCAAACCACATACAGTGATTCCTCATATGTTAAATGCCAATTCAAACTTTAATATCCAGGAACAATTTTTGTAGCTAAGGGACTCTGTTCACTGCTGGTGGGGAGGTGGGCTTGAACATGTCAACTAAACATGCAAGAAGTCCCAGGGAAGTGCAAAAGGAGAGATGAAAATGTAGCTTGTGATAATTGAGGGCTAATTATGCTCAGTGAGCAAGTGGTGGATTGGTGTTCATAGTTGCAGAAAGAAGTTAGAGAAGGCAGAAAGATATATTGCTTAGAGAACCAGTCTGAGATAAAGCTTCAGGATTAGTCTTTAAACGCAAACAAATCTTCTGCTTGTGTTTGATACCACATTTACTGCATGTTTTATCCACTGCGGAGGAAAGGCATTACTAAAGAGAAACTGCTGCAGTCTCTAGCAGTAGACAAGCTTTCATTTTGTGTGGACTTTACCCACAGGAAGGCCTGAGCACCATAAACCTGGCTGAGTCGTACTATTAGGAAGTCATTCTGCCTGCTGTGGTCCCTCAGCCATTTGTGAGAGCAGCTAGAGTAACAGAATGTTTTACTGACAGAAGAGCTTTTTCTTCATTGCTACTTTTTGGTTTTGTTTTAATTCCCAGGAAAGCAGGCTAAGCTGACATGCAGGAATAATTGTCACCTTAGTTCCTAATATTTCTGACGGCAGTTACAACAGAATAAACAAATAGGTGAGGGAGCAAATGTGAACAGAAGACAGGGAGAGGAGAGCCCTGTATAGTATCTTCTTCTAAAACAATTCATTTTGTAATTTTGAAAAGCATTTAAGCTTCATGTATACTGTGTTGCTGTTCCCTGCTCCATCCTTTGGGGAGTGGAAATAAGTGTAATTTGATGCTCATTTCATGTGCTGTTCCGTTTTTCTGGCTTTTGCTGTTACCTACCTGCAAGCCTCGTCTTGGACATGCAGCAACAAACAGTACTCTCCCCACTTCGTCACGCTGCATTGATTTAAAGATAATAATAAAAAAGAGTACTTTTATAGCACGTAACTTTTAAATGCCTATGATTTAGCAGTTCTGCGGATCTTAAAGCCCAGAATCTAGGAACTCAGCTGAAAGTAAGGTATTTCTTTTTTCATTAAAAATATATGCAATCTGCTTTTTAAAATAAGTACTGGTATAAATGTTACTTTAATATCTTAGTCTGAAAAAGTGATATAGGACAAACATTTCACACTTGTCTTTAACTTTTTTTTTTTCCTTTTGAGGAAAGATGACTTGTGGCAATGGTGCATGGCCTTGCTATGTCAACTTAGCTGTTATGACTCAGATAAGAAAGAAAGTTCCAGTTTTTCAGCAGTCCTTCTGTACATCAGATCTAATTACAATATAATTTCTTTAGAGGTGTAAACTGGGTTTTTTTCTTTTTTTTTCTGCCTTTGTTTAGTATAGATATTAGTTTCCCATTTTGTAAGTGTGTTCTGGAGCTATGTTCTTTCAATGTGCATAGAGATCCTTAGGAGAAAGAAAATGTTTAAGACAGGAAGACATACAACAAAGTGGTTTATCAGCACTGCAATGAAATTTTAAGTGGATCTATTTTAGACAGATTGTCAGCATCAAGATAACAAAATATAAACTGTTTTGCTCAAGAAAGGTATCTGCCCATGCACATTTGTCAACCGTTATATTCTGTGTTCTAAAGGAAGAAAAATCATTCATCATGTTACAATCACTGTCCAGTGCAAAGCTGACCAAAAAGCATAACCATTAATTCATATCTGTCCACAGATGTCGACTCTCAGTTACATATACTTCATACAAAAGTAACAAAAAAATGCAAATATTTTACTAAGAGAGTCTTTAGAACCACCCTCATGTAATTTTGAGGGAATTTACCTTGAAATGGGAATGTGAAGGAGCTAGAGCTTAGAACTGCTTCATGCTGGGGAAAGTAATCTTGGAAATGAAGAAAATGTAAATGGCTCTTGAGTGTAGTCTCTTAACTGGAAAGGGAGATAGGAGAGAGAGATATTTCTCATGATATTTTTATGTATTTTGCTAGGTTTAAGCTCTGAGAAACTCTCATGTTGCAAAAACGCTGGAATTCCTGATACAGAAAGAAGAGCTATTTTCATATTCATATCCTTAAAAAAAAAAACCAAAACAAAAAAACCACCCACAAACAAAACCCCCCAAAACCCCCTTGCTCCATTTTAACAGTTAAGAGTTAGATGCTCTTTGGGGAAAAAAAATGTTGAAATTTTGAATATCAGCAAATTCACTGTTTGATAACAACACTGACAGAGATCAGCAGGCTAGTATGGACAAGGCAGACCTAATAGATCCCATACTGATCACACGTTTGAGATGCTGATTGAGAAGAACTTTCACCCTAACTGATGGGATAGTTTTATTCTTCTCCTTGGTAGGATTTCCCTATCTCCACTTGGAGCTGTGACTGGGCCTTTGATAAATGCTCAATTTGGAGTACTCAGGCTTAAAATAGAGACTTTAAAAAAAATCTTTAATTGGGGCTAAGTGCTAGTTCCTCATGCAGTTCATTGTTTAGAACAAGGAAGCAGGACTAAAGAGTTAACTGCTTCCAATAGTAAATACATCAGTGGCAGGCACATTACAAAGCTCTATACAATCCTGTAGAGTAAATGGTGGACAGCTCATCGCAATTAGGCATGGTCATAATGAAGAGCCAGAAGAGAGAAAAGAGGGCATGGGGAAAAACAGACCTTTTACAAATGTTTTATGCGAAGAGAAATTATAGCTAAAAGGGATAGTTAATTAGTTTAAAGAATTGGTGGCAATGCCTTCTCCTTGCAGGAAACTTTGAAAG
The DNA here is from genome assembly GCF_963264785.1 of Psittacula echo. NCBI lineage: Eukaryota > Metazoa > Chordata > Aves > Psittaciformes > Psittacidae > Psittacula > Psittacula echo. The sequence continues at coordinate 32,160,310 of NC_137739.1, forward strand.
CATGGAAAATGAGTGAGTTTCTAGCTGCTGCTCTGGAAAAGGAGAAAACAATTCAAAGCAATACTGTATGTGGGTGTTTCTTAAAAGAGACTCTAGTGGGAAGTGTGTGATCTGAGTAATTTGCTCTTAGCAGAGACAGTAGGCACTGTTGTGCTTACCAGAGACCCTGTATGTAGCCTTGTTTTCACTGGAATGCATCTGTATTATTATAGGTGCTTGTCAGTGACATAGATGCTTATGGTTTCCGTACCAGCTTTGCATACTGCTTTGAAGGTGAGAACCCATCTGGCTTGTGCTGGGAAGATTGCACAGAGGAGCAAGGTTACAGTGAGGCTTACCCTCTAGACTTTTTACTGTGTGCTGGCTAACCAGCCACCTGTAAAAACAGTGTGCATTCTGAAATATGTTATTTGGGGGAGAAATAAAGAATAGCAATAATCTGTTATCAAATTATTGAAGAGCAGCACATGTGACTTAAAATACTGTCGTGCCTGTAACATGCTGCCCATGGGACAGTACCTGGAGATGAAGCTTTTCTAGCATCAAAGAAGTTTGCAAGTATCTCTTCCTACAACTCCCATTGTGAGTATCTTGAATAAGACGCATCTCTGTGTCATTAATAGAAACACATACACTCCACACAGATTCTCTATTGTTTGAATATGCAGAACTGTAGTTATTTGCCACAAAAGTCAGTTGAGTTTCATGCTACCAAGATGACCTTACTTCTGTTACAGCTGGCTTGGATATTTCTGTGTTATATCACAGTAGTTTCTGAGAATTGCAGAGTAGATGCAACCCCTATTTTGCAGTCTGGGATTTTGGAATTACAGTCACCACTCTCTGTGACAACTATGGATATGTTGTTGGTTAGCACTGTCTGTCATGTGGCACAAAATAGATTATGTTATAGTAGTGAATGGGATAACTGTTGCTGCTATACTATATAGTAGTATATGTAATATGTATATATGTCATATGCATATATGTAATATGTCTTACGCTCACACAGAGAAAAATGTATTTATAGCAAGAGCCTGACTCTCTGTTGGTAAGTGGGTGACTGTTGTGGGACTGCTTCAGCCTCTTTTGTCCCAGGGAAAGAAAAATGGCGTGTAGGGAAGTAAGGAGGAGATTAGTGTTGCAGTAGTGTTTAATCTGTCTCCTTGCTCACCTGAATTCTATTAGTACCCCTGTGACCTTGCTTTTACAAGTTGCCTACTTCTATCATCTCCCTCAGTCTCCAAGGGTAATATTCAACTATATGTTCAGGTGTTGTGATATTGCCTCAACAACCCATAGTTTCTGTTGTGGTCTTTGTGGCTAAGGCTGGGATACATAACATGGACTCTTTAAAAGGACTTGCTATTAGTCTAGCTTTCCTGCTGTTGGAATCAGTGGTAAGACTTATTGTGGGAACAAAGTTTTCAGCACTTCAAAAACTTTCCTGTAAAATATTTTATTTTCACTCATTGAATATATTTGCTTGTGCTGGCTTCATAGACAATGCTGTTGCAAAAAGATTGTCTTTCAGCAGTGTTCTCTGCAGACCCAAAATCAATATTTCTTTGACTCCCCTTTTATTTAAGTCCTCTCTGATAAGGTTTGCCTTAGCATTTGAATATGTGCAAATAAAATGGATTCATGCCCCCAATTACATTTTCTTGTACATGAGCAAACAGTAGGATTAGAAATTTAAAGGATAAAACCTGTGTCAGTGGCTTTATCAGGAATTATGTGAATATAAGTCCGTTAAAAATTACACTTTATTGATAGAAATGGATGTAAAAAGGAAACCAGAACCACAGAAAGCAGGTGTACTGCTGAGCACTCAGGAGGGTAAATGCAGGAGTGTAAAATTGTTAGTAGTATATGAATTAGATTCTTCAAGTCTTCCCAAATATTTCTTAAATTGTATTTTGTAGGAGAAAAGGATATATTTGTATCATATAGATTAAAAATGAAGCAAACCAGATGAAGCAAACCAACATTTTCTGGGGTCTTGTGTTTGTTTAGATTTAATACAGGGCTGATGTACACTGTGGGATGTCGAGAAAAAGGATGGAGGATGCCGCTAGAAGGATAATAGACATGTTATTCTGACGGAGACTTGTGTCCCTAAAATAATATTATGCAGATAAAACATTGCAAGAAATGACTGTATGAAAATCTGGAAAGAGTGAACAGGGTTTTGTACCATATTAACACACGTAAAACCCTAGTGTAAAATAGGAAGTTTGAAGAAAATGTATTTTTCTATGCAGCTTTCTAGAAGTAAATGATTATTCCTTTCATATCTATGGTTATGTAGAGAATACAGTTTCAATAATTTATTCAGTTTCTCTGCAGAAATCTATCCTCAAGCTGTAAACCAATCTCATTAACTCCAGTCTTTAGGTGGGCAGTGCATCTGTACTAGATCAGTCCACTTCTGTCATTTTACAGAAATATCTATCTCAGAATGGGAAGACTTTGACTTAACAGAAGGAAAACTTTCATACACCACCCGGGCTCTGGGACAGAGAGTTAAATGCCTTTAGAAGATTGTTTCTGTGAGATTTTTTTTTGTTTGTTTTTTTGAGCCGTATGGTTAAGCAGGGAGACTAAGTGGGAGGTGACTGAAACCCAAGAATATGTCACATAAATTACCAAGGCATGTTAGGAACATATTTGAAAGAGAGAGCAAGAGGCGGGAGCAAATAATGAACAAATCTAAAAATTGTAAAGGTCATATTGACAAGGACAGGTGGCAGCTGAAGAAGGCCAGGCCTGTAATGCTTCCTTGCAGTTTAAGCAAAGTTTTAGTGAGTTCTTCCCTCTCTCTGTGAAGTATGCACGAGTTATTTCGTGAAGAACCCGAGTCAGTTCTTTGATAGAATTTCAGTGCAAAGGTGGCAGAGATGAATGGATCAGGCAAGACTGCAAAGTCTGTGGGTAACAAAGTCTCTGCTGAATTGCACCTCAGCTATGGGGAGTTGCAATGCAGAAATCTCTTTGTTAGGTTTGGTTCTTCTAGAGGATTATTTGGTAAGATCAAACGCAGCAGCCTGATCACCTAGGCTGTGTTGTGGTCATTAGTGTGTTCACATTAGTTGTTGTATGAGACCGTGATGGTAAGGCAAGCTCTTTCTTGAGCTGCCATTTACATAAGCAGTACTATTCATGTTAAGGTTTGATGTCTGAAAATGCTAGCCTTGCTTTCTAGCATTCATCTAGAAAATGTTCTTTGTGACCAGGTATTTCTGTCACATCAAAACCTACCAAAATTCCTTTAAATGTAGGTTTTTTCATAATTGAAAATTTGTTATTTAATCTAGAGTTTAAATGTAGTTACATATGCCAAGTTAATGCCACAAATAGCCTGAAAATATTCTTAAGCAAGATGTCAGGTAAATTTTATTGCAGGTCCATTAGTATTACCATTAAGCAGCTGACTAAAGGTCATAATGAATACTTACTGTTTTATATCACCCAGGAGGTACTAAGCACAGCTGGAGTCTATTTCGCTACTTGAACACATATAATACTCGACAAATTGTCAGTCAGTGGGTATGTCCATCTTATCAAAGTACTTTGTCTGCCCAAGTATGTAGCAATTCTTCTAGCGTGCACTGCATAATAGACTATAGGATTTTTTTTGAAAGAAAGTTCTTGCTAAATGGCTAGTTATTACAGCTCTATTTTAGGTTCTGCTTTTAATTTTGTGGTTGCACTGGTATTTCAGAAATGCAGTGAGGTCTTGCATGGTTCTTGCTGACCAGTTTAACAAGTGAGAAAACAACTTTTGATATTTCTTGTTGTCAAGATGATGAAAAATTATTCTGGAGATTTTATTATATTGGTACTTTGTCGATAGTGTTTTTCATGTTTTTCCAACCATATGATTTCTCCTACTGATGTCAAGTTCTGCTGGAACAGCAAGAAGATTATGCCCTTAGTGTTATTTTTATAACAGCTGTTGCAAAATAGGCCTTAACCCTTCACAAATCAGTTTTGTTCATTTAGCATGGCTTGGCCTTTTTTTTTTTTTTTTTTTCCTGTGGGGGGAAAGAAATGAAAACCAAACCAACATAGATGGCTTACTTTATATACTGACTTGAGCTTACTTAACTCTTCTTTCTTGTGAGAAGCTGGATATGATAATGCAGAGTTGTGCAAGTAGGATAGATTTAGGATTTTTTCAGCTGTTATTATCCATCTAAAGGGTTCTCTGTAGTTCAACATAATTTGCAATAGGAAAGCCCTGACTTTAAAGTAAAAGTACTTGATCTTTTCAAGTACTAGTTTCTGCTGTTTCCAGTGGATTTTATGAGTACACACAGCTACAGAGGACAAAGGGGCAACTTCTTTATGAAAAAATATTCCACAATCCTCTTGGCCCTATTTCTTTTCACTACAGAAAGTCTATGAAACCTCAGACTACATTCAATTTCACATTCATCTTAGCAGCAATGACACTGTAAACCTACCCATTTCCTACAGGGCTTTTGCAATATATATTTTAGCACAGACATTCAGCAGTGACTGACTTTTGATCTAAAATGAACTAAAAATACTTTATTGTGGAAAATTGTGTGTGCGTATGTGAGTGAAGGAGAAAGGTTAGCCCTCAGCTGTGTTTTGCTTGAGTGTCTTTTGACATTAGCTTGTTCAAAAGAGAATAATTGACACCCAAATAAGGTTATATTAACAAACAAAAATAGGATCCCCATCTAGAAGTTCATGCTATAAGGCCCTTAGGTGCGTGAATTTCTTTCCTATTCTTCCTAAACACAATTTTTTTTCTTTTCAGTTGCATCGCTTTCCTCTTTAGTCCATTAGCACTAGGCAATCTCTTACTACTAGCAGCAATGAGATTCTTGCCTTAGCAAGGCAAGAAAGAGTTAAATTTTTATGGGAGAATACCTCCTTGGCCTTACCAGTCCAAGTAATTAAGCAGCCACACTTCAGTGGGCCTTGGTATTTGAATGTTGCTGTTCTCCATACCTTACCCTGGCTGAAGCTGGGAATATAACTGAGGTCACAGAATAAAAGGGATACCTCAGAGGTGTCCTAAATCTTATGGTTAATACCAAAGTATATGCTTGTCAGGTGGTGGTGCATAGCAGAGCTACAGGTTGAAATGTTTTGTATTTAATTGACAAAGAACTACAGAATGGAAGCCTTGTTAATGGCTGTCAGCGCAGTTTTATGATGAAAAGACCTCGTCAAAGTGTCTTCCCATTTTCTCATGTGATACAAATCTGATGAACGTACTGTGTAGACACAGAGTATTTAGGCTTCAAAACACTTGATGCCATCTTGGAATTAAGAACAACAGTAGCACTTTACACTGTCTCTGCAATATCTAGCAAATAAACTGAACATGGCCTCATGGGCAGACGGTGAAGAATAGTTTTTGGTGAAGAGTTCTTACTTCATGGGAGGTTTCCAGTGTCATTATGCTATAACTGCTTCTGGCAGTGTTTGGTGTCATCTTTGATGATTTGATCCAAGCCACAACAATTTGACCAAGAACACATTTGGATCAAGATTGGTGGCAAATTATGAGGGAGGGCATCCTCAGGTTTTTATCACTTAATATCACACAGACTGTACCTTCTTGGAATAAAATGCATTTCTACACACCCAAAGTATAAGGTTGTACAAAGGAGATAAGTGTCAACAGAAATGACAATTGCATCCTGTCAGTCATCTTAAAAACTTTTTGAGGTCACGGTGGTGAGAGTGTTGAATTGGAGCTCTTGAGAAGATATGCTCAGAAAGGTCAGTGGGATCTAGGATCCCTGCATAACTGAGTAACTGGATAACTGCCAGTAGTGGGCTGGGAAGTATTTTTTACCTCCTACAAGTGAGTAACTGTTTCCCAATCAATACTTTACTAACTGTTCTCTTACAGGCCCTTTGTGTTATGTGGTATGCAGGCATCTTGTCTTTGTCATGGTATTTCATGCTTCTCTAGCACAGTGTTATAAGGGAGAATGTTATGAAGCAGAAAAACTAAGGTTCAAGAGTGATTTCTTGGGGAAAAAAAAAGAACTATAGAAATATTCTCCTGAGATGGTTTGTAGTCAAGGCAGTATAGGAAGATTTGTGCATCCTTGACCTGTTACTAGTTTTGCACAGCTTTTCTGCGTGCCTTTGAGCTGTCTTTAACATCCTGGAAGGTGCAGTGGTGGTGAAGGAGAGGGGAGGAGGTTCTGATCTAAACTTCTGAGGTGGATTTCCTCTGGGACATTGTAGAAATCGTACTCTGTGCATTGGTTTCCTTTGTAAAGTAAGGCCAATACCTCTTCCCAGTCCTGAAGGCTGTCTGAAGGTAAACATGTTAATGACAGCGTAAGAATACTGAAGCAGTATTCTTAGGGAATATACCTTAGGGAAACCTTTTGAGTAAATGAGACAAATGTATTATGAAGGGGGATATGAATGAGTCTGCTAAGAGGAACCTCTTCCTCACAAACACTGAAGACAAATGCCAGCCAGTCTACCTGAATCCTGACTGCGAGTTTGTTTTAAAAATATATTTAAATGCTTAAGACTTAATTTTGAATGTGTTGGCATTTGTGTATTTGTAGAAGTGCTTCAGTTCCATGTCATTGGATATCCATTTGCATTCAAGAATGTATCAGTCCTTTATTAAATATATACTCCAAGGTCCCAATATACTGACTCCAAGTAGCAGTTCTACATTCATGTATACTTTATCCCTTCTAAAACATTTAGCTCTGTGTAAAACATTTAAGTACCTTGCTATCTGTAAGTACTGAGGTAACCATGTGCGTGGCCAGAGAAGACAAAGATTAGCTGTTTATTAACTTGTTCATTAATGTTTTAAAACCCTGCAAGTCTTTTAAAATGATATAAATGCAAAGAAATCTTCATACAAAATTGTTTTTGGACTAAATATAGTTTACTGAAAGACAGTAAGCCTACATATGTGGGAAAACTAGAGAAATGCTCAAATGGTATTCATTTGTCTTAAAAATTGCTAACTGGTAAAAATTCTAATGTTTATTTCTTGCTTTTAGGTAGCCAGAATCTTCTTACTAACATTTGTTCTCCAGTTCTTTGCAAGGTGTAGTTGCTGTTATTCAATAGCTAACTGACAATAATTAGGCTATTATGATGATTAATGCTTATTCAGGATGTTTAATTTGCATCCTATAAGCACAGTGAGACAGCTAATTTGAAGTTATGCCAAATACAGTATTTAGTTTTTATATACAACATTTGTTTGGCTTTCCAAATATAAAATAATTGACAGAATAATCATAGCCATGGATGTTAGGTCAGCGAGTTTTCATTTCTCCTTTTAATGACAATGATGTGTTACTTAGTGAACCAATTAGCAAGGTAAACTTTACTTGCATTAAAAAATGCGTAAGGCTAAGGAAGACTTTCTAAATTGTAGTTAATGGAATGTCAACAAAGATGCATATTCTGTCATTTTCACCCAGGTGAAAGCCATCTGGCCTAGATAGATAGCATTTCTCCAGCTTTTTCACAAGGAAGGATACAAGGTCATTTTTAATGCACCTTGTGACCAGGATTGACTTTATATATTTCTTTTACTTATGAAAGTAAATTAAATTACTTGGCCGGAGACGTTGGTTTAAATAGACAGTGGGCAAATAATTTTTTTAATCATGGCTATAACAAGCCTTCACATTTTTTCTTCTATACATGTGGATCTTGCATCTTGTCCAGCGCATTTGGAAGGGCAAAATTTCTTTGCTGCTTCTGATTGCCCAGATTCTTTGACCCAGATAGCAGAGCACATTTTAAAATGTGATGCTCTTCACCAAAGATTTCAGTGTCCCTGGATTTGAGACTGAAATCTTCCTAAGTGTGCTCCAGAAAAATAAGCCAATATCCCCTACAAGTGCAGGGGCTTGTAGGGGAAAGAAAGTGTCCACAGTTGTATTTGGAAAGCAATCTGATGCCTTTGGAAGGTAAGGGAAAGACATGTTTCATTACTGTAACCATTGACATTTTCTTTGAAGTTTAAGGCTTCAACCTAAGAACACATTGCAGAAGTCCTCCATGGAAATAGTAGAAATGTAGGTAACATCTAAATCCACCTAACAGTCAAACCTGTAGTCTAATCATCTCTGCTTAATAAACATTTCTGATTGTTTTCTACACAGGGTGTTTCTGGCTATTCTCTCCAGCAGTGGCTGGACTGTGAGACACTGATAGGAAACAGAAGAATCTGTCTTTTGTGAAGTGCTCCATATTTTTATCGTTTTTTTTTTGTTTGTTTGTTTTTTATTTATTTATTATTTTTTTATTTTTTTTTTATTTTACCATCTCACAATCTCAAATTCAAAATACCTGGGGTTTCTTGCAGGATATTTGTTCTTGCTCATGCCATGGTTTCTTCAAACTGATGAGAAAGCAAAGTGTCAGGATGCTTTCTGACTTTGAGAAATAAGAGAAGGAAGAGGCAATTGTTCTCCTAGAAGTGATGACAAAACCCAAAGTGTCTGTCACTTGAACAGGGTCCTTTTAACTTTTTGTTATTTGGAGGAAGCTGGCAGACTGTGTTAATCTGTATAAAAATAGTGGACCTATTTCTGTCCACTTGCTCTCCCTTACCCTAAAATGGTCACAAGCTAGTAGTGCAGGCTATAGCAGGTTATGGTGCAGATTATAGCCTGCGTTTATCCCAGCGCTCTCACTTTCTTTCTGAAGCACAGTCATAGCATTTACCACTTTCTTGCAAGGAGCCAATTAGTGTGCCCTGAATCTGGTTAAAGTAGAGTAGAAAAGCAATGATTGCACTGGTAAACTAAGACCAGGCACATACAGCACTAAAAGTGTTCACAGGGCTTTACTGCTGCCACATTTGTAGCATTTTTTTTTGATGCAACTAGCCCTCTCCTTGATGATACCCAGGTATGGGTCAGGGGTTTTCGTAGGCCAGAGACTGTTTCTAATAAGCAGGATGAATGAAGGCTGCCCCCATGGTGGGGGTGGGAAGAATTTGGCCCATAGATTGGAGCCATGCCACACCACTTAGGCCTTTGCCCCTTTTTGTTTACAATTACAGGCTTAGACTAAAGAGAAACTGTTCACTCTTTCTCAGTAAGAACATAAAGAACCTCTGGTTATCCATCACTTACTTGGATCTTCTGTTTTATTTTTCTATTAGCAGCTCCCAATACTTCATTACTACCTTTGTAACTTACAGGAGTACAGGAGTGAAGACCAGTTTATAATCTACTGCAAGAGCCTTTGGCTTTCTGTTGTGGCTCCTGGATCAGGGCCAGGGTATAACCTGCTAGTGGCAAGTTTACAACAGTGCTCCCATTGTGGGTGCCATTGCTGGAGTTTATGGAGGTGGCTGAAGATTCTAACAGAAGGCATTCTGTAGATTAACCCTGTGACAAGCTATGTGTTCTCAGTGGGAACTGTTCCCGATTTTCAAAAACAGTTATAGTTCCCTATCTATGTGTGCTGGACTGCCATGTACTTCCTACACAGGGAAGCTTGAGAGGGGATTCTTTTTTTGCTATACTGAAGCTCCCTCTGTCTTTATACTCTAGCTAATGTAATCAGGTATTAATTTGCCTCTTACTTTATTAGCTCCATATTCAAGCACTCACTATATAGCTATTTTGTGAGCTTATTTCTGAAATAGATTATAGCACAGTTAAAAAAATCAGCCTCCTAGCATTGCATATATATCCACTTAGTACTACACTAGTCATGCATTAAAAATACTTCTGATCTGGTATTACCAGGGAAAATTAACTGTAAACTGAAAGGAAAAGTGGCGCATCACACTTGAGTCTCAATCCTGTTCTTTCAGTCTTGGACTTATTCAGATCTAGTGCCTGAGTAATTTAAGCACATAAGGCAGTGATTTGGTTCTTACTGATTCACAAGCAAAAATCATCATTTTCTTAGTTTGATAAAAACTGTTCTGATGGAAATGCAAATCTTCAAGAAAAGCACTGACATGGTTTAAATAGTCCATTGCATATTTCTGATCACTTACATGGGGCCAGGGTCTCCCCTAGTTGAAGCAAAGCTCTCAGTTAAACCAGAACATGAAACACACTCCTGGGAGAGCAGCTGTCAAAGAAACATCGGTATTATATTAAATCCTACCTATGCTGGTAGTTGGAAAGCAATAAGGTTGCATTAGTAATGGATAAATCAAACTGATGAGTTATTGCAGCAAATGATTTTTTTATTTTTAAATTGAAACAGTTCATGTGTGAAACATGTTGAAGCTCAGAGTAGGGCTCACAATAGGCTTTCCAATGAAGGATTGTTTTGTTTTGTTTTGTTTTGTTTTGTTTTGTTTTGTTTTGTTTTGTTCGTTACAGATGCAGTTGGAATTCATTGTTGAAAATTTAGCTTAAACTTGCCCTTGTGAAACTTGGAAGTGTTTGATGTTAGTTTTGCAGCCTTGAATTCACCAGGCACAATCTAAAAGTCCAGTGATGTGGAAGTTACAGTGATGATTTGCCTGTAACCAGTGGCTTGCAAAACATTTTTATTGGGTTTTTTTACTGTTTCACTTGTGAATTTCTACATTTAGCTCTTCTCTTTTTAAATAACATGTAAAGGTCCCTTGTTGTTTGTGTATTACTGATACAATTCTTCAGCAACAAAAAATCAGAAGAAGGCACTAGTGCTTTCAATAGAGGGTGCCTGATTGATAAGCCAGTTGCAGCCAAACCTGCTCTGGCTAATTGTCTTTCAAATGCCCTCATTAATCAAACAGAGGAGTAACTCCGACAGGAGGGCTGTCACTGTTTTCATGATTTCCTACCACTCACCTCACAGTGTGAGACCTGGCTGCGTACCCAAATCATGGCCTTTAAAGCAGTTTTAATGCGTGCTCACTGCAGAGCACACCTGGCTTCGGTGGGATGGGGGGCCTGCCCAACTCCGAGGCATGATCTATCCCAGGAGACCAATTTAGCAGTTATTTAATGATTCATAGCTTGATGTCTGGAAATGAGTGCTCTGCACGATAACATATATAAACAAATTTAATTAGTTTTTGCCTTTTTTGCATAAGTAGCCACCAGTGTATTAAAGCTGCAAACAAACCAGGTAGGCTGCCTGGAAAGTCACTGAAGCTGGTTAAGAGCTTATTTTTGGGAAAGACTGGTGATTTCTTTCATCTGCTGATAGTCACTGATGCCTGTTTGGTCAGGTTCTGAAGTTGCCAGGTTTGCTTATTAAGATAGAGGGAAGCAGCTATCACAATTATCTTCTTACCTAGATGTTAAAATTATACAAGAAAATCCATCAGTTTCTTCTCCACTTACATTCAAAACTAAAGAATATAGGATTTGCTTGGCATTGTTATAAAAAACGTGCTTCACATTTCTGGTTTGCAGTCTGTTCCAAGTAGTATTCAGTAAACATCGACCTAAGTTATTGTTCAGATATAGGAATTTTCTGGTTTTGTGTTTTTATTGAACATACATCAAAACATTGTAAAATTATTTCTAGTTGTGTCTGCTAAAAATAAGGTGAAATACTTTATGTTTAAGAAAGCAAATTTAAAGCTTAAGGGACAATTATTTTTTTGGCTTTTTTTAACCTTCTCTTGCAACGTTGCATGATTAACACTGGTGCTGTATGAACCATATGGGGGTTTTGTTTCTCTGCTGCTAAGTGTTTCATATGCTCTGTAGAGCTGAATTCTAGACTTGTTAGTCCAGAATAATATCTTGTCATTCTCCTAAGCAATATAAATGAATATATTTTGCATAAAAAATATTGTAGCTTGCATATATATTTATATGAAGTGACATTATTTAATAACATTTCATAGGGCTGAAAATTATGAAGTGAAACACATAGAAAAGTTTTATACTAGGCAGCAGAACGCTATGGATGGTCTTCTGTGTTTGGGAACAGCTTCCACCCACCAAGTGCAATGGTTGCTCCTATGAGAGGTGCCTTTTTCTCTAAAAGGGTGGTTCAGTCATAAATTTTTTGCACATCACACAGTATCACAGTATCACAGTATGCTAGAGATTGGAAGGGACCTCAAAAGATCATCTAGTCCAGTCCCTCTGCTGGAGCAGGAACACGTAGATGAGGTTACACAGGAATGTGTCCCGGCGGGTTTTGAATGTCTCCAGAGAAGGAGACTCCACAACCCCCCTGGGCAGCCTGTTCCAGTGTTCCGTCACCCTCACTGAGAAGAAGTTTCTTCTCAAGTTTAAGTGAAACCTCTTGTGTTCCAGTTTGTACCCATTACCCCTTGTCCTATCATGGTTTGCCACTGAGAAGAGCCTAGCTTCATCCTCATGACACTCCCCCTTTATATATTTATATACACTAATAAGGTCACCCCGCAGTCTCCTCTTCTCCAAACTATAGAGACCCAGCTCCCTCAGCCTTTCCTCATAAGGGAGATGCTCCATTCTTAGTTGCCCTGCGCTGGACTCTCTCCAGCAGGTCCCTGTCCTTCTTGAACTGAGGGACCCAGAACTGGACACAATATTCTGGATGCGGTCTCACCAGGGCAGAGTAGAGGGGAAGGAGGACCTGTCTCGACCTACTGACCACCCCCCTTCTAATACACCCCAGGATGCCATTGGCCTTCTTGGCCACAAGGGCACAGTGTTGGCTCATGGTCATCCTGCCGTCCACTAGGACCCCCAGGTCCCTCTCCCCTACACTGCTCTCTAACAGGTCGTTCCCCAACCTATATTGGAACCTGGGCTTGTTCCTACCCAGATGCAGGACTCTACACTTTCCCTTGTTATATTTCATCAAGTTACTCCCTGCCCAACTCTCCAACCTGTCCAGGTCCCGCTGGATGGCAGCACAGCCTTCTGGCGTGTCAGCCACTCCTCCCAGCTTAGTGTCATCAGCAAACTTGCTGACAGTACACTCAATTCCCTCATCTAAATCATTGATGAATATATTAAATAATACTGGCCCCAGTACTGACCCTTGAGGCACTCCACTAGATACAGGCCTCCAACTAGACTTCGCCCCATAGACTACAACTCTCTGGCTTCTCTCCTTCAGCCAGTTCACAGTCCACCTCACATCTTGGTTTTAGATTCAAAACTGCCTAAACCAGACAGCCTACTTTCCTGAGCATGCACAGGAAAATCGTAGTATAGATTGTGTCAGTTCCAACTATCCTATAGTCATCACTTTATAAACACGTTTGATCTCAGGCTGGAGCAAGGGATACAAAATTTTGGTTAAGATGATCCTTTACTCTCCACAAGTGAAATCCTGTCTCCAGCAAGTTCAGTGGAAACTTTGTTATTGATCTCAGTGGGGCCAAATTTTATTTCACATCTTTACTTTTGTTGAGGTATTGCCAACATGAAAGCAATTTGGTTTGGGAGAGAAGGTGGGCAATGGGGACAAATTGCTTTAGAACTTTTTCTTTTAGGAGTTTAACAGAGACCATTAGCTCATTTATGCTAGTACCTCCCAACACCCATCAGAAAAAGTATTTTCTCTGAGTCACTATTAATTTTATATAAAGACATTTTATTTTATTATGACAGCCAGGGTTCCAAGTCGTGAGATTTATAGGACATGTTCAGCCTGGAGAAGAGAAGGCTGCGTGGAGACCTCATAGCAGCCTTCCAGTATCTGAAGGGGGCCTACAAGGATGCTGGGGAGGGACTCTTCATTAGGGACTGTAGTGACAGGACAAGGGGTAACGGGTTCAAACTTAAACAGAGGAAGTTTAGATTGGATATAAGGAAGAAATTCTTTACTGTAAGGGTGGTGAGGCACTGGAATGGGTTGTCCAGGGAGGTTGTGAGTGCTCCGTCCTTGGTGGTCTTCAAGGCCAGGTTGGATGAGGCCTTGGGTGACATGGTTTAGTGTGAGGTGTCCCTGCCCATGCAGGGGGATTGGAACTAAATGATCTTAAGGTCCTTTCCAACCCTAACTATTCTATGATTCTATGTATACCTGGGACATACTGCCTCCTCTTTTCTGTCCTCAGTAGCCCAAAATAAAGAGCTTTATGGAGATATATTAAAAACTAGGTACCTGCTCCTTAAATTTGACTGGCTGTAACCAAACCAGTAGCATGTTGGTAAATATTTTCAAATGCCTATGATTAATTTTGTGGACCGATTCAATGCCCTTAAGTTGTGCTCTATGGACACTCATAAGGATTTCTAATTAGTGTTACCGTGCGCCCTATAAATCAACTTTCTCAGGACTTTATATCTTGGTAATATACACTTGTCCTGCTGTGAGAGGTCTCAGCATCATGGCAGAATTGTTATTATTTTCACTGCATTCGAAAAGTAATTTCTACATCTTGCCTTAATCCTCCAGAAACGGAGTCTTCATTTTTTGCTGTGTATATTACAAACACAATGCATTTGGTTTTTTTACTTGAAATATTTATGCCATTAGCTACTATTCTATTGAGAGCATGATGAGCAATCAAACCTAAACTCATCTATAAAAATAAAGCTATGAACAGAATAGTTGTTGCTCTTCTGAAAGAAAATATTTGATGGTGCATTAGTGCTCAGAGAATATAACACCTTCAAGAGACAGAGCTCAGGGATTTTGGAAACATGTAGGAATGAGACACCTTCAGACAAAGGACCCAATTTTGTCAAGTACAGTTGTTAACTTTAATTAGGTGATCTTTATCAGTGCACACTTCTATAGTTTACTCTGGGCTGTACAGTTACTGCGTAGTAACTGTTACCTGGCTGCCTGTAGAGACCCCTGGCAGGCTTAGTCTATATGGCCCTTGCTGGGGAAAATCTGACTACTTCTACCTCTAAACTTGTTGGCTCTTTCACACTTGGTCTCCCAAAATCAGGATGGCACTGTCAGATGTGGTAAGGAATCAGACTTTGTATTTAAGTTCTTTTTCAAGAGCTGTGAGAGTTCACACTATCTTAAGACTGTTCAAGGCCAGGTTGGACAGAGCCTTGGGTGACATGATTTAGTGGGAGGTGTCCCTGCCCATGGCAAGGGGATTGGAACTAGATGATCTTAAGGTCCTTTCCAACCCTAACTATTCTATGATTCTATATGGGTTCTTCAGACTTGATCTGATGTGAACAGGAGCTATTTCAGGCTTGGCTGTCTGAAGTTTTGTATATATGTTGAATTCAGCTGATAGGCCTGTTAAGGAGCACAGGGACAATAACAGGATATTATACAATATCCCCTAAATAGTCAATACAGTGCCTAATCGCTTTTGGGACTGGCTAGAGTCTGACAGAGTTAGTACAGGTACCACCTTGACAAGTAGACATTGCTGTACCTGCTTCTTGGGGAATTTTCTGCCTGCTTTGAAGGCTGTGCTATGGCACAGTGCTTGACATGCTGCCTTCTATGTAACAGGTGATGTTTTCACTATTCAGGTAAATGAGGAGTTTATTTTTATTCTGTCTGATCTCTAAACTTCAGCATGTGGTGGTAGTGATTCCCCATGACAACTATGCAGCCGGCTAAATAGAACATTTGCTTGGGAAAGACATTGTTAGTTATTTATATTTTAGATATGTTTGTAGTGTATTTACTCTAGTCGTTGCTGAGAAAAACACTGTGCCATTGCCATTTGGGATCAGCCATGGGCTTTCAGCTAAGCCTGTGCTTCAACTACCTTCCTTTGTGGGACTCTCGTTATGAACCATGGCAAAAAAAATTGCAGAGTGCTTCCCTAAAAGTACTGTTAAGTATAGCATCTGGCTGCAGGTAGTTAAGCATAACAGTGTTTAAAATGTACTAAAATTCAGGGAGTGAACAGGAATTAGAAGATGACAGTTCCAATTTTGGTTAGATGTCCAGAGCTAGCATTGCGCGCAGCTTTGTGCATGCTGAGATCTGGATTCTGCGCGAGCTGAGCAGGAGAGGAGAACCTGCTGCAGGGTAACTGCAAGCAGGTCAGTAATCACATACCTACTAACTTGATGGACTCCTGTAGGCACCTTTTTTAGCAAATAGATTGCACTGTAGCAACACAGTGTAGAGCGATATTGTAGGTTAGGCAGACTGGAATAAATGGATTGAGTTGAATGAAACGGATTAATTTTTTTATTGTTTTGGCTGGTCATGTTCCAAAACTTATTTTCTTTTATTTAGCGATAGGTTGTGGTGTATTAAAAATGAACAAGATTATAAAGGAGCTCTCGTTAGTAGTAAATAGAGCCTTTAATTTTAGTTTTTCTTTTGTTTTTCCCATTTTTTTCTTGTATATTATTTTAACTACCATTCTAACAGTTATTTTAGTATTTACAGCTTTTTTAAAAAGGAAGAAAAAATATGCAAACGGTGTCATAATACTTAAGGAACATTTTATATTTGTATTACAGAAACTATGTTGCTAATACATATCTGGTGAGAGAAAGAGCTGAGAATACATTGGTGGAAAAAGACATATATAGTAAGAATTTGTCATTAAAGGAAAAACATAGAGGACTGTCATTTAAGTAAAACTCCGATGGATCGTGGATTAGATTCTGTCTGAGGGCTTATTTAGCCTTAAGGTATGGAATATATCTGTGAGTACAGTGCTAATGGTGAGTGTTGCTCTAATGGATCATCTATCCAAAAATAATAATTGAAAGGACCTTTCTGGATTTGTAACATTAGCTTATCCCATGGGAAAAATGTGTAGCTGGAAGGCCTTTGTTATGAAAGAGAGAAGAACAGAACAATTTGTCTATCAGCGATGTCCTGTAATTAACTTGTATGTTGCTGTGAAGTTGTGACGGTTTAAATCTAAAAATTGAAACAATGTCAGGCTGTTGGGCAGAAAAATTGTAGTTACTGGTGAAAGGTGCTTGTTGCATTTTGGTTTATAATAACAAAAATATACCAAAAATGCTTCACTAATGGATTCAGAAAAGTTATCTTGTGGAAGCCAGGTCTGAATAGGACAGAAAAAACCAAAGCATTATTGCTGCAGCAGAGTCAAACTAATTTTTGCCTTTTATTTTCCTTTTTTTATTGTATCAACTTATTGGCTTGAAACTATTGACTTGAAGTTATTGACTGATTAAAACAGGGTGTTTTTATGAGGGATAGAATTGTGAAAGTCCGCTGAAAAATATTTTGGGAGTTTGGTGCGAAAATTTTATTCTCAAGGAACAGTTGCTTAACCCTGCTAATTTGTCAGAGATTCTGGCTTTGAACTCTGAAAATTGGGCATGAAATTCAGGTGCCTTCACTGAGACACTAGAAATGTAGATATCAAAGTCTGGGGAAGTCACCCTTAGATTTGCTTTACAGTCAATAGAGGAAAAATGGGCACCCTAACAGAGTGATTCATCTCAGCCTAAAATAGGCAGGTCAGATGACTTGCTCCCTGGAGGCACGTGTTTCTCTCCATTGAGAAACATTGTAGGCTCATAGAAGAGCCTACAGTGACAAACTCAGAATTAAATGTCTAAACTTTTGATGTCTAAAGCTAGGTTAGATGAATCTCACCATGTGTTAATAAGGACAGGCTTTGCCAGCCACACTAGTGCTGAATAGCAGCTCCCTTGGGGGTACTCCAGCAGGGCTGTTTCTAGACAGAATTGAGATTATTTGACTGAGAAACTCTGGGGCCCCAAGCAGAATGATTGTTTTTTGGTTTTGGTGGGGTTTTTTGTTTTTGTTTTTTTTTTTTTTTTTTCCCCTTGTTAGATTAAGTAGTGGTAGGTGATTTTATTTTAATTGGGAAAAGAGAATCCTGTTTGGTTTTTTTGTCCTGTGAAATCTGAAAAATGAAGGTTCATTTTATTCTTTTTAAATTATTTATATTTATTTTATTTAGCACTGTTGAGTGCTAAAGCTGCTATGGCACTTTTACAAAAGCAGATGACTGTCTATTGCGTGTTGCCCAAATTTCCCTTCCCCATTTGTTGTGTTGTAGAGTGTAGATAGGTAATGGCTTCCCTGTTAGACTGGTAAACATAGTGGAACTGAGAGGGAGGTTTTTAAAGGTGGGCAAAGTATGCTGCTCATGGGGAACATCCGTGAAATTGAACACCTAGCTACAGTTATAGTCAGAAAACACATCTGTTTAAAAAATAAATAACTAGAAAATCGAGAAAGGTATGAGAATGAATGGTAGTACTGTTTTATGTAACACTTGCTATGCACAGGGTGAATCCAGGAAGGTTATAGTGTTACAAAAACTTCTGGAGAAAAGTTGTGGTTTTGTGTAGTGTGCAAATCAGCAAAACAAGAACAATCAGATGACCTTTGCTTAAATGGAAATTGACTGAGCATTCAGATAGAATATTTTCAGCCTTCTAGGTCACAGGATACTTTTCATGCTGAACTACTGTAAATACAAACCAATTTGAACATAACAGGAGTAAGAGGGCTTTTTGCTTCTGCCATCAACACCAGATGTGGGAGGACTGAAAAAGTCCCAGTAGTATCAATGACTTCTTTTATATTTTCTGTTGTTCAGAGAACCTGCCAAGCATATACTAATTAGAACTTTGTGCTTGAGATCGTACTGGTTCAGTGAATTTATACCTGAGCTGAACTGTGTTCAGTTAGAGATTGTTCTGAATTTTCTGACAGCCATAGAGAGGGCAAAGTGGCTCAATGGTTCAGCATATCTATAACCCTCCTTCACCTGCTTTTTATTCTCCACCACTCCCCCACCCCCCTGACACATTTTGACAAATGCTTAAAGTAGAACATAGATTGTCCCAGCATCTCGAATGTACTAGTGGGGTTTTTTTATTTCCAATTAAAAAAAAAAAGTCTAAGCAGACATATAGGAAGAAAGCTTAAACTGTTACAACTCTGGAAGATAAAAATTTGCACCTTATCTTGCTGGTATGGCCACAAGCTAAGGCCAGACAAATAGACAATTTAAATATTGTCTGTTAATTAACATATCAAATACTTTTTCATGGAGAAATATGTGTATGAGCTTAGCTGCTTGTAGTTTACCAAGAAAGCAAACAGGCTTTATGCTTTGATTTGGATTTGGGTGCTGACTTCGGCAGTAGTCTTAGGATATCTAAATAGACAGCATCCATAAACCTTTGTATAATTTAAATTTAACCAAGCATGTTGTATAACAGTCTGTGTCCCTCTTTGAACAATTCAAAAATGAGGTAGAGCATGTGCTAGGAGTTGCATGCATGTTACTAGTCAATCTTGTGTGTACAGCCGTGTTGACAAAGGAGGTCCATGACTTGGTGAAGAAGTCCTGCATTAGTGAAAATGTTCAGTGGAATCATCTCCATACAGTGGGCTGCTTCACCTACATTTACTTTTCAATTAGTCTTGTGTTAAACCTTCAAAAATATCTTTGAAGACTGTTCCTCACTTCTATCATCTCTCTTTGCTGAAAATGAGTGACCACAAAGAGAACTAGAATAGAATTCAGTCTCTTCTGTGTAAGAGCTTGAAGAACTGATAAAAGCTTGACTTTAATACAGGTGTGTGATAATATTGCTGTTATAAGGCACCCCTTTTTGACCATAGAGAAAAACAGCTGAAATATAGTCTGGCTTTCCGATTTCTGTTATTGAATCCATTTCTTATCATGCAAAGCCTTCTTAATTAATGGAGAAAGTATTTCATCAGAAAGATGAACAAAACTGAATAAAAATTACATTAATCTTGTGAAAGGGCAAAATTCACTGTACTTCTGTGAACATTACTATTTGCTATCTGGAGACAGGTAAGACTTGAAATAGGAACATTACTTTTAATGCAAGCAAAAACCGGGGGAGTGTAATAATTCTTTCAAGAGTAGAGAAAAGCGTTTTGTCTTAACTAAAAATCAGGGATTGTCTTCCCTAGATTGGGATGGCTGGAAAGTAATTCTATATACCTGTTTTCAGTTCTGTTCACTTGGAGTGTAACTTATTTACTCAGAAAATGTTTATATGGAAACATATAGTGGAGCCTTTCTAGCTACTCTGAATTTCAACACAGTGTCAGTCCTGATGGCCTTCTTCCAGGACTGCTGTGACTGGAAAAAGTCTATATTCAAAGTTCTAATGAACATCTTCCTGAATTCAATTCCAGAATAATAACAGCACCGTTATGCTTCAAAAAGAATATTTATTTTCATAGGGTTTAAGAGGTGTTTCAGGGCCTAACATCAATGAAATTTCTCAAGCTGTTGAAAGGATAGTTTGAGTAACTCTTTTGGAAGCTCTCTTAGTAGAAGGGGATGGTAATTTTTGCCCTCACAGAAATGATGGCATGATTAGCCTGTTGAGAAGGCTTTAACATCACTAGGCAGGTATTTATTTGTTGTGGACCCTCCAAGAGTTAAAATATTTGTCATTTTCAGTAAACACTCATCAGTGTTGGATTCACCAGAGTTCGGTCTTCTCCTGTTGTTGCCTCAATGTTCTGTTGCTGGATTTTTTTTCGAACTCTTCCGTGTTGCTTCAGTGACTGCATGTGAGTTTTTCCCATAAATTCCATTTAAATTCTTTGCCTTGTTGAAGTGGATTTATCTCTATCAGTTATAGCAAAGAATAATGTCTCATGTTCAGAAGTAAGAGTATTCTGGGTATAGAAATTGAATGATCAGATTTGACAAGGTTAGCCTGGAAAAACTGAATACAGCATGGCTGCTGGCCTAATTACCTTGTTCTTGTTGAATTCAAATTCTGTCCTTAGTAACAGACAGTGACTGGAGCAAACACAATGGAAAATTTCTTGAAGAGACAAGACAAGAAATAAAATAGGACATAGAGTTGCTTATGTTAGTCATTCTAGTGAATTCAGTGTTTAAATGATGTCTTTCTTCTTTCTAAGTCTCATAATTTTCTCTAAGAGTACATTTACATTAGTGTTTTACTTCATGTAAGAAGTGTACTTTGTTCTCACTTGCTCTGCTTTGGTGATAGAAAGGAAGTCCTGGAAGTGAAAGGCCCGATGCATACATATGGATACAAAGCTTAGGATGCTGAGGTGAATTTATAAGGGCTAATAAAAGCCACCTTACTGCATGTGTACTGTTATATCTCCTGTCTGTGCTTAGCAAATAACCTCAAAGATGACAGATATCTTTGTCAGTACATTTGGTTACCTTTACCCAAAATGCTTTTCAAAACTCACATTGCCAGCTGTGATGGATTGTTGTTCTCTGTATAGTATTCCCTTTTGCGCCTTATAAAGGGAATGCAGTATCGAGTGAGCTTCTAGTATTACTAACTTACCAAAGGTGTTTTGGTTTGCTTCAAACACCACCTACCTTAGTTTTGATTTCTTTGTTTCCTTTTCCCCATCTTATTGGATTTGTGTTTCATTACCATGTCTCTAAAATCTGTTTCCAAGTCAGTTTTGGAAAAAACCAATGTATTATGGGAAAAACCTTAATTAATTGCAACATTTTAGTCTAGCATCATTGTCTAATTTCTGTATGTTGTGGTTTAAGGTTGCTGCTAAATTTTGCTGTACATTGCCATGATGTTAAATGAAGAACTCAATAGCTGAAATGTAATGTGCCTATAATGAGAAAAATGGAAATGGGCAAACTCTGGCAATGGAGAACAGAAGCAAAGTTTTGACTGGGAAGAGCAGTAAACCCTTTAAAAATAGATGTTTTCGGCATTTAATTACCTCTACCTGGCAAATATAACCTGGTGCTGGCTAGAGCTCTTAACCACTTTTGCTGTTTGCAATAATGGAGGATCAGTTCCCTCATCCATAGGCACAGTGTGAGTTGTGAAGTATGTCTGTGCCATCTGGGAAGCCCTAGCAATAAAAACTTCGACTAGTAACTGGGTTGGTGGGGTGCAGAGAATCTTAGCACTGAATGTGAGCACTTAGCACTTGTGTTTTCAGCAGAGCAAAGAAATTTGCTTTCATTACATGAGCATTAAGAATATTAGTTGGACTTACCTGAGAAAAATGGTGAGAGGTGAACAGAATTTCTCCAGGAAAATGAGCAGTCTCTTCTTGGCTGGCAAGACCAAAGGGTGAGAAGTTAGGTGTTTCTTAATGGAGTGGTCTTCATCAAATACAGGTCAGCATAAGCCCAAGCTATCAGTCCTGTAACACAGAAACTTTTTGTAGGACTTCACTGCATGTTTCAAAAGACTTAAGTACGTATTCATACAGCCATGTATATTATTCTGTATACAGAACATTTTACCTTGAACAAGAGAAAATGAGCCTATAGCCATATATAGTACAAACAGGACAGATTTTTGAGAGTAGAAGTTCCTAAATTTGCAGTGTCCTTTTAAAGTCGTGATTGCCAGAGGCAGGAATGTCTCCCTTTGCTTTAGCTGAGGCCTTTGTGGTTCATCACATTACAAAAAACACTGCTGGGCCTTGGGAACAGACTGTCTGAAGCAGTTATTTCTTCAGTAATCTGTTAGCATACCTGAAAAATAGTGTTGGTGATTACTTTTTTTTAGGTTGTGCTGATTTCTGTTTGGAAATGAGGTGCCAGTCAAGTTACATTATTCAAGTGTCTATGACACTTCTTTCTTGCCTGCACTGATCAGCAACGAACTGACTGCATTCAGGATATCAGTATTAGAATTCGCTGGTAAATCACTGCTGAGATCAGAGAGTCATGCCAGCCATTCCTCTATTTTGAGTGTGCACAGACTAAGTTTGTTTAGGAGATTTCTCTTCTCAACCAGCTTTAGAAGTATTTTTGGAAAAGGGAAATACAATAATAGACTCTAAAATGATTAGAGAGTCTGGTCTATATGCTTTCAATCCTCATCCAAATCCTTATAAGTCCTCATTGAAAGCATATAGACCGGACTCTCACAAAAATACCAAATTTGAAGGCTTGATGAATAATATTCTAGGCCTATTGAAGCCAGCAATAATTTTATATTTTCAGAATTGACAAACCAGTGTTTCATTCAGATTTGGGTTTGAAAATTCAGTTTGGACCTTTTTTTTTCTTCTTTAATGTTACCATATTTATCTGCAGTTCTAAATCACTGCGTGTTTTGGGTTTGTTCGTGAAACGTGAAGTGTCATGTTTTGTTCCTAGAGAAACTCTTGTATGTGTTTGTGTGTAGCAGTTTTACATGATGTCCAAAGGTGGAAGCTGCTTGCTTTGACAAGATTAGGTTGGAAAGGTGACCACTTTCCTTGAATAAGAAAGCCAGAAGGCCAGAACATGCCATTTCATTAGACAGCCCAGGAATCCCCTCTCACAGAAAAGGAGGGAGAATGAATGCTATAGATTTAAAATAACTATTTCAGCTCTTCTGTAGCCTGGAAAACGTTACTCTTGAGCAATATTCTGTTAATGACCACCATTGGGCCAGATGTTCACCACATGTAAATCAGTATATTTCCATTGACTTCATTAGAACTAGGCCAGCTTATGCTGTCTGAGGATCTGTTCCCTCAGCTTTTTTTCTAAATCAGTAGTGATTTTAGATAAGGACAGTATTATCTGTCATAGTTCCACCTCATCAGTGTGAGAACAGATTAAGCTGTGTCAAAGAATGAAAGTAATTCTAACAATCAAATTTAAGAAAGCTAAATGTAACAGACTTGCTTTGCTTTGGAGTGTTTCTGTTTTCAAAACAAAACTTCGTAATTTCTAGATGTCCCTCTAGTTCTCAAAGCTTCTGATACCACTTAGGCCAGTGGAGTGGAATAAACTGAGCATATTAACCTGAAAAAGATTTTTTGTTGTTTATTGTTGATTTTTTTTTTTATATATTAAGACAGACTCATGCAAGGACTCTAAGAAGTGGGAAGAGCTCTGTGAACTGGGTGCATTCCTTCTGCCTTTTATTCTGCTCCCATTCAGCACTTATAATGGTAATGAAGTCTAATTACAAATGCATGTGACTGCCTGTTGTAATCTGTCAGTGTGTTTCTGAAAAACCTTGTGCCAGTTCAGTATTGGTCATTAGATAATAAGGATTGATAAAACGTAAGGGGCAAAATGTTAAAAATGCTACTATTGATTAGAACGCACCTTAATAATGAAACCATGGGCCTGGGGACGAAAGCCATGGATCATTTTGACAATTCAGTCTTATATTGTGGATGAGACAGAGTGGGGACAATTAATCCCTCAGAGCCACAAATCACAAATAAAGTAGTTGCAGCTCATTACAACCTGACCTTGCTAAACAGCCTTGAAAACATAAGTGACCTTCTAGTATCTGAAAAGATTACAAAGCTCTATTGAGAAATATCTGGGCTTTTTTAATGTTTGGGAGCCACATGACTGAATTTAACAGAACTATCTTGATGAAACAGGCTTTTAACTTCACCATCTTTCATGAACCAAATTGCTAGCGTCTCGTGGAACTTATGGCGGTACTGCAGGGGAATGTTCGGGAAAGATCTTAAAAGTCAAAAGTCTTGCTCTATGCAATTAATCAGCGTAACTGTGCTGCAATAGCTTTGAAGAGACAATAGTTTCAATGAACTATCTAGTAATTCCAGTTAGGGCTTTTATAAACGATTTGGCATTATTGGAGCACTGCATAATTATAAGAAAACATAATCCTTTGTGCATTGCAGCCAAGTCCAGTTGCAAAACTTGAGAATATGTTCAGCAAAGTATTTAATGAACTCTCCTCATGTTATCCCCACCTTAAGTGGGAATAAGAAGGCAGCACTTATTTTGCATTTCTGTCCATTCACATGCACTGCAGATGTTTGTTGGCTGACTGGTGTCACGACTTGAATACCTTGTCATGGGCTAGTGCGTATGGAAATCACAAAGTATTAAGCTAGATTATAGCATGACTAAGAAAATACCCCATGGTAAATACATAGATTCACATCCCTAAATATTCCATTTAGAACTGTACACAAAGAACTGAGTTTCTAATGAAATAGTCCTCCTTTGTTTGGTCCTTAACATTGAGACAGGCTCAGCTCTTGCATCTTCTTCCTACTGACTGTGGTAGAAGGAAACATACTTTCAGCTCATTCCTGAGAAGAGGTATTGACCGCAATCCCTGATGTTGTCTTAACTGTGCAGTGAGTTTGCAGTTCTAGCTGATTGCATTGTGCTTTGAACTAGGTCCATGTGTAACTGTGGTTATTACTTGTTCCTTTCAGTGTATCTGAATGAGATGCTTCTAAATGTCCTTATTTTACACGAAATCAAATCTTTCCCCAGGTACTGCATCCCCCCACTAGATAAATGCGATTTCCCCTGAGACCCCACTCCTCTGTCAACAGAAGGCACTTGTAGCTTTCCATGAGGATCAGTGGTCTTTGCCTATTCTAGACAAGAGATTGGGTCTGCTGTAGCACTGAGGGCAACTCACTAAGAATGCTGTACCTGCACACCTCATGGTTGTGCTAAAAGAGATGCAACTGGTGTGACTTCAGTAACAGATGTGTGGTTGTGGGGAATGGAGGGAACAGCTCAAGGTTTAATAGCTCGTTGGTGTTTAGGCAAAAGCATCAAGTATGTTACGGTAGCATGGAACCATTACAATAGATCTACTGAAGCATGCTGAGTCTGAGAAATGGTGCTTGATGGATAATATTTTCTGCAAAAGCAGAGTTTTCAGGGTAGCCCTAAAATGCAGTCCATGTAGAGGATGTTGCAAAAAAAATAAATTATCTGCTGAATGAGTAAGGTGAAGGGATCTCCATGCTAGAGGAACTGTGAGAACCCACTCTTACAGCAGCTGGATTTGGGTACAGCTTCCAGGTTGTTTCACCTTGGCATTACCAGGTCTGAGGTTCAGCCATGGTAGAGCTCTCTCCTTGACACTGGGCTTGAATGATAGTGCTTTCTGCATTGGGAGTGACAGAGAGAAGCTGTGTGGTGTCACTGCGTATAATATATTGATATCAGCTCTCTTCCTCTCTTATCAGCTTCGAAGACAGATGAACAAAATAGATTCCACTGAAGCTCCATTTGATAATTTCACAGTGGCAGCTGGGGAAAAATGCAGCCTGGCTTCAATGGCTGAGCAGTCCCACTTTTTGAGTTAACACTTCATCTCCTGATCTTCCAGTGAGCAACCCCAACTGCTTTCCAGAGACTTCTCCTCAAAAGCTTCAGCTGTAGTGAAATTCTCATAACAGTGATGGTCATGGTCATGCACAATGGGGTGCAACACAACTCACTGAAAGTAGAAGGACTGGGAATCAAATGGAATAAAATAACTCCCTGTAAGAAAATCATTCAACTGTTTATTAAGTACAGTAAAATCACAGTATCACAGTATGCTAGAGATTGGAAGGGACCTCAAAAGATCATCTAGTCCAGTCCCTCTGCCGGAGCAGGAACACGTAGATGAGGTTACACAGGAATGTGTCCCGGCGGGTTTTGAATGTCTCCAGAGAAGGAGACTCCACAACCCCCCTGGGCAGCCTGTTCCAGTGTTCCGTCACCCTCACTGAGAAGAAGTTTCTTCTCAAGTTTAAGTGGAACCTCTTGTGTTCCAGTTTGTACCCATTACCCCTTGTCCTATCATGGTTTGCCACTGAGAAGAGCCTAGCTTCATCCTCATGACACTCCCCCTTTATATATTTATATACACTAATAAGGTCACCCCGCAGTCTCCTCTTCTCCAAACTATAGAGACCCAGCTCCCTCAGCCTTTCCTCATAAGGGAGATGCTCCATTCTTAGTTGCCCTGCGCTGGACTCTCTCCAGCAGGTCCCTGTCCTTCTTGAACTGAGGGACCCAGAACTGGACACAATATTCCGGATGCGGTCTCACCAGGGCAGAGTAGAGGGGAAGGAGGGCCTCTCTCGACCACCCCCCTTCTAATACACCCCAGGATGCCATTGGCCTTCTTGGCCACAAGGGCACAGTGTTGGCTCATGGTCATCCTGCCGTCCACTAGGACCCCCAGGTCCCTTTCCCCTACACTGCTCTCTAATAGGTTATTCCCCAACTTGTACTGGAACCTGGGGTTGTTCCTACCCAGATGTAACACTCTACACTTCCCCTTGTTATATTTCATCAAATTTTTCACAGCCCAACTCTCCAGCCTGTCCAGGTCTCGCTGGATGGCAGCACAGCCTTCTGGCGTGTCAGCCACTCCTCCCAGCTTAGTGTCATCAGCAAACTTGCTGACAGTACACTCAATTCCCTCATCTAAATCATTGATGAATATATTAAATAATACTGGTCCCAATACTGACCCTTGAGGCACTCCACTAGATACAGGCCTCCAACTAGACTCTGCCCCATTGACCACAACTCTCTGGCTTCTGTCCTTCAGCCAGTTTGCAGTCCACCTCACCACCCGACCATCCAGTCCACACTTCCTCAGTTTAGGTGTGAGGATGCTGTGGGAGACTGTATCAAGTGCTTTACTGAAGTCAAGGTAGACCACATCCACCGCTCTGCCATCATCCAACCACCTTGTTATGTATTCATAAAAGGCTATGAGGTTGGTCAAGCACGACTTCCCCTTGGTGAAGCCATGTTGACTGCCCCTCATGACCCTCTTATCCTTGACATGCCTTAAGATGGCATCAAGGATAAGGTGTTCCATCACTTTCCCAGGGATGGAGGTGAGGCTGACCGGTCTATAGTTACCCGGGTCCTCCTTCTTGCCCTTTTTGAAGACTGGAGTGACATTTGCTTTCCTCCAGTCCTCAGGCACCTCTCCCGTTTCCTAAGACTTGGCAAAGATGATGGAGAGTGGTCCAGCAATGACTTCCACCAGTTCCCTCAGTACCCGGGGGTGCATCCCATTGGGACCCATGGATTTATGGATGTCCAGATTGCTTAATTGCTCCCTAACCCAGTCCTCATCAACTAAGGCAAACTCCTCCAATTTCCCGACTTCCTCTGGGGCCTCAGGGGTACGGGGCTCCTCAGGACAGCCTCCGGCAGAGTAGACAGAGACAAAGAAGGCATTCAATAACTCTGCCATCTCTGTATCTTCTGTCACCAGGGCACCCACCCCATTCAACAGTGGGCCTACATTACCTCTGGTGTTGGTTTTATCTGCCATATATTTGAAAAAGCTCTTTCTGCTGTCCTTGACCCCTCTCGCAAGGTTTAATTCTAAGAAGGCCTTAGCTTTCCTAGTTGCCTCCCTACATCCTCTGACAACAGTCTTATATTCTTCCCAAGTGGCCAGCCCCTCCTTCCATGACCTGTAAACTCTCCTCTTCCATTTGCGCTTACCCAGCAGTTCCTTGTCTAACCACGCAGGTCTCCTGGCTCCCTTCCTTGACTTCCTACGTGTCGGGACGCTCTGATCTTGAGCTTGGTAGAAGCAGTGCTTGAATGCCAACAACTATCTTGGGCCCCTTTACCCTCAAGCAGCCTTGCCCATGGGATTTCCACTAGCAATTGCTTGAAAAGGCCAAAGTTTGCTCTGCTAAAGTCCAGGGTTGCAATTCTACTTGCTATTGTACTGGTCCTACCACACAAGATCCTGAATTCCACCATCTCGTGGTCACTGCAACCAAGGCAGCCCTCAACCTTTACTGCTTTGACCAGACCCTCCTTGTTAGTGAGGATGAGATCCAGCGGCGCTCCTCTCCTGGTTGGCTCATCCACCATTTGGATGAGGAAGTTATCATCCATACACTGGAGGAACCTCCTGGACTGTGGCTGGGTTGCTGTGTAGTCCTTCCAGCAAACATCAGGGAAGTTAAAATCCCCCACGACGACCACGTCCTGTGACTGTGAGGCCGCTCTCAGCTGCCTGTAGAAGGCCTCGTCAACTTGCTCACCCTGATCTGGTGGCCTGTAACAGACACCCACAACAGTATCGCCCCTGCCAGCCTGCCCCTTAATTCTCACCCACAGACTCTCAACTCGCTCATCCCCTGCCCCTGGACAGAGCTCAGTACATTGTAGCTGCTCTCGCACATAAAGAGCAACCCCACCACCCCGCCTGGCTGGCCTGTCTTTCCTGAAAAGGACATAGCCCTCCATGACTATATTCCAGTCATGTGAGCTGTCCCACCATGTCTCTGTAATTGCCACCAGATCATAATCTACTGACCGAGCACAGGTTTCTAACTCCTCCTGCTTATTTCCCATGCTGCGTGCATTGGTGTACAGGCATTTCAAGGAGGGATCTGAGCGCACCGATTTCACCCTAGGATTATAGGAGGCCTCCCAGTCTTCATCAATCCTAGAGTGCTGCCCCACTGGGGCAAGCCCAGCTACAGCCCCATCCCCCTTCAAATCTAGTTTAAAGCTCTCCAAATGAGCCCTGCTAATTCATGCCCCAGCATCCTTTTGCCTCTGTGAGATAAACCTTTCCCACGTGCCATTGTCTGGACTGGTGCCTTATAAAACCAGCCGTTATCAAAGAATCCAAAGCCCTGCCTGCAGCACCAGTCTCGAAGCCAATCATTTACGGACTGAATTTTCCCATTCCGTCCCACATCATCACTGGAAGATGAAAGGAGTGAGGAGAAGATCACTTGAGCCCCAGAGTCTTTCACCATCCACCCCAAGGCCCTGTAGTCTTTCTTCATCCCCCTCAGACTGCGGGAAGCAGCTTCCCCCCCACCTGTCTGGAAGACCAGAAGCAGGTAGTAGTCTGTCGGGTGCACCAGGCTGGGGAGCACCCTGGTGATATCCCTGATCCGGGCTCCAGGCAGACTACACACTTCCCTATGATGAGGGTCAACTCTGCATATCGGGCCCTCTGTTCCTCTCAGAAGGGAATCGCCTACGACAATGACCTTTCTTTCTTTCTTATCAGAGGCAGTCTTGAGGTGCGAAGTTGACCTCCTTTTCCTATGTGACCTTGTAGGCGGGCCTTGCACCACATCCTCACTTACCTCTCCTTCAAGATCCAGGGCCTCAAACCTATTACTGAGGGGCACCTGGGGAAGCAGGGCAGGAAGGAAGGAGGATTGCCCGTGACTCCGAACTGGAACTCGCTTCCAACCCTCATCGTCTTTTTGGTCCCCCACCTCTGTGCGACAGCTACAGAGCAGGGGCTGTCTCGGGCCATCCCCCTCTGTCTGAGAGGACAGGGGGTCCATCCCCTTGTGGGGGGTATCTCCCTGGAACCGTTCCGGCTGGCACGCCAGGGAGTTACTCCACCAGTCGATGATCTCCCTTTCACACTCCCTGATGGTCCTCAGCGTCTCGACCTCCTCCTTAAGTTCTGCCACCAAGCTAAGCAGATCTTCTACCTGCTCACACCTCACGCAGGTGGAATGCTGGCTTCCCTCCCTCAGCAGCAGCAGTATAGAAGTGTGTGACAGGACAACTAGAGTTATTACTTTGACACTTCAAACTTTTTCAGTGGGGATTTAAACAGCGTTTCTGATACTGTCAAAGGTGATTTTAAGAATCAAAGCAAAAGTTTTCCTTTACCTTTCTTACTTAGTAGCTCCACTTAGTGGCTAACTGGATAAAACACCGTTTCCTTTAGCGTCTGTGTTACCTGGTGCTATTGTGCACTTTCCCTCAACCTCTTGTCTTCAGACACACTGTGATGTTGGACACTGCAGTGGTGTCAAAGATTGAGGAGTGCACTAATGGCAGAACAGAAAAAATCCCTGTTGATTCTCTGCTGAGCTGAGTTATCCTCGTATCAAACTTTATGTCTATGAATGTATCTGTATTGAGTTCTTGTGTAGTTCTAGTTTCTTTTGCAAATTTGTAGGTCATATGGAGCACTGAATCATAGTAACTCAGCAAACAGCCTTCCACCTTCATGGACAGCACTCCTGCTTGGATTCAGTGCTTTTGGCTGTTTGACTCCTCAGTGTGCTTCGCTTGATTGCTGGCTTCCGAGGATGAATTTGTCTCCGTGCATACCGAACTTACTGGGGAATCTGATTTTTAGGAGATGTTAGGCTTGCTTAAAGAATACTCTGGGAGACAAATTCTTCAGAGGAGCTGAGAGTTTCTGGCTTCAGTAAGGTGAGATGCCAATTTGTTCATCTTCATATAAAAGCCTGAAGCACTACTTCAAAGCTAAAAATAGAAATCATTGAAGCAGCTGAGGAATTTTGGTGTTTCCAACATGTGGAAAGAGCAGAGAAGTGATTTTCAGGTGCATAAATGTGGACATAAATAAATCCTGGTCTTTCAGGGATGTGATAACTAATTTATCCAAGCAGGCGAACTGTAATAGCTTTCCTTAAAAAGTGGTTGTTTAGGAGAAAGGAGTTAGTGTCGTTAAGTGTACATTTGGCATTTGTATGTATACTATGCCTATGCTCTATGTATAGCTACCTATGGCTTGCTTTCTAATACAGGAAACATTCAGAACACTGGCTCTGTAATATATAAAATATTTGGGCACTATGGAGGCTCTGTAATGAAAACAAATGACCTTTTCCTTTGCATTTAAGCACCTGGCACTCTTACAGTATGATGAAACAACAAGGAAAGAAAGGGTAGTGGTTTCTACGTCTAATTATGTGACCATGCTAGTCTGGATCATGGTGTCTCAGAGGAGCAAAAGGCTCACATGGTAGGTTTCTTGGCTGGCTGGGTATGAGACATTGCTGGATAGGAGGGAGGTAGAAGGAATAGATACACTGGGAAGAGGCACACAAAATACTTGTAGGCTCTTGGGAGCAAAGGAAGCCTGTTTAGAGGGCATGCATTTGACATGGAAAATTTCCAGTATTTAGCTGCTGCTTTTTTGTCTGTCCTATTTGGTGACAACCCCATCAGTATGCTTAGCTGCTTTTCTAAATGCGTAAGGTATTTCCACGTGGAAGATCCACTGCTTAGCTTGGTTTAGCTCCTTATATGAATCAACATTGTCAATTTTTCTGTCCCGTCACTCTTGCATACTCCAGAAGACATGCAAGTGGGATCTTGATTCAGCATAGTTCTTTCACCATGAGTAGTGGCCTGAATGCTTTTATGAATTCGTATCTTCTTGTCTGCAGGTTTTCCTCAGTGCCCCATCAGTGTGCAAGTACTCTGGCTATCCTATATGAGCAGCTGATGGCCCCCAGCTCCTCAGCTCCTCATGGCCCTGGCAGCTGCTCCTGTGGCCTTACTCAGAGACTGACTAGCTTGTACTTGCTGTATGCATTTGTCTGCCACTACAGTGGCTGTTATTTTTATACTCAGACTTGGGGCCACGTGGGGTCTTTTTGATGGGTGCCTTGAGCATTTATATGGCCTAAATACCAGTAATCATCTGGCTGCAGAGTAAGCATTTGCATATTCTGGGTCTTTGTATCTACAGAAGTAGCCTGTTTGCTTGGTTCCCTCAATTTCTAATAACTGAAATTAATTCACATTTATGAAATGAGTTCCCAAGTACCCATGTCCAATGTTGTTTACTATTTGGAAGTCCAACAATGTTTTTCACAGTGTAAGCCAAAGGGTGTACTTGTGCTTCATTTAAGTTGCTATATTGAGCACTGACCTGCATATTGAAGTGATGTAATAAACCACATGGATCCGGCCAGGTCTAAGTCATGTCATGTAGAAGTTCTTGGTACCTAGCTTAGTACTTCATTTTTTTGAACTTACTTCATTTTTTTTTCTTATGTAAGTCTATAAATGCATACATAAGCTTTTCAAACCCCCCCTCCCATTTATACTTACACCGAAAGAAGCTAATGGCCTGACAGTTACTGTTGCCATAGGTGACCTGTTTTAAAATCTTACTTAGAGTTTCTTATACAGCATTATCTGTGCTGAAATTTTCTATTCTGGATGCCTGCATCAGCCCACTTCTGTTGATCTGAAATTTAAACAGCAAAATCCTATTCTTTACAGAAAAGAAGTCAAAGTATATTGTGTGTTCTTGTATATGTTTTATAAGCTCTATCACACTGTTCTTCAGCCTCTATCTAAAAGTTTTTTGGGATCATTATCCTTTGCTATTCCAGAGAAAATGCATTAGGGAAAAGACTGAAAAATCTGTTTCTTCACTTGCTCAGTAGAAGCTTGGAAGTAGCTGAATTCCCTGAAATTATTGTCTGTACAGCGCATGCCAAGCACAATATTGTAGGTGTTGAGCAAAATCTTGTCAGGAATTACTTTTCGTAGGTTTTAGGCTACTGTAGCATCAAGTGCTGGGAAGCGGTGGAAGCATATGCCTACCTGGAGCAGTGCAGCGTGCTGCTGGGGATGCTGAGGTGAGGAAGTCAGCTCCCTGCTCTGAGCACAGTGCAGGCCAGCAGTGCTGAAATCAAGGAGGTGCTCTTGGGGTTTTGAGGTTCTCTTTACTGTTGCTCAAACTGAGGAGGTGGAGAAGAAAAATCTCCTTAATGGCAGAGCCGGGGAGCTGTAAAAGGGCCTGGCTAGGACTGGTACCAAAAAGTGAGCAAGAAAGAATTCATGTGGAATTAGGGATGGCAAATGGTGTTATTGACTTAGGAGATAACAGGAAAATTGGAGAACTATGAATATGGGTTGAGGTAGGAGACAGAAAGAAAAGAGGTAGGAT
Source organism: Psittacula echo (assembly GCF_963264785.1). Taxonomy (NCBI): domain Eukaryota; kingdom Metazoa; phylum Chordata; class Aves; order Psittaciformes; family Psittacidae; genus Psittacula; species Psittacula echo. Next base: position 32,193,552 of record NC_137739.1, read on the forward strand.
TGGAAACCTAAGGGTAAAGTATAGAAAAGAGACTGGAACTAAAATGCTGGCAGAGGGCAAGGACTGGGAGTGGGGAACAATGTGAGAGAAAAGTATTTGCAATGGAAAGCAGTAGAAGGTGGCCTAAGGTCATTCATCTCTAGACCTGGGACAGAAAGCCATGATACATGGTGGTCTGAGTGCCGGTGCTGCAGCAGGTCCCTGGGAAACTCAGCCCTTCCTTCTGCCTGCTCTGTGTGCAGGCTACCGTTGCTCCCACCCGTCACGTGGCCAAAGCCTCTGCTATGGACCATAAAGCACCAGCCCTGTATTTCAGTATCAGTGCCATTCCATACAATAGACTTTTTTCAGGCTTTCTTTTTCTCTTCCCTTCTATATTTTTTTTTTAACAACCTATGAAATTATAGATAAAAGGGTACAAAACCATGAACATTGCAATAAAACCAAGCACTAAAAAAAAAAAAAAAAAAGAAAAAAGAGAAAAAGAATAATGCTGTCCATGCAACCTTAATTGGGCCCCCTTGTGTGTATACATTTTGATACTGTCTCTAATTACATGGTCACACACTGCTTTTTCCCGTGGACCCCTGCATCGTTCTGTGAGCTGAGTAGAAGGTGTTTGCTGAATGAGTGCAGCTTTAAGTTGTTTTATTCTCACTGTGGCAAGGGTAGTTCCAGCCTTGCCTTACTGTACACTGCTCAATACCAAGACTGAGCACAGAATTACTAATTTCCTCAGGGATTTTTTCACTGCTACCTGTTTTACAAACAATAACATTTATTTTTCAAATGCCCTTGCTGTGAGATGAGTGGTAAAGCTCTCCTACTTCTGCATGTGGAAAAAGGGAATGCAGGGTGCTTAAGTCTAGGATAGCAGGGGCCAGATGTTTTCCTGGCTCTCCACAGTGTAAGCTGTGCTATTGTGTTCAAACTAGGCTGCCCGCTGACTCCAGTGTGCAGCTGATGGGTGCTGAGTCTTTTATGACATGGACCTCTTTCTTGGGTACTCTTTGCCAGGATACAGGAAGTGAAGATACTACAAGTGATGAATGCTATGAGAAGCTAAGTGCAAATGACTTACCTGAGATTTTGTAGAAACCAGTGGTGAAGAAAAGGTGTAATCTGCAAAGGCAGAACTCAAGGGTTAACCTTGTGACCATTCCCTGGCTTAGTCCCTTACCTTTATGTATCTCTCATTTCCTGGTCTCTGCAAGGAGTGAATGAAGCTTGTATATGCAGGTAGTCTCTGTCACTTTGCTCAGGACAAATTCAAAGTATTGGTTTGGGATGAGTGATGTTAGGACCATCTGAGGAAAGGTCATTGTGCAGTCAAACAGTGTATCATCATGGACATGCACAAGATGGGAGCTGAATTAAGATTTTGCAGAGGATCTCAATTATGGCATCTTAAAACTTCTGAGTGGTTGGCTTTGCAACCTTAATGTCCTTCTAATGTAGTTTGTGTGTACATGTGTTTAATATATATTGTTTTTTCACTTACAAAAAGATGTTAACAGGCTGCACTGCTCAAATACTTTTATAAAAATTCTGAGTTTAGCTTTCTGAGCAGGTTTTTGAAATCAATACAGAGAAAGCTGCTAACAGGAGGTAAACTACAAACCACAAACACTTTCAATAGGATAGCTCTTTTTATATAACGTTTGATATCATTTTCACAGCATGATCTCTACTTTCATACTGCGATAGCTTTTACCTGGAGTTTAGATGATTCATTTTTGTAGTGGATACTTAACTTTCATATGAGGAAAATGCAAGAGAAGCCAGCACAGCATTAAATGAACTACAGCACAGTAATAATGTAGAATGCTCAGATCCTTGCCATCGCACAGGGTTGGATTCACGAATGCTCTATTGATCCATAAGTGAGGAGATACAGAGGCCTGGATTTTTTTTCACAGCTTTTTGGCATATATAATTCAATTTTTAAAAGTAGATTGGTCACTCAGAGTTTGTTAAGTAATTGTTAGAAATCCATTCAAGGTTCTACTTGAAAATCAACTATGATTTCCTGTTGGCATGGATTGTGGAAAGCCATGTGACTACATCAGTGTTTTCCTCATCTTTTCTTTCTCTGAGGATTTTAAAATTAATTTAGAAACCCCAGCTTTAAGCTGCCTTCTACAGTAACTACTGAAAGGAAGGGGAACATCTCTTTAAACTTTCATGTTAGTGGTGATTATTCTTTCAAAGAGATCCAGACTTTGTGTGGTTTGTATGGAGAGCATGGCATTAAGTCTGATATTTTGGCATTTCTGGAAAAATGATTACTGGGGTTGAAGCTTTTGGGGCTACTCTGCCAAGCTTCTGTTTTCACATGTTTGTAACTTCTTATGAACCGTTTTAAAATTAAGTTTTCTGTATATGATTCCTGACCGGTTTTCATGTCCACTTATTTCTGAATAATGCAAAAATGAAAAATCTAAACCCCAGTGTTTTGATCCTGCTGAAAAGTAGTTTAAATGTAAAAATTGAGCAGTTTGCCTTATTTCCTCTGTTCAGCCCATCATCAGCCTTCTCTCTTTTTTCAAGGTTTCCACTACTCTCTCATTTAACCTTTCCTCTCCAAGAATCAAACATGTAGAATCATACATATGAACGGGTCCAACAGTCACATGCTATTGAAATCTGTCAGATTCAAGGCTAGTCATCAGAAATAATCTCCTTAGAGCTTCTGTATGGAAAGAAAAAGCTAGTTTATAACACAGGTCAGATAAAGTTGAGCTTGGCTATTATTTTCTTTTTTTTAATTCTAGTTAAGATTTTTGTCTCTAATTTAGTTCTTGTTTAAAGAAACAAATAATAAAGGAAATGTTTCCTCCTTGCTATGAACCAAACAGCCCTTTCTTTAGGGCTTTTCTTATTTCAAAATAAACAAAAAATCTTGTAGCTCTTCTACTCTTTTTATAAACTGAGGATTAACCTGTTTCTGTCAAACTGTATTTCGCAAGACCTGTATAGCACTTGGTCAAGATAAAGGTGTTTCGCCCTGTCTACATTTTTCTTAATTAAATATTCTAAAGTCATTTTAAAAAGAATAAGACAATTGTTTGAGTACTACAAGCTTACTAATAGGTGCTGAAAGTGCTACCCTGGGGTTTCATGCATGTTTGAATGCAGCTGCCCTTGATGATTATCTCCTGTACTTTTCTGTACTGAACAGCATACTGTGCTGAATCGATATTTCCCCTGCTCCCTGAGGTTCTTAATTCTCATGTTCAGAAAACTTCATGTTTTGTATTCCTTGAGATACACCCTACAAAACCTCAAATACACACAGAAATGCACATTAAAGGCCCCCTGCTTGCACCTCATCTGTATGAGCTTATCACCAAGAATGAGTGAGGCTTGCTTTACAACTTGAGCTTTTGTGTGTAGGCACTCTTCTCCCAGCCTTGCTCTGTCCTGGGACTCTTCTATTTCTCCCGCTGGAACCCGGGAGACAGGTTTTGCCTACAGCGTGTTTTACAGTGCACACATGACTGCAGTGTCTGACTTCTTCCCACTTGGCTGTTTAAGAATTGCATATCTGAACTAATTTCAGGGAGGTTAACTTATGCCTAACCTTAAGTAGAATAATGTTATTTCCAGAGCCTCCTAACATAATTTTTATTTCTAATGGTGTAGGGATCCCAGTGAAGGTCATAGCCTGGGTATGCTAGCTGCTGTACAAACATATTATGACAGTTGCTCTCCAGAGAAAGATCCATAACTCATAAGATGGCTGACTGTGCTTTCGGGCTTCTATCCCTTGATTTCGATGCAAATGCTGGGATTGGTGAAGCAGGGTTGATTTACCATCAGGCTGAGGCTGAGGACTATGCTCAAGAACTCAGTTAAATCTGAGACACTCTCTCAAACTTAGATTTAGTTGTTTAAAGCAATGAGATATCTTTAGGGTCTTGCAGGTGATTTACGCTGTAAAGTTTCTTGAAGGGAAATTGAATCCATTTCCATCAACTTACCTTTTTCTTAAGCTGTATAAATTCAAAAAGATCTTTCTACATAGATGAGGCCTGCTATATGTTTAAAACAGTATAGGGCATGGAGCAAGGGTAGGAGTGAGAGCAAACTTCTAGGATAAGCAGCTACTGGGGTTTCTGACAGTCTTTTGGAAAATGGGGCTGGAGACACGTTTCTGCTTCAAGAAATTAATGTGTGCAGCAAACTTAGCATTAGTAATTTACTGTCCCCCTGTTTTGAAGTCTGGCTTTCAGTGCCCTGCTGTTGCATCTTAAAAGTGTATCTTACCATTCTCTTGTTGTGAAGGACCTGGGCTTTGGGAGGGATTATTGTTCTGAATGGAAAATGCTCTGAAGGAGAGCAATGTATGAAGCAAAAGCTGCTGTAAGTTACTGCACTTGGAAGCAAAAAGGCAACTCTGTGAGCTTTCTGCAGCACACTGGAAGGGTAGGCTGATAGTAAGCATATCCCAGTGCAAGCAGAAGTCAGGAAGGACCATTGGCAGGAAGAAGTGCTTGGGGCTGGTTATAAGAGGCTTTGTCCATCCAGGAGCTACCTGCCTCTGTTCCAGACTGCTTTTTCTAAGTGCTCTGCACAGCAGAGGAGCTTCACAGTAAAGCTGCAGTCAGACCTGGAGGTTGTAGATCTCCCTCTGTGGTGTTTTTGCATGAGGTAGGGAATCTAGTAAGAATCAAAGGTGGCCAGAGGGGAATCCCAAAGCTTTCAAATTCTGGAATCCCTGTAGTGAGACTTCAATTGCTAGTCTTGACTTCGAACACGCAGGTCAAAGACGCTCCCTGTGAAAATCTTTTCATTTAATTAGGCTTCCTCATGTGATTAAAACTACCTTTGATATGGTTTATTAACAATTTCAATCCCAAATTAACATCTTACCAGTATAAATTTGGACATTGGTCTCTGACCCCTCCTTTTTTTGTTAGGAGAGGACATGGAGGGAGTCCATGTCTTGCTAAGCAAGAGAGAATACAGGATGAGCAACTGCCTTGCAGAATAGCTGCTCAGACCACAAGGGTTAAGGTCTGTCTTTCATTGCATGCAAGGATTCTGAAAATGATAAAATGATGTGCAATCAGTGGAAGAATAGTTTGCACTGATTGTTTTTTTTTTCTTTTCCTCAGTATGAACATTGGAATGTACAGAGACTGTTGTTAGTTGAATAAGAACTGTGCCTATGTTTATAAGACACTTGTTAAGAGGATTTTAATGTCTATTATTACACTCAGTGTTGAGGGTTTTATTAAGGCAATAGATAACTACCACAACAGGACCGCAGACGAAGTTGGTGAAAAGCCAGATAATTTAAGTCTTAAGATCAAAGGTGAATGCTAGCACAAGATTTTGGGTCAAATCAGAATCTACATATTCTTAAAGCCCCAGGCATCCTGGTGTGATGCTGTAAAGTGGGCCAGTCACAAAGTCAAAGTCAGATTCCATTTCCTTTCGTCTTCAAAAGAAGCACGATATCAACTTCACCTTGAGCTAAAATTTGTCCTCTGATCTGATAAAATCATTATTTGCCAATATGGCAAATAATATGAGACAATTCTCATACCTGCTCCCCTAGCCCCTGCTGTGCACAGTGGCACTCTGTCTTCAGTTACAGCTCATGTGGAATTGTACCTTGGTGTGAAAGCAGGTTTTGATTGCAAGCAGAAGCTGCCATCTTACCTGAGATGATACCTCCGATTAACTATCTCATAGTTGTGGCCATAGAGGGCTTGACATCACAAATTAAGGTCAGTGTTTCACTCCCCATCTTGAATCTGCTGTCATTTACTGACTGGATACAAGAATTAAAGTTTCGTTTTACTAATAGGAGTTGTCAAGAGGAAGAATAATTACACTTCTGTCATCAAGGGAGACTTAATAAAAATACAGCAGGAAGTGATAGGCTGATTTTCAGTAAGAATTAGAGAAATTGTTATGGGCATTCATCCCTCCACTTCTCTCATTTTTTCAAGTGCAGCCCCTCATCACAAAGAAAATCCTCCCTCAAGCAGAACAGCTGACAGCAACTCTTTAATCTGCTGATTCTGATCTCAACAGCATTCTGAATGAGGGGGAAAAACCCAAGTGTATCTGACCCTTAACAAACTGAGTTGCAGTATTTACTGGGATTTAAAATGATTGTTTTCAAAAGATTTGAGTATGAGCAGGTGTTTATCTAAATGATGATTCTTTAATTTGTCTCTATTTAGTGTTGTTTTCTCCCTGTTTCCTATTACTCATTTCACTATTTTGCTTGTGACATCCAGTTGTGGTCCACATTTACTCTCAGGCTATTGTTTTTAGTCAAGTTCATCAAAAAGTAACGTTGTATAAATAAAGTCCAATAATGACATTTGTATTTTTCTGTTTGTAAAACTTTCTTGAAAGAAATACGCATCTGCAAGGTAAAATAAGTGACCAAGAAAGGTAACGATAAAGATGACCTGATCAGCTCAATGTGTTCAATGAAATAAGCAGCGTATGTTGGAAAATACAGAAGACTTTTACCTACTAGAAACTACAGCTTAGAGAAATTGGCTTTTGTTGTTCTTTTTAGCACTTGTAAGGAGCCTATATATAAACATTTTGTGAGTAAGCAAATGTGGGTTAAGTTACACAGCAAACTTAATGTGCCCCCATATCCCTGATAATATCATACATTATTTCATATAGACATGTGCTAAAAGTAGAGCAATAGGTCTGAAGCAACTAATTTGTGACTAGTGGTATTATAACAAAAGTAGCTGGGCTGTCATCTTGTGTTTGTATACCTGAATAACAAGAATTTCTTTGGTCTAACCAAGCTTTCTTTGGAGTCACAGAAACTGCAGCTAAGGAGAACATGTGACAAATATGGCTCTGGAGTGTCTTCTTGTAAACTTCCAGTTATGAGGCATCTCAAGGGCTTGAGCGTTGCTGCTCCTCATCTTTGTCCTGAGATGGCCCCAAACACTCTCTGTTCATCCTGGTCATCCTCTGTTCAGCCAGTGAATGGATGATCTCTGTATCACAGTGAAATCAATCACACCCTTTTCCTGATTTTGGTCCTTGCTGTGCAAAATAAGAGATACAGAACAAGCTCTGTAGGTCTCCAGTGTCACAAGACTCAAATAGAGGTACTCCTTGCTGCTTGTATAAATGCAGATCAGGCACAGTCAGAGTGCATGTTTTTGTCTCTGTTGCTCTAAATTGGATTTGACTTTCTACGCTGCTTAAGAGCTGATGTAGGGGAGCAAGGTGAGCAGGCAAGGTAGGGCCTGTTCTGCCATTCCAGGAGTCAGTCAATGTGGGATGTTACCCTTATATTCCAGGTCTAACAGTCTAGTTGCCCAAGATACTCATTTCATGATCATGTTTAGTCACCATGGTTAACTTTTTAGCAAGGGTTTTTATTTTAATAGCTAGTTTTGAGGAAGTAACATGAACATTAATAGCAATTGATCGTCATTGTGCTAACGCAACCAAACTGCTTTTCACTCATTCTTACCAGGAATATTTTCAAATTTTAGTTTTCAGAAAAACCCGAAATGCTGCTTCCCAGAGAGATAGGGAATACAACAGAGGATATGACCTTTCTGAATGTTTTCTTATCAGGCAGCATAAGTACTGTATGTCCCACTAAGCTGCTTCAATAGAACCTTGTCAAGTTATCACGTTACTTGACATGTTGCTGATAATGAATGCATAAAAGCTTTGGATATTGAAGACTGGGAGGATATAAATAAGATATACTGAAAAACTGCTCAATATATATCCCAGGGCCACATTTTTTTTTCAATGTGGGTTGTGTGCTGCCTTTGGTCTGTTAGATAAATGGGATGATGCAAGGGTTTCAGCTTCTTGAAATGTAAAGTGCAGATGCAGTCTGTTCAAGAGGAAGAGGGTAACTTACCCCCTTACTCCTTTTCTGAAATGATACACTGCTAGTCACAAAGCTTTGGAACAGTTTTGATTAAGTGGTCTTGTGTCTTACCTGGGTCTGGAAAGCTGTATGTGTCTTTCATCTGTCCTGAAGACAGTCTGACACTAGCTGAGGTTTCATGTTTGCATTATTAGCAGTCTCCTAGTATACCTGGGAAATAAGAGCTGACAGTGTTGATAACATAATTTGTTGCAAAGAAGCATCTGAACTTTGGTTGCAGTTTTTGATAGCTATCAAGGATTTATTCAACAAGAGCTGTTTGTGTGCCTTTGACTGTAGAAGGTAACTTATCTTCTCAATCTGATCTCCACAAATTCTGTCTTGGAAAAGCTGTGAAAATTGTGACAGCTTCTTAAATAAATACCTAAAAAAGGATTTCTAGTAATCTCTATTTCAAAAGTATGCATTCTGTTGCCTCTCTAATTCCTAATTTTTCATGTTTAGATTAAATGGATTCACTCCTTTACTGAAGATGACTTTGAGATTTACTTCAAGTTTACTTATTTAGTAAACTACTGTATACTAAAAGCAGAAAATAAGAAACTAATATTTTCTAATTTTAAAATGACTCCAAGCACCTGCAAATTACTAATTTAAGAAAAGGCACCTGCAGAATTTGTTCTTTATTTCCTTCTAGTGCCCTGAGAGCCGTCGTTTTCCAGAAGGCTGTGATTTCATTCTTGGCTCCTGTTGTATGTAAAGAGACAGTCTTGTATCTGGTATCTTGGCTGGTCAAGACTTTTTCTCATGTTTAAAGCCACCTCTTGTATTTGACTGATCAGGAGGAAGTGGGAAGCGCTATTATGGCACAGTGGCTCAGAGTGGCTGTAAGCAATGATATCTAACAATGCCCTAAGGAGCTAGTTAAAAAGTGCCTCACACACTCAGGAAAGCACTTTAATGTAACTGCATTAGAAAGCTGTCAGTTGCTTGTTGGGCAAACCAGACTTTTTTTGTGCTTTAAGGATTATTGAAGCATTTGTTACACAGTAATTTGGAAATCATAATAAAACATTTCTAATTTTATTTTCCCCAGCAAACAACTAATGGATCTAGTGCATAGGAAGCCCAGACAGCATGCTGTAGAGCCGTGAAATCTTCTTCATTCTCCTAATTGGAAGGGTGGGGGATCGAAGCTAAGCTATTTTTTTTGTGTGTCCTTTCCAGAAATAGAATTTTCAAAGGCAGAGGTAGGAAATAACTTGGTATCTCTTCAATTTTTCCACTGCCTTAAACTCTTGGCATGTTTGTGCAACATTTTAGTGTTCTTCAAATGATATGTTAAATGCTGACAAAGTGTCAGAATTCTAGTAGGTGACTTAAATGTTCTCAGTACTCCCCCATAACAGGAACCTTGGTAAAATGATGACAAATGAAGAGATTAGATTTTACAAAATCTGAAAAGGGTGACTGGCAAGAAGTGTTTTGTACAGGACATCCTTCAACACTCTCCACAAGCCAGTATCTTACATAGCTGGAGAGAAATGAGTGATGCTTAAAAATGAAAAGAAAAAAAAAATAATTTCTGAATTGTTTCTTTAGATGGCTAACTTGTTTCTTTATTGTGTTATGAATTCCTTCATGTGTTCTCTTTGGAATTGGAGAAGTAATCTGATCCCAAGATTGTACATAAGCCTTTAGCAGCTATTAGAGAGCTGATGTTGGATATGCTTAGGTCAAGATAGCCTATGATGAATCTTTATATTCATCAGTTAAACTTTAAATGCAGATCTATAATTAAAAGAGAAAAACAGCCTTACATCACAGAAGAGAGAAGAAAGTAGTGAAGTGTGGTGACTTGCTGAATTCCTACCTGAAGTCCTGATTAAACCTGATCACATACCCCACCCTAAATGTCAACTGGTATTGTTGCATGAATTCTTGTGAAATTGGCATTCCCATGCATCTAAAATGCCACAGACCTGAGGATACAGCAATGACAAAAATGCATTAGGGAATTAGTAAATCTGTTGAACGGGTTTGCAACTGGAAATCCAGAACACTTAGCTGCATCTGAGCAGAGGCTGGTACACTGTTTATTATTCACTGCCCTCAAAAATTTCAGGTAAAGTTCTCCTTTAAAAAACTTCTTCCAAACCAAAAAAGCACCCTATCTTGGGAAGATCATTTAAAAAGTGATACATATAATTTTTCTTTGCCAAAAATATTTGATTACATCGTACGTACCAAGCAATACTTGCATACAAACTTGATTTCTAGAATTCTCACATGAAGATGAAAATTTTTGTGTGTTTTCGTCAGTCATACTTGTTGGAACAGCTTCTCATGAGCTAAGGGCTTATATTGTTGAAACTTCGATATTAGATGAGCTGTAGCAAAGTTTGAGCCATAGAACTTGAGCATGAAAACCTCTGGACAGCATATATTTTAGCTAAAGGGGACATAAACCCTTCATTTCAAAGCGACAAGTGTCAATACCTATGTATAAATCTCTAAAAAGCGGTCTTTGGCACAGAGGACAGAATTAAAATTTGAATCTGGAAACCCTACAATTCCTGGCCAATACACAATGGCTACTGTAAAAGAACGTTTTTTATTTGAATTCAGAGCTTTTAGAAAATGTCATGCCAATTTCTGTCCATTTTTTTCAGTATGGAATTCCGAGTGAGTTAGACTTGAAAAGCTTGGAAATATTCTCTTTCACAAATTGTGTTTCATGTCAAATATTGTGATAAAACACAGTGTTGAATATGTTTATTTGTCCTGGTATTTTCAATATATGCTGTTAAGCAGTGGCTGTTGAGTTAACTGTATGACACACAATGCAACATGTCACAGAATACAGTGAAATGAAGAATGAAATGGAAGTCTGGACAGAAAAGATCAAATACCTGATTTTATTTTTGAATAGCAGCACCCATGAGAGATTTCATTAAGAGACCATTGTGGTAGAGGGGAGGAGGAGGAGAGGAAGATAGAAGGCCCTGGAAGAAAGTGGAATCAAGTTTCTGAAAACTGCAGTCTTTACAAAGAAGGTCCTTTAGAGACAAATAACATGCAGGTTTATAAAAGAGAGAAGTGGATTTAGAATTAAGAACTCAGAATATCAGTGAGCGTCCAACAATGAATCTTGGCAAAGAAAAATACCTGTTGCTGTAGGAGCTCCAGTTGTGCCTTGAAAGTACAATGGAGAAAGGACAGAAGTGAAAAGACAAGTCTATTCTTCTTTCTATTCAGGAAAGGACCAGCCTTCCCTTCTGACAACTATCATCTCGGTTTGTGCAGTGTAGCCCTTCATGAGACCTGGAAGGATGCTTGATGGTAAACTGTCTTCAAGAAAGAACAGTTCATTACAAAAAGCTTTAGAATTTGGGCCTCCTTAACAGCCTTTCAGATAAAAGGGACAGACCAGTCTTTCTTATATGATTTAAGTAAGACTGTGATCACTGAATAGATCTGCAGGATGGCAACAAGGACAGAGATTTATATAAGAGCTTTAAGAACTGAGGTTTATAATTAATTAGTCAGCGGTGAATCGGTGGAGCATTGGGAAGGAGAAGTAAAAGATAGACTCACAGTGCTGCTTGCAGGTTAGCCTGAAGTGAAAGCTCTTGGGGTGCGGGCCAAACTGACAAGAGTTCTGCTAAAAGGAAAGAAAAGCATTAACCTGTGTTCATGCCTGGATTTAATTCCACAAGACACTGCAGGACCTAAAGCAAACCAATTGGGACCTAAGGTACATCAAGTAACATTTAACCAGTTGTATGTTCTTTTTATGACTTCTGTTTGTGAGGGAGATAAATGCATGTCTTAGGCAATAAAACATTTCCCCTGATTATAGCAAATGGTGTTTCTTTTCCCTCACGGGATGTAATAGGAATATCAATGTTTTATATCTCATATGAAAAAAGCCCAAGTTTGATAAAAAATGAAACACATTTGGTAGAATTGTTATCCCAGGTAAGGTAAAGTACCATTATAAAAAGTCACGGACACAGAACCCTAAGTAACAAAGGATTCATTTACAGTGAATCCAACCAAACTTCTGCATACCACAGCCAAAATCCAGATGAGCTTGAAAAGAAAGGCTACTGATCAGGCTTTCATAAAGACCACTAAATCTCTAAGCAAAGGTGATGGCTTCTATCAAAGGTAACAACTGTCTTAATAAATGCAGCAAATGGAATTTTAAATTGAAATGCAGAGTTATATAAGGGATGGTGGGGAGGAAAGCATATGAGACAGTGAGAAAACAGAAGAGAACCAGCTCAGAAAAATAATCTTGGGAAGTGTGTCCAATTTTTCTAACGTTTCTAATCACTAACTTCTCTGCAGTTGTGTGGGTATCTTTGAAAGTAGAATTTGTCCCCAGTAGAGTTTGAATAGCATGCGAAGCAGATGTTTTATTTCAGGAATGTAAATATGTAAAAAGGGTATGCCAAGATATTTTCTTTGATGTGGAATAATAAAATCAAAAGAAAGGGTGACACAAGCTTGCCTTTCCCTTCTGTATAGTGAGCTGCACTTTTGCATTTAGTTGTGTAGCTTCTGGGGGAAAACTTTTCCAAGCCTGCAGGGTTTCCAGGAACACTCAAGACTTTTCCTTTCCTGTGTCGTCACAGAACCAAACTCTCCCAATATGTGCTTCCTTTCTATCCAGCAGAGACACCTGTACTAGTGCAGCCAAAAGCCCACTGGCTTGGGAATTTGTCTTAGGGGAGGAATCCTCTCCCTCAGGTGGTTTGGAGTAAGGTCCTGTCCTGGGTTCAGCACTTGCAGTCATGTTTCTCCTTCTTAGTAGCTGGTGCAGTGCTGTGTTTTTGACTTTCAGCATGGGAACAGCACTGATAACACTGATGTTTTTAGTTGCTGGTCAGAATGTTTACTCTGACCAAGGACTTTCTGAGCCTCATGCTCTGCCAGGGAGAAGGGGAAGCCAGGAGGAAGCAGAGACAGGACACCTGACCCAAACTAGCCAAAGGGGTATTCCATACCGCAGTACGTCATGCCCAGTAAAAAAACTGCAGCACCCAAGATTCCTAGGCAGTCTCCCATTCAAGTACTAACCAAGCCTGACCCTCCAAAAACCACGACAGGTCCTCACCTCCAGGGTACCCACCTGCAAGGCAGATGCCCTCATGACCAGCCTGCTGAGCTGGCTGTTCTGGACAAGGCTGTCCACTGACAAACTTGTGTGTTAAATGGCAGCAATGGGAACGCCTCTGTGTGTGTGGGATGGAGGACTGCAACCTTCTAGGGAGCATGCCTGTGGGAACCTAAGGTACCCTGGTCACTTCTGCAATCACTATTTAATTGTGTCTATGCAGTAGGATAATGACAACAGGAGAAACTGAAAGACACATGAAGACTGTACTTTTTGTTTCAGGCAAAGGACCAGAAGTTAAACATTTCATCTTAGGTTTTAACAAATGGATATTTTCAGGAAAAGAAAAAAGGCAACCAATGAAGAATTGGCAGTGGGTCTTCTTAAGGATAGTTGTCCAAGTTTTCTTTCTAACATCCTACATCATTGCAGTAAATAGAAATTTTCTGTATGCTTCTAGGGGAGCACGTGCTATGTTTGACAAGTTCTGCATATTCCTGAACTTTCCCATTTTTCTACCAGGCTAATTCCTACTACTTCTTGAAACACTGGTTTCCAAATACTTAATTATAATTACAACTATATGCTGAGGTTTTGTGTATATCAAGGCAGTGTTTTCGTGCATCCATTCTTCTGAATGCAGGTGTTTAGTGCTGTTTGAACTGCAATTTCACTGCAAAATTAGACAAAATAGTTTTTGCAGACATTTCTTGTGAAGCAAGAGTTGTAGTGGTAGGTTTGTTTTGGGGTTGTTTTAATTTTGGCATGAATTGTTTAAAAATACCATTTTAGTGTACTATTGAAAAAGAGCATGGCATAGTTTAGTTAGGATCTGTCTGGGATGAAGCACATGCAAAGAGCCGAGACCTGTGCTGATGGCAGCCGGCTCCGTTTTGGCATTTCAGGATGCTGGCATCCTTCAGTCGAGCCTTGAGTGGAGTCCAGCAGGCTGTAGCTGAAATCTTAGCCTTTTTTTGCATTGCTTTTAAGGTATAAAGTACAATATGATTTTTTTTTTTTTTTTTTTCCAGGATGTAATCTGTATTTTATGGAATATGTGTGAAGTTCAAGGAACAGATTTCAGGCATTGTGCATTTACACAATTTATTTTATTTCATGTTTTATGTGTGCACCAAATTGGGTATGCTGTGGTTTTACATTTGTGCTAGTTTATGTTAGCTCTAAATGTGACCTCAGCGTGTTTATATAATGTACTGAAGCCTCTCAAGTTGACAGTTACCAGGATGTTTCTTGTGCTGTGCTACAATTGAGATTCACAGATCCTACAAGATAAATTTGTGTAGAATTTTGTGTATCTAGATGTTGTGAAATAGTTTAGCTTATCTCTTGTCATGTTTTTTGCTATGTCAGTTGGAAATTCTTCATTGGCAAAAAATTGTTTCTTTAAAAATGTCTGTCTTCCATTTTTGTGACACTGAATAATTGTTTCCTGAAGATTAATGTTTATAGTCAGTAAAGTCACTTCTGATGTCTACTTTCATAGACTTTTGCCAGGGAAGAAAAAAAAAAAGAAAACCTTACAGAACTTGACAGTGTTGCAGAAGCAGCCACAAAAAAAAAAATTAATATAAAAAGATGATAGTTATACAGAAGTATGGAGCCTCTGATTTGTTCTAACATTATTACATGCTTTGGGTTTTGCTCATCTCCCTCCCTCCTCTCCAAATGCTAGAACCGAGCTAAACTAAATGTTATCATATTTCTTAAAATATTGTGTTTTAACATACATCATGCTTTTCAGAACATCTAACCTCCTTTAGAAGTGCCAGTCCCTGAAAATGTGATTCTGATAGCCTGCATTCTCAGCGAACACACACTAAATCAGGAGGGTAAGCATGTTTTACAAACCAAAGCTTACACTGCTGCTGAGTTAAAGGCCTTTTTTTATATATTTTCAAAGTGTTAACATTTGTGTTAACATTTGTTAATGTTAACATGTGTTAACATTTTTGCACATTCAAATATTTGTGAAATCATGGGCAATGAAAACCAGTCCTTTTAGCCATATTAATATCTTACATTGTCTTTGAAAATACTTTGTAAAATATTTACAGAATAAAAGGGATGTGATAGCTTTACATGGTTACCAAACCTCCAAAAGTGCCAGGGTTGCTTAAACTCTGACGCTTTGCCTTCACACTGTGCATATGTATATAAACGCCAAAACAATGTAGAAGACAGCATCATAGCAATGCCTCAGCTACGGCAATAAAGTCACATCAGAGACTCAGAGCTTTGTGGTACCTCTGTAGTCACATCAGTATCACACCAGACAATAATCAATCCGCAGTCGTGGCACACCACAGACACTTCACATTTATAATGCCGTCACCTATTAGGATGATCATAGACGTGCTAGAGTATTGTTACTTACCCTCTAGTAAAATTGTATTTGCATCATGTGAGTCCTGTGGATTAGAAGATTTTACTCAAATTTTCTTGGGTATGTTCCTCTGTAAATAGAGTCAAAACACTAGGTGGGAAAATCTTTTTATATAAATCTGTTGTATTACATGTCAATTCTGGTTTTGTTTACACAAGAGACATTTCTATTTCAAGAAGTTTACAGAATACCATAGGGATTTTTTTTCGTTCCTGTATCCATTTAGATTTTTTTAAAATGCAGAATATGTTATCAGAAATTATGTATCTTATAAGCATTGGTGTTGAAGGCTTGAGATATATTTACATTTTGCAATTTTATTCAGAAATTAGAACTAGCAGTGCTGTATCTAAATATTGTGCAAATTTACTAAAAATTAAAATATGCCATTGTTTTTTTTCTTAATGAACTTTTGAAATACTTGTCACTGGGAATTGCCCACCAGAATGTCATTCTGTGTTTTAATGGTGGTGTAATTTTCATTGGCTACAAGTTCTGGAACATCAGTATAACTAATATTAGAACCACAGTCATGCAATGTAATTTAGGATTGCATCATCCATTTCTTTTCAAGTGCATGCAAAGATGAAATAGATACACACAAGATGGGTACAATGTACCCTGCCTCGCAGTGTGTCATCAGAGGATACGAGCTGTCTGTGGATCAACAGCAACTGTGTTTTCTTTGTCTGTCTTAGGATTTCTTTTTGCTTTGCAATGATTTTATTTGAATCTGTGGCTGAAACTTCAGGAATCAAATGTTTGTTCAGAAATCAGGCGAAAACTGGATTTTTGTGGTTTTTTTCAATGTAACTAGTGTGTGGAAACTTACTCATGTGGAACAAGACGTACAGATTCAGAGCTAGAAGCTTTGAAATACGGTATGAAGGAATTGATGAGAAGAGATGGAAAGCATGCTTTGTCTGTGTTTTAATTTATGTTGAGAGTTTGACACTCTTAAGCTAAAGCTGCAATTGTACAACATCACGTATGATCCACCAGAGTTCCAGCAGGTACACTACCAACTCTGGGGGAAACCTGTGCTAAGGATCATCTCTACCTTATCCTCTCTCGGAACAGGCATCATTCTTTTCCCAATGGCATTTTTTTTTTAACTTTTGGTTGCATAAAGTGAATCTCAGTTTCCCTGGCAAAGTCACATACATTTGAAAAATATAATCATAGCTTTTGTATAAGGTTTTGAAATCTTCCTAAAAATGTAAACCAGAACTGCGTATCTGTTAGAGCTCCACAGGGCAGGATGAAAAAATCCTAGCGAGAGGTCATCCTTCTTTATTAAATTGCACAGATCTTAGAAGACGTTTTGTAGAAGCCTTGTATTGTGTGGAACCCAATTTGCAGTGTCACTCTTTAAATCCTGTAGGATTTTCCATGCAGTTAGTTGTTCAGTGCAAAGAGCCGGGTTGTTGTTCGCCCTCAGTGAGAGGGTTGCTCTCGCCCCACGCTCTGTTCCCCCGTTCATGACTGGGGGTTTCATGTCTCCTCCATCTGTCCCAAGGGAGGAGCTCGTGGGAACGAGGGGGCAGGTCATTCTCAGCGACAGGCTCCTGGCTCGGGATCTTGCTCCTGCCAGAAATCTGTCTGAGCCTGAATCTGGCAAAGTTTAGGAAGCAGCATTAAATGCACCTCTTTGTTTGAGGCTTCCACTAACGGCAGGCACAGGAATTTCACTTGGCAGTCGGTATCCTGGCTACCCTTTTCAGGGTACTTCTATAGCTGTTTCAATAGCGAGAAGGGATATGGAGTGGGTTTTGTGGCAATTTAGGTAAGAGGTAGATCATGTAAAATGCATCCAGGTACTGTGATAATTTTCCTTGATGGTTTAAATGTATACATGTGTGTGTATATATATGATAATGCTTGACTGGTTTCTAATTTTAATTGGGGAAAAAAGAGCCTTTAGTTTATATAATTTTAGAAAAGCATTAAGCCTTTAAAATATGCAGAGGACTAAGATCTGTGTGTAGGAGCAGCTTACAGACTTTTTATCATGATGTGTTTTCCTTTATTACTTTGGATAAGGGTGACAATTCCAAAGTAAGAAAAAAGTAGAGATTTTTGAAAACAAAATTTATTGTTTAGCCTTAGGAACAAATATGAGAATTAGGCATTTCATGTTGATTCTCCTTTATTTTCCTTTACAGAACACGCTCTGGATTTAGATGCTGATTTCTATAGCCAAAATGCGTAGAAGTTTTTGAGCAGGACAGATTTTTCCTACGGGTAGAAGCACAGTAGCATTTCGATACTGAACAATAGCTCTGAGGGTGCCAGAACCTTCCTTGGGCATTAGCAGATTCCGTTGCCAGAAGGACTGCTGGTTTAGTCCTTTTCAGAAATGAGCTGATGTCTATCTCAGCAGGCAGAAGAGCATTGCCTGTAGGAAATTTACTACAGTGCATGAGTGCATTGAGGTCTAGACATTAAAATAGGCCGTATCTATGGCTAGACATGAGTCCCACTGTTCCCCATCCCCCAGTCTGTCTATCCAGTAACAATTGGATAATTCCTCACAGCTCCTGTGGCAGAACAAGGTCCCGAAAAGAGATGTGGAAAAGGAGGGGAAGAAGGAGAGACAAGTATGGGAACTTTAATGTTGCTGCTGTTGGCAGAGAAAAAATGACACTGGTAGTCCTGTAAGAGAGAGGTCAGACAAACATGAGAAGTGTTTAAAATTTCTGTGATGTTGAAGAGAAGCTGCTTTAACTCTGCTGGAGGGGTAAAGGAAAAGGCAAGTGGAAGGAATGTGTTCGGGTGGCAGGGAGTTGACATGTCTGAAGTGACAGGTGAGCAACTGAGTTGGTGGCTTGATCACTGAGAGTGGGTGGAACCATGTTTATTTTCCGAAAGTTACAAGGGGGCAGTTTGGAAAGTAACACATCTCAAGATTGCATCTCCTGCAGCTCCTTTTCCAGCTTTGATCACAAAAGAAAGTTCAGAAATCAGAGAACAGGTTCTTGAACTGTACTATTTCTAACCCATAGATTCAAGATTGTCATGAGGACTGCAGCATAATTGTTCAGAAACAAGTATCTTTGGATGTCTTTAATCTTGAAGCATTCACCTATCAGGACACAAATGGTGAAACTGCAATTGCTGACTGTGCTTGCATGTTCTTTGAAGAACATTTTCTTCCATGACCTATTCCTTTTTTTAACAGCTTGTTTGGGAGTAGTACCTTGCTCTCATATCTGTGCTCTGCCAGACCCAAATATGTCCCTGGTCAAAGTTGACTCTGTCCCTACCGAGTCCAGGTAGCCAAAGGATCACAGAGTGAGAAACTACTTGTTTTGTCTGTGGCTGGCAAGGAGATCGTGCTCAGTCCTGCTCAGTTGAATTCCTCTTGGCATTTGCACACAGGCTATGCTATCATGGGTCTTTCTAAGGAAAGAAGCCTCATATCCAGGATACCACGTTTGTCCAGAGGGTCCCAGGTTTTTGTGGGAGAGAAAGAGGTGTGTTGTCAATGTGTTTACCTACTTCAGTTAGCAAAATGCTGTGACAGTGATGTTCTTATATAGCAATACTTCTATTTCATTCATTCCAAAGAACCTGGAGGATTTCTTCTTTCTAATTCATCAGTACCTATTTTTAGGTTGCCTTTTTACTAATTCTTATCCTGACTAACAGTGATAACAAAACTTTTTACATGAAGCTGACTGTCTTACAACTTGACTTTTTTTTTCTTCTGAATTTTACATTTTAATTAGTAATAAGTGTTATGGATAAAGATAATTGAAACACTTCATCACAACATACTTAATCCTTAGATTTGAGATGGACCCTGGGGAAAGAGTCTGCATCTAGACCTAATGGCATAAACACATCCTTGCTTTAATTGTCAGAAAACAATTTCAGAGTTTTTGTTTTAGGGAGTCTTCAGTTATATACACATTTAGAAATTATTTTCTTTGACCGAAGTTTGTATGTGTGACAATGCAATTGCCTTGTTGCATGTGTTCTCATTCTGTTAAATTTTGTATCATTTCTCTCGGATCTCAGTCTAAAGGCTTTTTCTCTTATCGTTCTTTGGGCTTAATTTTGCTTTAGAAAATCAAGCTCTGTGCTCTTTTTGTTTCATACCCTGTCATTTAGAATCAGACAACAGTAATTCTGGAATTGGAATGTGCTTTCTGTTATCTGGCTGATTTTGATGGATTGTCATGCGTCAGTTTGACTTTGTAGGGGTTGAATATAGCATTAAAATGTTTTGAGCAGTTAACTGAACAAACATGTCTTGGAAACTAGAGAGAAAGGTCACTGACAGAGTGTTTAAAGAACAAAGCTTTGCAGGGTTTTTTTTGGGTTTTGTTTTTTGTTTTGTTTTTATTTTTAACTGGAGAAAAGGCTTTGAGATAGTGTATTGTAACACAGTTTGCTCATCACTGAATTATGTACTGTACACATGGTTAACGATTTATGGAGCCATGAGTTATTTAATCGGGTAATGCATATACTTTGTACGACAAGCAAGCAGATGAAAACTCTGAATGGAAGAAATTGTTCTTCCTCTGAATGACAAGCATTATATGCTGTGTTATCACAAAATAATATGACTTTTTCCAGCCAAAAGTTGTTGTTTCCAGTGGCCATTGTCTCATCTGAAAACATCAATTAAGCAAAAATGTGTAATAAATAGCGCCTTTCATTTGGGGCTCGTTAAGCAAGGGCAAAGCAAAATAGAGTGATCTCAGATCTGTGGCATTAGGCTCTTGTGCTGTCGTTGATCGTAAATTTCATTGCTTTGCAGAAAGGACATAGGCTGCAACAAGCCACTTGGTTTTAATACCTGCTGGAACTGAAATGTGTTCTTGCTGTAGAGGAGATTTTAATCCTAATGAGTAGGAGGTGGTGGTAGATAGCTGTAACGATGTGTTGTAGCGTAGGATGTAAAGGGTAAGGATAACCAAAGGAAAGCATTGTACTGTTCACAACAGAGATGGCTCTTTCACAGTGTTGGCACAGCACTTAGCATACTGGGGCTTGTAGTCTGGATTTCAGTTTGCTGGTTACATTAAAATGAAAGGCAAAGAGGAAGAAGAAAGAGTGTGATGAGCCTGAAGAAGTAGGGAAATAAAGGAACTATTTAAGGTGCAGATGGGGGAAACAAAGCAAGTCTCAGAAGAGAGATACGATGTGAGGAAGAACTTTGAACTTCTTACTGTTGGAGGAAAGCCTCAATCTTTAAAATTGTGTAGGACAGAAAGAGGGCAGTGGAAAAGGAAGATCAGCTCTGGCTCTGCTACAAAATGCCCCTTTTTTGACATGAGAGTGGTGAACATGAGGGAGCAGGATCTTGTCCCACTTGTCAGTGTGCATCCCAGGAACTAGAGCCACAAATTAGATCTGACAGGATGACAAGAAATCCTTTAAGAATAAAAGCAGAGGCATTGTGTCAAGCAAGGCGTTCCCAAAGGAAATAAAGCAGTATCACAGGCTTGGATCCTTCCATGTACACTAGAAGAGTACTGCCATGGACTCTTGAGGGCTAATCGCACTCAAAAGCCATGGATGTAACTAGGCACTCAGTCTTGTATAAACTGAGACAGTCTGAATGACATGTTCTAGATGGGAGTAGTGTAGCCAGAGCGTTGCTGAGCACTTGTGCACATCTAGGAGACTAGAAGCTGCATTGAAGTGACTGACTGTCACATGCAGCAGCAATGGTATGCCTCTTCTTTAGATATGTGTTCTTTTCTTCTCTTCAGTCTGAGGAGAGTGTACAGTTTTCTCCAGTGCTGCTGCTCAAAGCAGCCCAAGGAGCAGTGTGCCCTGATGGGTAAACTGGAGATGTGATGTAGAGATGCAGACAAGCGTGGAGCCTTCTCGGTGCCGCAGTGTCTCCCTGTGTTCTGCGGAGCTGCCCATACCATACTGTGCTCTTTGCACCTTTTTGTGAGAGCTCTCGCTATCAACAATCCTTTCAGGTCAGACTTTTCTCTGAAATCTGAAAGCAAATGGGAAATAATCTGAATCCAAAGAGCTTTTTTTCAGAACCACTAGGACTCAAACAGGGTGAGGCCACTGTCTTTGCACTTTTTGTTAAGGTCAGATTTTTCTCTGGGAAGGAAGGGAGGTGCCCCAGCCTGTCAGGATGTCACTGCTGCACATGTACTTCAGGAACGGTCAAACTCGTGATGTTCTTCACAGAATTTGGATTTTTTAAACTCCCGAGAAAGCATCCAGCTTTGAAGCTTTCCCTGTATATGAAGATGCACAAGTCTTCCTTTCTATTTCCAAAATCTGACTTCAACAAAAATCCCTAAGGTTTTCTAGTTTCAAGTTGTACTTTTATGAATAATGGTGACTCAAATACTCCAAAGCAGTTTTAAAGTTCTTCAAGTCCTTTGAAATACTGCGGCTAGGTCCATGCAATGAGCTTCAGAAAGCCACGTGAAAATGCAAATGTTTGCTTTCTCAACCAGAACTGAAAAATACCGAGCATTCTAAAGGAGAAACAGAACAGTATGTTCTACTTTCCTTATGTATTTTATAAAAAATGCATATATAAAAAATGAATATAAATTCTTTTAGGAGCAATTGTTTCATAAAAGAAACATGAGTTTGCTTTGGCAAAGATGCCTATGATTTATGGTTCATTTTGTAAACTTGGCCAAATAATTTCCTTCTTTTTCATGATTGGAGAGCAGAGCTGTCGGGGGCAGGGAGTTACAGGATGGCATCTGTTCTTAGAGCAAAAGGATTATGTTTATTCATGATTAGTTTATGCAGAAAATGCATCAAAGAGTTTATTTGAATTTTTTGATAAATTTGCCTTGTAGAAAAGAAATATTTCTTAATTGGACCTTGTAGGAAAACTCTCAGTAATGGCAAATGCAAATGAGAAATAATCTGAATTTAAAGAGCTTTTTTCAGAACCACTAGCACTCAAAGTAGGGTAAGGCCACTGTCTCTTCACTTTTGATAAAATTGTGGCTTTTCTTCTCCCCTTTAATTCCATATGCCTATTCCATGGTGGTACAGCAGTGGTTTAACATGTAGCTTCTTTATGTATCTTTATTGAAAGTGGGAGATAAGTTTATCAGTATAGTGTTCAGTAGCCTTCGTTCCCTGCTTGCTTTTTATTGTTGAACGAGGTTTTAGAAAGTGCCACCAACCATGCCATTTCCTATATTCTTGTCTCTATGTAAATTTTTGCAGAGAGGTAGGGAGAGCAAATGAAAGATTGACACTGGTGTCTCCTGTAATGTTCCCTGTTCTTTTTAAGCAGCTTGATTTTCCTTATAGCATTGCCAAGAACCTAACAGATGATGTTTTCAGGATCAGAGACAGGAGATTGAAATGTTGCTAATGTCTGTAGCACTTAAGTCATAGAATTCTGTAAAGAAATGTGCCATGATTGATCTGATTAATCTTTTAGATGGGTGGTGAGAGAGAAAGAAACTTCTCCATCATGCTAAATTTTTATATTTATGTAACTGCTTTTCAGGCACTGAGCTTAAGTGTCCTTGTAATGTTCTGACATGGGTGACTTGTACTCTGCAGTTTCAGTTGAACTGACATCTTCCTTTCTGCCACAGTTTTCTACATTGGCCTTGCTGTTCCAGAACCTTTTTTAACAGCTCTCTCCTATGAGCAAAGTCCTATGGGATCGTTTGGGAAACGTAAACTAATGTGGCAGACAGATAATGCTGCTGCTGCGCAGAAGCTGTCCACTTGCTGCAAGGAGGTTCTCGGCCTTTGCTCAAATTGAGAGTTTGTTGCCAGAAAGTTTCAGGGTGTATCTCATGATTCTCGAGATTAACTGCAATTGTGGATGAACACAGAAGCTACAGCTGAGCTGGGGAAGCTGTCATGTAGCTGGCATGATCTGCAGCAGACTTGCAGATCAGCCTTCGCTCAGTTTACCGAAGCTAGAAGACCTGGTGCTTGTGGTGAAGGATTACAGTCCTTCCTAGGTTTCTTACTGCCGTACTGAGGCAAGAGAGCAGGTACATCTCGTGCTGGTGCCACCAGCTGCAGCACAACTGTTACAGAAATTCTGGTCTTTTTTTGTAACTCATCTGAGTAATTACCTAGTGGGTATCACAGGAGGTCTTTCCAGCCCTGTCTTTTAGCTTCAAAAGGTGCAATGCTAGATAAATAGAGCTTAAGATGCTTTCCTTTTCATGTAAATTCTTGTAAGTTCTGTCTCTCTGGGCAGATACCAGAGGACAGTATTAAGGTGTATATGTAGAGACACGTATATAATTTATTATTTCTTTAGCAAGACCATGGACCTTTAGCAAGGATATCAGAAAGCCAACATAATGAGCTGCAACAAAGGAGGAGAACTGGTTAGACATTACAATAATATAGTTTTATTTTGGGTGGAAGCAGACTGTTTCTATCATTCTCTAAACTAGTCAAAGAGCAATAAATGAATTTGTTACCGCAAATCAGAAAATTCAAAATATTTGATCAAGTCTATTTTGTTTTCTGTGATTGAGAACCTGCTAAGTGAACACCCAGAACAACATACATGCATAGTAGGCTTCTGTGCAGTTTGAATTCCAACTATATGTTATTTGTCCAGTACTTAGAGTGCCACGCAGAATTTAAGGAACATATTACAATTAATTATATTATGTTGGAATAAATAATTTCCGAAATATACGCTCTGTCATGGTGGCCGCTGATAAGGAATTTAATTCGAAACTCAGCTCTTGGCTTCTGAAAAATCAACTTTAACTAAATTGCCGCAGTCATTACACGTTGTAAAGCCTCTATATTTCACACTTCATTTTCTAGCCAAATGGATGACAGCCCACTTCAAAGGGAAAGCAGTAAACCTGTGGTCAGAGTGTTCACCTGAACAGCATGCTCTCCCTGGATCCCATGTCTGGCAGTTGCACACATTTTGAATTCCTGCAGGTTTGCAATTTAATTGGTCAAAAATCAAAGGATGTCCAGTTGAACTGTACACCCTTATAACAGGGTCAGAGATTGGGAGATATTGTTTGATGCTCCACCTTTCCCGACATTTCACTGTTGCACAAAAATGGGAAAGATGTTTCAATGAGCTTCCCAGAATAGAAATATTAACCCCAAGTGTTCAAAAGTTGTGAATGTGATGTTTATATGGAAAAGAGTTTTAAAGATCTACTTGTATACCTACTAGAGGCTATACTACAAGAAGAGAAAATAAATTTGTACCTTGTCATAGTCTGTAATATCAACCCAAATACTCAGATCTCCATTGAGCCCATGTGAATGCTGTCAGAGGGTCCGGTAGGACTTTGTCATAGAATACAATATGCTAAGCATACAGATATTTCAAACTCCCGTGGCAGGATCTAC
Source organism: Psittacula echo (assembly GCF_963264785.1). NCBI lineage: Eukaryota > Metazoa > Chordata > Aves > Psittaciformes > Psittacidae > Psittacula > Psittacula echo. The sequence goes on from NC_137739.1 coordinate 32,218,254, forward strand.
GTGACCCTCAACATTTCATGACCAGTTATTTTCTTTGCTGCACACACCTCCATAGGAAGCAGTCCCTGAGTCCTTCCTTTGATTTTATTTTCTTTTTAATATATATGTACTTTTATGTTGAGATTTTTGAGGGAAATACTCAGATATGGAAGGTAGGAAGTGTTCGAAAGAAGACTGAAAATAGTGTTAGTATGAATCTGAATGGAAAATTAAGGTTTGTTACTGCCATGAGGTTTACTACCCTTTGGACAGTTTGCTTAAGTCACATCTGTTAAAACAGAAGCATACCTGTTCTGGTATACATGGGTGAAGTGAAGTTGGTGTAGCTGAAGACAGGGGTTCCCAGCTCTCTCCTCCTTGCTCTCTTCTTTTTCCATGCTTACTCCCTTGGGCAGTGGCAGTGCCACAGCCTAGTCTAGAGTGAGCAAAAGGCAGTCATCAAGTCATGCTGAGGTTTAGAGGAACACTGAGCTCTACCCCACCTTCCTGCTGCCTTTAATGATCCTATCTACTGAGAGGGAATGCAGCAGCAGATTTTTGCCAGTGGTGATACTGTAATCAAACTGTGCTGTCTGGGGCCACAGTGTCTAAGTTATTGTGTGTGTGATCAGTAAATAGTGAATTGGCAGGAGAAATGAAAACTGAAACTTTGCAGCAGTTGTCTGCGTACTGCTGTTTCACCAAATGTCCCATTTTGAAGTATGGTGTTGGCCTGTCTTCATTTCAGTTCATGCAGTATTTGTGTCAACACATGTAGTATACAGCTCATAGAAAGGGAAACGCTGTATTGCTGTGGGAACTGTGTATAATGACTATATAAATTGAATTTCAATGGGGACCAAAAAACTCTATTCATTTCTACATTTATTAGGTTTTTTTTTCTTTCCCTGAATCAAACCCACATTTTTGGAGCTGTGTCACAACTGATAACAGCATTCTCTGGGGACCTCAATGTCATGTGCAAGTAATAAGGACACTGTCACCGTTTATCTGGCCAGAGATTGATAGTTCAATACCTTTGGACTTGGCTAGGCAGGTAGGATGCAGGAATTTTTAAACTATTTCTGTCACAGAACTGATTTGAGCTGGTTATTGGTAACACTGTTCATATGTAAATGCCTGCTTTTAAAATCACTTGTGTTCACGGAGGAACCGTCTGCTTCCCTTTCTGAAAAAAATAATTAAAAGAACCCAAACACCCAACAAGAGAAAAATCATCCAGATAGATGACCATAACCATCCAGGGAAAGATGGTTATGCTAGAAAATATAAATACTGAAGACTCTTAGTCATTGCTCATACCAAAAGCAGTAACATACATTGTTTTTTGAGTATGTGCCACAGGAATTGGCCACTCATTTATTATTTTCTACTCATATTTATAGTCCCTCTTCTTTACTCCTTGCTCAGACTGTTCGTGAAAAATCTGAAGTGTTACACAGTAGCAGGTGCTGGATATTCCTTTATTCCTTTATTTCTTTATTTTTCAGGTCTGTACCCAGCACTTGGTCCTTCTGAATTTATAACTGTGCTGCTTAGTATAGCTTTCACATATCTAACCAACCATGGGGTGGGAAGTGCATTCCTTTCATGCACTTCCCCTTTCTACTAGCTCCCCATTTCACAAACAGGTATTGAAACCTGGCTTAGCACAATATCATTATTCTGTAGCAGGTGTCAGTTGGGAGTTTTTATATTTCAGGATCCCTTGACCTTTCTTCTGGGCACACGTACAGTGTGTTAATGATGAACAATGTCCACACATCAGCACTAATTCAAACTTGAGCTCTTCCAGAGTTTGAAATATGCATGGATAAAGTCTGTGCAGATGGTCCTGAATTTTAATATATAAAAGTCCCAGTAAAACAAAGTTAACTTTAAAAATTCTGCAATAAATCACAAAAAGCTGAATATGATCCTCTGGATATCTTAATTAGATGAATTTCTTTCACTTAATCAGACATTCAAAGTCAAAGGGACAAAAGACACTGCCTTTCTTAGACGCTAAGGCCTGAATAATGTCTCAGTGGTCAGAAGAGTTGATTAAATTACTTGCTGTCACTCACATTTATATTTTATTGTATTCTTTTTCTGAATAATAACTTGAACATCAGTGTTTCCATTTTTTTTATCAGTCACAATCAGGAATATTCCCAACAGCTTTATTTCTGGGCTTCTTGCTGCCACACAAGGATTTGACATCATGTACTTCTACGTAAAAATATTTAAGGAATGGTTAGTTTGCAAGCTGAACTTCGAAGATAGGAAATAGCAGAATCAAGATTATCCATGTAAGTCACATTTGTAGGTATCTCTGGTAGGAATTACCAGTAGTAAGAAGGGCAGATGTGATGACATGGGGTGTCCTCTGGGCTTGGACAGATGCATTGCATCCACTGTGTGTTGTTCAGAGCTCAGACCCATGAGTGCCCAAGCTTACTCAGAGCACAATGGAGGACTTCAGACTTAAGCAATCGAACACCCAAGGACTCCTATTTAGCACATGGAGGTGGCACTTTAAGAAACTTCACGTACGTCTAAATTAAGAGGAAGTTAATAAGTGTCTGTCTGCTTCAGGGTTATCTCTGCGCTGAATTCCCATGCTTCTTCTCCAGATCTTCCAAATGTTCAATATTGTTTTAAAAAAGAGGTTTGTGCTGGCAATCTCTGCAGATTTTTCTGGCCTTATTGAAAACAGCTGTGACATTTTTGCTGAAGTGGGATGTCTTTTGGTTTATGTTTTATTTTGTTGGGATTTTTTGTCTGGTTTTGCTTTTTAAATTAAGCCAGAGGTAGAACTGGAGCATGGAAACATCAGTTGCAGCTATAACGAAGTTTTTAGAGAACAGGGAAGGGAGAGAGAGACAGAGAAAGGATTTACAGTGGGGAAGTATTAGACAGGATTGACTGTAGGTGTCACTGTGAGCTGTGCCTGTAATTCTGAAGCTCCATTTCCCCTTTTATTCAGTGACCTCCACTTCCCAGCTTTCCTCCTCTGTTTCCCCCGTCTCTTTTCTCTCTCTCTGACTCTCTTCCTAACACACACGTGCACGTGCAGAGAAGTGTATTACAAATAATAGCTGGAAGCAAGGAAATTACTGTGACCATTAGGCAACTTGGCATTGATATAAGTTAATAGATACTTAATAAAAATGCTGGTTAACTGAATAGTGTTAACTGAATAGATGTGTGATATCTTGCTTATATGAAGCCCTGGAACGCAAATGATTAAAAAACCCCAACACAATAGGCAAGCTTTCTTTTGTCCATTTGTATATGGCTACAGGTAAGAGCAGAAGGCAAACACCAGCAGACAAGGTACTCTTCCAGTCTTGCCAGTCTGGGTTGGGCAGAGGCAGGACTTGCTCATTTTAGGCATTACAGGCTTGGTTGCACGCATGAGGGGTTCTGGCAGACTTTGAAACTGTACCTTCCTGTGTAGATTCCTGCAAAAACAACCTCTATCTCTTAATGCTTTCTCTTCACTAATATTTAGTTAACTTCTCAATTTATAATTCAGAATACTGTCCTATAAGATCCACTTACAGAATACTAACTAATGGCATACAGCAACATCATTAAATACTTTTGTGCCTCAGGGTAACAGACTACAATGCACCCTGCAAAGTAGCACTTAGAGGCTGTAAGAACATATTCTGTCACCTTGCAATCTTTTATAGCGTAGCCCTGGGAATGTGCAGGGAGATAACATGCAGAGGAATAGAACAAAGTCTGCTGGAGTCACACTCTCCGTAACGTGATGAATTATCAAGATGCTGTATGTTTCCTGTTGAGGTCCCAGACAGATGAACTTCTGTAAACGAGCAAATTTAAATGCCTTCTTATCACACATAGGCAGAATGCTGCTTTCATGGTGTTACTAAGAGTTCGGTGTTACTTTTAAGTGACTGCGCAGTGATCAGTACTTCAGCCCTAATTAGTAAAAGTAGTAAGAGCCTTAGACTTAAATCATAAACAGAAAAATAGGTCATCTAATATTTAATTCACCCTCCTGCTAACCCTCAATTATTCCTTGATGTGTATATTCTGTTTTCTTGTATCAATTTAAATGTTCTAAGCAACAGCTTCCATAACTTCATGCTTTTTCCTTTTGAATTTACTTTTTTTTAGTGTAATTCAGCAGGATTCTTCTGAAGGACAAGGGCAATTTTTAAAGCTGCTTTGTAGAACTCCATTTTCTTTTCGATACAGGCTCTTCCAACAGTGCTGAATCTCAAATTTTTGTATCATCCTGTGGAAAGGATGTGGAAGGCAATCTGAAAAATACAAATTCTCCTGGCAAATCTTGCTGGTTGCTAGATGCAACTTCTAAACCATCTTTCCTTGGTTTTCATCCTTGCCTGATGGCTGCATCATGTACTGTACGTTCAATATGATGATGACTCCGAGATGCACCCTGTCACTAATCTAGTTGCTTGTGGCTGCTGTGATTATCCACCGTCTCTATCAAATTACTCTTGGACGATGTCATCGGTGTAGTCTCACCTCTGAATGGAACAGGAACAGTCTTTTTTTCTTTTTCTTTTTTTTCTTTTTTTTTTTTTTTTTTTTTTTTTTAATCGGGATTAAGCAGTCAGATCTGGTGACACTTCACACAAGTATAGTTGTTTGAAAACATACTGTCCTTTCAATCACAGTGACAGTGTGCACTCCGCTGATGCCATGGCTGCCTTTGATACCTGCTCTGACATGCTTAAGATAAATAGTTCAGAGAAAAATTCTTTAGAGTAGCAAACTACTTTTGCCAAATGGTTAGCTCTACATAGTTCTTTTCCTCCCCTTTTTTCTTTTAAAAGGAAAATATAACAGGGATTAAATTGGGAGAGAGTTGAGTAGTTCCTTTCTAGGATAAATATTTTTTTACTGGGGACAGACTTAAATTTGTGTGTATTAAGAGCAAAGGAGTGGGTGTGAGGACATATGTCTAAACTCCCTGCTCCCATCTCTTTGCCCAGTTTCTCTCTCATGGATATTATAGAGGCTTGAGTGGGAGTTTGGGATTTTTCAGTATGTGGGAGACAGCTAGCGGCAAAAACAACCTGCAGAGCTGGGCAAACTACATGATTGCATCTCCTTAATTTCTTCTCTTGTGCTGTCTTTTGAGCAGTGAGATGGGGGGAGATAAGCTTTACAGGCTGTACAACAAAGAAGAAATGGCAGTGCTTGGCTGTGGTAGGACCTTGTAGAGGGTTTCCTTTGAATATGAAGCTCCCTGACAGATGAGGCACCACAGGGGCTGGGCACCATGGGCCCCAGCCAGCAAGAGGCGGGTGCAGGGCAGGGGTAGAGCATCAGGAAGCAGCAGGGATCAGTCATTACACTACAATCATTCAATCATTACAATCAATCATTACACTACAGATTGTTCGAGGAGTGGGAGAGACATGAGAGAGGGACCAGCAGTGTGTGTCTCATGTATGAGGAAGGACAGCACACAAGGTGTGGTATGGGTATCTAGAGGAGGAACATCGATTTAAGCCAACTTTTCAATGTCCCAGATTCAATGACATTGTCCCAAGTGACAGCAGTTTCTCACGCACTCCCTGTGTCATATAACAAGATGGCCTGTGGTCATTCCTGCTCCTCAACTGGTCTATGTGGTTATTACAACAGAGACTGTAGGGTGACCAGAGTGGAGCCTGCACTGACCAGGGACACGTGCCAAAGGCCAGGGCAGTGTTCACTCTGCCCATCCTGAGTGTTCACTGCTGGGGCTGTGGGACAGAGGAAAGATCCCTTCCAAGAGCTTCAAGTCCTAAAGTTCTGGGAAAGAGCTATCAGCTATCATGTATTGTAGGAGAGACAAAGGTGTAGAAGATCTTTCTCTGCAGGTCTGGTGAAGTGTTGTATGGCTTTTGTAGCCCATATTTGCTCTTGCAGGAGAGTTTAGGGATGGGGAATGTTTCCAGTAGGGGAAATGGAGAGGGAGAATCTGACTGGAAAATGTTCTTATTCATAGCAGAATTTTTCAGTAAGTTTTTTTTTTTTTTTTTTTTTTTTAATAGCATTTTCTGGTGCTGAGCACAAGTAATGCAGCGTTTAAATTCTCTTCATATCAGATGATTCACTGAAGGTCAGGTCTCTTGAAGTAATATTTTCTTATCTGCACCTAATCAATCATGTCATATATAAAAAGTAGAAGCAGTTGTATCAGTGCTTTAGTACAATGTAGGAATATTAGACCAATCAAAATAAACTAATCACATATTAGAAATTATTTTGAAGTTATACTGCAAAAAATACAGACAAGCTACCAAATCGCACAGATAAAATAATGATCATCGGTCATTAGAATGTAGATAGTTGCAGGGTTTTTTCTTCTTCTAGGATATTTAACTGGCTGGCTTCTAATATTTCTTTTAATGTTTGCTTTTGCCTGGCAGGAATGTGATAAAATTATGCAAAGCTATGATTCACATAGAACAAATACAGATTGCAAACTATATAATGTTATCCTGGCCTGCTGTTTATAAAGCAAAGAATATGCCTGTTAACTGTGTATGCTGATGATTTTTTGCAACCAGGTTTATATCTGGATGGATGACCTTTACTTTTACTAATTATTATTTTACATAGGCAAATAATTTACCTTTATAATCACAAGCAATTATCAAGAAAGACCCTTGGTAGGTGTTGGCATATCGTACTGTTCATATTCAGTAAATAGTCTTTATTCTGTTTTGGGTATGGTTTCTAGGCCTTATACATTGCTCTGCACAGAAATAACATGAATCAAATCAAGGCAAATTATCTCATGTTTTAATATATGCGTTTTCATAAAATTACAGGCTGTTCTGGTTGCTGATACAGGCCTATTGGGTAAATGGTTCTGACGCAGCCCCTACTGAAGGCTAACTGAAGAAATCAGACTCTACTCACCAGAGCAAACAATTGTCAGCCTTACGCAGTCTTAGGACTTGGAGAAAATCTGATAGTTTCTCAATCGGTGTGCCCAGAAGGGTATCGTATCCAAGTGGTCAGTTTGCTCAGCCATTAAGCAGTTAAACAGAAGCATGTGAAAAGGCTTGCTCAGTTTCTTCGCTATTTGAGTTCTTCTGAGTGTCTTAAGGATCAGACTCTGTTTTAAAGCACTTACAATAGAATGGCAGTGACTGAGCTGCTGACAGCAAAGCATGCAATCTTGCTCAAGAAGTGTAGCGTTAGTCTAGCGACAACATGGGGTAGTTCAGAGACACCTGAGCTGTTTCAGCAATAACACTGAACTTTCATGCTTCAGCTCTTTCTGATACAGCTGCTTGTTTCACAAACAGGTATCTAAAACTGCTGTGAAAGTCACTTCAGCTGTAGACTGAGCAGAAGTCTACTGATTTTCAATGTAATGGTACAGTATCAAGTGGTAATGTGTATGTTACTGTCACTTGGGAATTGCAGCTTGGGAGCCGCTGATCTTTGGAAATGAGACCTGTGCCTTGGGTGAGCTTGGAAAGAAACCTGCTGGAGGGTGCCCTTTGTTTCACTGTGTTTTCCCTCTTTGACTAGTTATGCAGTTGCTAAGACAGGTAGCAGAGGGACTAATTCTGCTGTCTGTGTCACAGGTTTTTTCCCGGTTCTTTTCCAGCTCAGAAGCAAATGCATCGTTTTTTCCATTGAATACATAGAAATGCCACAAACCCCATTATTTCTGCAGAATGTGCTGCTGCTCTGCATTTCTGCATAAGGGTGAATATAACAGCAATGTGGCATGTTGAAAAGAATAATTATACACAGAGGGGTTGGTAATTTATGTTGGGTAGCAGGTGGTATCGTTTCCTGGTTAGTCTGTACCCTAACTTCTTATTATCTATGGCCATCAGCAGCTAGAATGACACCTACAGAGGAGACCTCAGAGCTCGCAGCAGGAGCCAGAGTTGTTCCATTTGACTGTAGATCGAAGGAATTCCTACCACCCTTCATACTGAGTGTAACATAACCTTTGATAATGTAGCAGCCAAAGCAAGGCATGACTCATGTCATTGACTTTCCCCTCTTGTACGTGACATTTAACAGGTTGTGCTTGACAGAGAATGAGCTTCTACTTACTTTTGACCACTACCATTATGCCCCTGACTGAGTCATATATAGCATACCATCTAAATAGCTACTTGTCCCCAAGGAAATATCTTTTTACCACAATATTTCTTTGGTTTGGCAAATTTACTTTCATTGCTTGTTTCTGAGGCAAGCACCCCATTGTTTTGTGAGCTGGACACACGTGTAATTAGGGATAGAGTCTTGCTTTGACAAGCATTTGCCCTTCAAATAAGAGAGAGAGAGGAAAATGTTGTTTCCATTCTGCAAGTGGAAAACAGATGTGATGAAGTGGTGAGATCTGGGACAGAGCAAGAAGTTGATCAAGTTCTTGGAAGAGCCAAATATAATAACCTTAATCTTACCAAGCCTGTTCTGTTGCCTTAGTTTCTTTAAAGTTCTTCCTGCACTGTTGCATTCCGTATATGATTCATCACTGTCCTAAAGCTGTAGTACAATCTCCTCGGTCTTGTGAATCTCTCTCTCTGGACTCCTGAGCACATAATGAAAATCTAGATCCATAGTTGTCTTTGATCTTTGAGGTTTTGTCAGCTCCTCCCATTTGCAGTTTTAGCTTTCTCACGTCATTTCTTCTAATTCTTCAATGCCTTCCTAATCCTTAGATTCTTACTTTTTCCCTCTTCCTTCCTTACCAGCTCTGGTAGTACTGAGATTTTTGTCCTAACTGGTGTCATAAACTTGTTTTATCTCTTCTCAGATCTCATCTACTTTCTCTTTCCTCTTTGTTCTCTGGTTAATTTTTAAAAAGTATTTTTCTGAACAGCCTCAAAATGTAGCCACTCTTCATGTCATTCACTTAGTTTTTCAAGTGAGAATTTCAGCACCTGAGCTTCTGAAGGTTTGTTCTAATCCTGTTTACTTATCTAGAATCAAACAGTAGCATTTTCTTGGCCACAGGTCCAGGTCCATCTATGTGATCCTGAATTGAAGGTTCTTACAGTAAATGTCTTTCTGCCTCTGTGTGGTTTCTGTGCTGCATGTATCTGCTGTGTACGGATATCCAATCTAACACCAAACGAGTGTACTCTCTTGGTACTAGAGTTCTGCCTAGCACCACATATACATGGCTATAGTGCCTAAATTATTTTGTAGGTGAGACTGTGGATGCCTTACGTAGTTGTAAAAGTTTTATTCTACACTTGGATTCTTGACATTTGCCTTTTGTAGCTTTTAAGATACTCAACGTGGTCTTTCTTTTAATCCATGGGCTGGAAATATTGCTGAATGTGTTCAATATTTCATAGGCTTTTTGAGGATTTTTTTTTTTAGAAGGTTTTTCTTTCTTAGATTTTTTTTTTTTTAGAGAAACCATAGAAAGAGTGATTAAAGATAATAGCAAAGAGTTCATGGTGACTGCAATGAATATCTTTACATTTTTTCCTTTGCAACTAGAAGATAACATTACCAGAGCATTCACAGTATTCCTCAGTGTCATCCTTTCTGTTGGTGTTAATTAATTGCTGACACATTAGTGGTCTTTATATACTTATACTGAGTCCTACATCCTGAATGCTCTAAAAGTATTTTTACAAAGAGTAATCTAGGACAAGAAATGAGGAGCACTAATAATTCCCTAGGAGTACAAGAAAAGTAGTGGCCAGTGGGAAATGTATTTCCCCTCTCAGGAAGACAGTCAGGATGGCAAGGTTCACATCCCACTCTTAAAAATAGTGCCGTAGTATTACTAATGTCCATGTGCATTCAGGAGCTTTTAATGCCATATGCCACTGCATAGATCCAAGTTGGCAATCCATGGCTGGTCATTGCCTGGTTCACCATGTGAGGATGAGATGTATCATGTGGATGTTCCCATACCTCTTCAGTTGTGCTGTAGGGAAAAAAAATGCTTTTATGTGAACTAGCAAAGAGGAGAAAGAGGATGTTATTTGTGATCAGACCTTATCCTGGAGAGTAGTATTGAATTGTCTTTTCATTTGGTACAGTTTCTTGTGAGAGTAACTGCTCTTCTAGACTGAGAGGTTAAGGAGGCTTGCCTGGGCCTTGGGATGTGCTTGACAGGCACAAAAGGTCTGTGTGTAAAACATGGTGAGGCTGCATGTTTGAGAAGTATCATTCACACACCGAAAGTCTGGGATATCATACAGGAAGAGATGGACCATCTTCAGGACTGGAAAATTAGAAACGGGACTATACTTGTATGAAATACACAAAGTCAAATGACATTTAATTATTTTTTTCTATATGCTTATTAATTGGCAATGCCAAAGGAAAAAGAAATGCATAGGTATTTCACAGGACACATTGTGAAATGGCCATGTAAAAGGCAAATGTGATTTTAAGATGTTTCAGATGAAACATTTCTATTGATGACAAGAACGTGTGAGTTTAATTGTACAAGTCCCAGGTGTATAATCCTGAGTATTTGTGATTAAAACAGAAAGCAGAGATGCAAAGAGGAACCTGATTTTGATTAGGAGAATGGAAAAAGTTTCTTAGTGGAAGAAATAATGGAAACTGATTTGCTTAGCTTAACAAATAAAACCCATAAAGATTTTAGTGACTAAAATCAAGGAAGAGGAAAAATAACTAGTAATAGCAGTGACTCTGAGTAAACGTGCACCCAAATTAGAAGACCACTTAGCCATTAGAGGTTTCTTCAATGTCTTACCCAAAGATTATGTTTTCCCAAGATGGTCGCAGCAAACAGTGAGACAGTTCTGAATGTTATAAAGCGATTATATGAGTTTGCTGCTGCTCCTGAACCCAAATGCAGCCTCCCAGGAGAAGCAATTCATTTCTGCATTCTAGTGTCATAAGCAGTTTTAGATTAATTGAAGGAATCTATAATATTGCAACACTTTTTATTTTCTAGTATCTCTTTCTGTGGATTGAATAATGATCTTGAATTTTAATGTCAATTTAGGGGTTTTCAAGCAAACTTCTCCCTTATGAAGTTCTCCAATTTACCAGAAACAACTGAATGAGCCGTTCAGTTTTGTCTCATATTCTGCTTTAGTTTTCACATACAGAGTACTAAATTCTGTACCAAAGTCAGTGAAGGCAGCCTGAGTGCTTACTGATAATACAGTTCCCCACAGAGACCTCCTGTACCCCAACTATATGAATTCAGCTGTAATCTGTTTTTCAGTTTACAATTCTTAAAATTTGATAATTCCTGGGGGAATTTATTACCTAATTCTCATTGAATTACAATGTGAGTTGGATGAATCATTTCCTTGGGCTTGTTTAAAAATCTCAGATTGTTATTCTAACCATTATTCATACTACTGCATGTGGTTTTGTAGCTAAAAATCTGCAGTAAGTAAGTTCCTGGAATCATACTAATTACAAGAATATTTACATAGTCATTTATAAACAAAACTCATACTTGTATTAGGTTGTTTAGTTTTTAGAAAAGTAAGACTGAGTATTAAGATGTTGGTCACAGTGGCTTGCTTAACAGCTGCAGATCATACAACAGCTGTGATTTCCATAGGACTGAACTTTAAAATGAGAGAAGACAAAACAGTTGTGTCAAGTACACAAAAAGCTTTGAAGTTTCAGGGCCTGATTCTGTAAATTGGTCAAGAAAAGGTGAATGGCATTTATCATAAAGCAGACTAATTTTCTGTCTGGCTTGTCTGCAATTAATGGTTTCTTCAACGTTATGGATGAGAATAGGAAGTATGTCTGTCAAGGGAATCGTATTCCTTTGACAGAAAGGTAATAGGTGCTTAACCTGTAAGTCTGCATATCCCTATTTTATTGTTGTGGGACTTGCCAGTTCTAGGGTCAAAGCAGCATGCTAACTAATGGCAATGGAATGGAAAAGGAAGGTAGAAAGATAAAAGAAAGAGATGAAATCAATAAGAAAAGGTTCAAAACATATGTCTGATGTACCTACTTTCTAGTAGGTAACATTGTCAAAGAATAAAACTGAGCTGGAGGGTAGAATGCTAACTTTCTGTCCAGTCAGTTCACTAGAAAAGGCTATATTTGATTCAAAGTCCTGTAGAGACATCTGAGAGATGCTGTTTTCCACGATGTACAAGAAATTCTGAAGAAGTTAAAATACTTATGGTGAACTAGATTATGCTGCGTTCTTCTCATTAACACAGTGACTGGCAGAATTGGATGGTCTCTCAGTCTTTCTGGACTGGAGATTAAGGTATTTCACATCATTTGGTGTGAAAACAGTCCTAGTCTCTTCAAGGGAGGATAAGACAGTGGATAAATTACCACCGTGTGCTAAGAAGCTTTGGAATAAACCCCTGTTCCCTGACTGAGAATTGCTAAGAGGTATTCCAGTAGGATTAGTACAGCCCCTTGCTTTCCACATTTGTTTTGGCTGATCAAATCCTTGTGATACTTCATGTAGTTTACAAGTATTCAAAAGGGCCTACTGTAAAATGTTCACATTTTGTGATATCACCTGATAGCATTTTCAGGTTGGAACCGTGCAACTACTTTGTTCTGTATTTGCAGAGAGGGTGATCAATTTTACCAATGGCAGTGGAATTCTTCCCACTGAATTTGAGGTGTTTGTGGAAATGAACTACATGAGGTCCCCTGCCATCATTGCACAGCTCAAGGCACTTTGAGATCAGAATTTGCATTGCCTTATAAGTACTGCTTTTGAGATTAATTGCTTCTGGTGCTGTTTGGAAAATGCACTTAGATTAGACACCTAACTTTCAAAGGGCTGGAGTTAGGCGAGAAGAATCTAGCAATGCCAGCTGATTCCTCTAAGACCCGTGGGATGAGGACTGGGCAGTACTCACCACAGAGTAATGCTGGATAGATCCTCACTATATCTATCCTTTATTGAAGGAAATACATTACCCAGACTCAGCTTGGATCATGAATAAATCCAAGTCTTCTATATTCTTGGACCTTTTTTGTTCAGTTCTATGTTCTTCACAGAACGTGCTTCTCGGAGTAAAAGGTTAATGGTCTGTGGGCTTGGACTGACCCAGGATCGGAGCAGCAGTTGTTTCCTCAGCTGCAGTGGGAGGTGAATTCAGGGCCTGTTTGAGAATCTGGCTTTACATGCAGCTCAGGTTTAGATAGGGGAACCTTGTATAGTGCAAGTCCTCTGTGAAATTAGGTGACTCTATGTTGAAAGAGGCAATTTTTTGATTAAAAGAAAAAAATCTGATAAAAGTATGTGTTTGTTTTTGGAGAACAGCATGACAATGCATATCGTTTTTATCTGTCAACAGCCATCACCTTGTCAGAGTTTGGCTGCTGTTGATTTATTACAACCTATGTGAATGTACAATTGGTAGACTGGTCCTCAGATCTGCAGAGAAGAGGCACAAATTTGGAAGCCATATGTCCCATGGTAATGTGCTTAAAAGAGAGATAATCACCAAAGAGCTGAGGAGCCCTTCAACTCATTACTCTTACGTACTCTCTTAGCCTTAAGATTTATCAGTGCTTGTAATGAAAGCATCTAAAATGAAAACAACTTATTAACTTCACTAAAGACACCATCTTCAACTCCCTACAAAGAAATCTTTTATCTTAATCTGCACTGCATGAGTCCCAGCTTTTTAGTCTGAAATATGGGGGAATTCACTGAGGCATGCTTATATAGCATTGCTGTCCCAATGCCCAGGATGACCTTGACAAGGAGAGAAGACTTTGGAGTTGGAAATTTCCTGGAAAAATAACACATACAAGAAAGTATTACACTCACTTGTGGAGTTCAGGAATGATTCTTGGAGCTATTTCATTGGGGCTATTTCTGTGCCAGTACTGAAAGCATGCAAACTACTCAGAGAAGTACAGTCTGTCCTTAACATTAATGTGTCCAATCCTTAAAGCCTTGTTACCGAACACCATTGTCTGGTACCAGTATCTGAAAAGCATATCCTGCCAGATAGAAGGCAGAGTGGTAGTCCTAGTAGAGCTCTTCTCCAGCTAAGGTGAAGCAACATTAACATTTTAAATATTGATTTGCACTTTTAATTCCCTATTAATCACAGTGGGATTTGTAGCATTTGGGTTTTATGAGGAAGTTAGGGCTTTTTAAAGGTGAGGCTATTAACATGGAACTCATTCTTGGTGATGAGCACTGGCTGGTAGGGGGCAGATTAATGAAAAACTTCTGGAGAGTGCAGAAGACTTCTGCATGGGAACGCTTCTGTCAGACTTGTAACTAGGGACAGTAGGGCAGAACTACAAAGCCCATGTGTAAATTGTCAGTTGTCTTTTCCCTTCTAATACTCAGTCCTGATCTGGAGAGAGGAGAAAAGCTGTATGTCGTTAATACGAGTCTTAGAAGGTTCATAGACCAGGTGATATACATCCTCTATTTGCCTCAGACAACTACATATACATCTTTCTAATCTGATTAGGCCATCATCCAGGGCACAGATCAATTTATTATTCTGCCTGAGAGTGCCATGTGTCTCTTTAAAAAATTGTTATTCCTGGAGTTGGCAATTACTTTAAAATAAATTTACCAAAGACAAAATTGTGCCTCTTGGGTCAGTAAATGACTTCCCTGTTTTTTCTTGAAGAGACAAGGTGTTTATTAAAGACCTCCTTAGTTTACTGTGTTGGGTTTTTCACTTTGAATAATTGTCCAATTAAATATAATTTGGAAGTCCATGCTAACCTACTGCTTGCATTGTACAAGTAAGAATATCTCTGAAAGATGTGCATTAATAAATCCCACTGAGCCCTATCTCTTTTAAAAAATGTCCTCTTTTGTTTAATTTTTAGAATTTTTAACAGAGCTCTAAGCCTTACATTTGGAAATGCAGCTGTTTTCACACAAATAATTTATACAGTTCATTCTTTCAAATTCTGTAGAAAACATTTTTATAATTTATTGCAGGTTAGCTTAATTTTTTTTCATTATTTTCAACCTATTGTTTAGTTTCAGAACATATTTTACAGTCTAAAACTTTACACATTTTATTATTTCTCTCTTTTTTTTTTTTTTTTTTTTTTGTCTAGGGATTTCTATTCCTACTTTGCAAGGGGAAAATAATATAAAGTTAAGTGGATAAAAAAAAAGTAATTAAATGTAGCAATTAGATGAAGTTCTAGAAATCCAGAATGGAATGGGTCAATAAGAGATATATACAAGGATAAAGAAAAATTATGTTGCCTGATGTAACCGGTTCCGTACAGATACAGTCATACATGGCCTAGCAGCCTGAGCATGATGCTGGTAGCAGGACCTCTCACTTTGACTCAAACACAAAGAGCATTGATGTTTCTTTATCTACTAGGATCTAAGTAATTCATTTTCTTCTGTGGATATAAGGCTTTTATTCCCAATTAAAATAAAATGAGCATTGATTAGCTAATCAATCTAATTAATAAAGATTTTTAGAACTGAGGAGATAACAAAGCATATGGGGTAAATTTTGTGTCACTGATGTATTAAAAATGAGTAGCAAAAACTGCCATAAAATGAATCCCCCAAAATATTTTATGCTGTAGTAGTTACACTTAGTTGTAGTTATCATTGCTCTTCTTGTCTCAAAAATGTGTTTTTGGTTTGATATAGGTAGGAACAGACGTGACATTAAATGAACATTAAGATTGAAATTAACTGCCTACTCCTTTATATTCTGTCTGCCTTCACCTTCTAGTGAAATACAAGGAGCTGGAAAGCTTATTTGCCTTTCCTAGTCTGTCAATGCACAGAGCACCTAATTAATATTGAGGTGGGTTATATAAACTACTTAACTCTGAAGAGTTAAGAATCATCCGTAAACAAGCATAAACCCTAGCCAAGTATTTTCAGTCTGTGACATCCAAAATAAAAAGGAAGTTAATGAGAACTGCTCTCTTCAATGTAACACCATCCATGGACAGTAGAGCGCATGTAAGTAACTGTAGAGACCTGAAGTACATTGTTCAGTTCCAGCTGAGATGGGGAGGTGCTTAATTTCATTGAATATTGACTGGAAAGGAAGAGAAGTAGAAGTGGACTTCTGTTACCCAGTAGTTTGATAATGTAAGGAAGTTTGATAATGTAAGGAAGGAGTCCTTACAGATAAAATAGCTTGGTTGCATCATGGAATCAAGGGGATTTGGGATAACAGGAGGCCAGAGGAAAATGAGAGAATGCTTCAAATGAGGCAAGTTCCTCACCTGAAAAGTTCTGTTAGATACCTTTTTCTGCCTTTCAGGACCCATGACATGCAGGCCCAAAGTGGTTGTGGCATTCTGCAGGTGAAAAGCCTGGTCTTTACTGAACATTATGACATTCCTTCCTTCTGGATCAAGGGGCCAGTAATTAGGTGCTGCTCTTATCCAAGCAGTAAAGAGCCATGTCAGTACGGACAAGGCGCTTTTTTTGAGGTATTGTTTCAGGGAGTCCTTATATTTCTTCTTTGGGGCACTTCTCTTGCAGCAACTGGTGATGAGTCCATCAGTAGTCCACCTTGGCCTCCAATCAGGAGACTTGGAGACACACCGTACATAATGCCGTTGTCTCCTTTGAGTACACACGCAGAGCTAGCCTTGAAGGGAAAAGACAACGTAGAAAGAATTGTGCTGCGCCTATACCACCCAAGGAGACCTTTCGCTGTGCTTTTTGCAACCGGATTTGCCTATTCCACATTGACCTTTTTAGTCATCAGTGCGCTTGTAGTAAGCGTGGGTAAAGCCCTTCCCAAATCTTTGTTCTCAAAGACAAGCCATGATGAAAGAGCCATGTGATGTCGCAATTTTGGGAATGGGCAATATGATGAAGATTTTGAGAAGTATCTGTTTGGGGAGGATGTAAAGATCAGGAGAAATAGTAGTAAAGTAAAACAATCTCAAAATCAAGTGTAAGGATGCTTTTTTTTTTTTTTTTTTTAAGATACAGAAAGAAGAGGGCTAGCTATACCTATTTCACCTGCTTTGCTATGTGCTTACCTATACAGAATCACAATCATTGTATTCTGCTCTGCAATGATGTATTGATTGTGTTAACTGCACTTGCAGGGCAGCTAGCCACTAAGTATGCTCTTAACTTTTGCAAGAGTTGTTCCATTTTCCAGAAACATTTTTTTATGCTGACTCAGGAGAAAGCAAGCCAAACATAACCTCTTCCCCCAAAAAACAAACAAACAAACAAACTCTGGGTGGAAGGATTGGCTTAGACCATGCCCTGATTACTTTTGGAAAGATGTGAGAATGGCACTTTGGAAACAAAATGCTTTCCTGTCTCCTTAGTTGTCTGCCTGATAGACATGAGCAGCGAAGGCACCCCTTAAAAAAATCCGTATCAAACAGCACCTGCAAGATTTTCATACACGCATGCAGTGCTTTGTATCCCAAAGGCTTGGTTGCCTGCTGGGGAAAAGGTGGAAGCCAGAAATTTGTTGAAATTGTGCAATTTTGTGAAATAGTACTGTGTTGATAAATCAGAAAATTCAGATCATTTTTTATTAATATTTTCCAGCCAGTTCTTATTTGCTCTCTCTCTCATGAGACAGCACAGAATGCAGTGTTCAGTTCATGCCGTGGCAATTCAGTTAATCACTAAAACTGGCCATTTTTTCTGTCTTCCTCATAAGCACCTACTTCAGAGACGTTTAGCTAGGTGATGATAGTCTGAGGTTTGCAAGAGTATATAAGCAAGGCATCCTATCTCTGTTTATGCTGAAAGAGTCCTGCATGAGCTGCTCTTATATTAATAAGCTTATCCAGGTTCTCTAAGTAAGGTTAAGTGGATTCTGACAGTACCTTTCTGAAATGAGCTGTAAGTTTCTTATTTGGAGTGGTAAGAACTCACTGGTGTCTCATGTCAGTGAGATGCCCTAAGTACTGCCTGAAGAGTGGGAGCAGATTCCTAGAATGGATTTTTGTAGGGTTGGAGGCGGGACGACAGTAATTTGCTATTATGGGCTGTAGAACTTCACTGTCCATCAGTGTGTGGGGCAGTGCAAAGGTGTGGGAACTAATAATGCCTAGCAGAAGGTTTATCAGTGCCAGGAAGAAAGGAATTGGAGTCCGGTTTACTGCACCACTTCTCTCAAAGTTTGTTTTGTTTCAGTGTGCATCAGCGCTTCAGGACCACTGTTGTGCCAAACAGATAAGCAGTTTCTTATTGTGGACAAGACTGGTCCTTGAAATGCTATGTGTGGTGATAATTGTTAATTTTTAATGACTGGGCCAGTTGACAACTTGTAAAATTTTTCAGTTTCCAAATTAGCACAGTGAGCCAGTCTAGGAGAGCTTAATGGATACATGAAGGGAGACAAACACCCTGTTGTTGCTCCCTCTTTTTGCATTTAGATCCATTTAAACAAAGTAGTGATATAATGTTAGGTTTGATTATAAATCATATGGTGTTATAATATTTTTAAGTTCAAGCAGAGACAGTGATTAGCAGCCAACAGATGCAGCAGTTTGCACAGCAAAGGACCACATAAATGATCAAGGGATAGGAGCATTTGACATGAGGAAGAGCTGGGATTGCCTAGAGAAGAGAAGACTCAAGGGGATATTATCAATGTGTATAAATACCTGATGTGAAGGTAAAAAAAAGACTCAGTAGTGCCAGAACAGTGTGCACAAATAGAAGTACAGGAAAATCCATTTTCTCATAAGAAAAAACCTTTTCAATGTGAGGGTGGTAAAAGACTGGCAGAGGTTGCCCAGACAGGTTGCTAAGCCTCCATCCTTGGAGGTATTCAAAACCCAGCCTTGAGTTATGTGCTGTAGTTGGCTTGGCTTTGAGAGGAGCAGCAGCTGACTAGACAAAATCTAGAGGTGGCTTCCAACCTCAAATGTTCTGTAATTCTGTTTCCTATCAAAGACCAGGTTTCTGGTGTATATGATTCAGTGCTAACTGACACCAACTGGTGTCTTTACGTCAGTTTCAGTGAACATGGTTCAGGTCAAGCAAAAATAAACAGTATTAGTGGTGATAAAAAGTGAGATAAGATCTAGAACTTGATCTGGAAGGAGAAGAATCAGAGGTACCAATACAATCAACTGAACAGCTCTAAAAAGACACATGGAAAAAGATCCAGAAACAGATATAGCAGGAGATGCCAAAGGGGATTTGTAAGCCATGGAGCAACAATACGGCTTCCCATGTTTAAGGATTAATTGGGTATAGGGGAGATGCAAAGAGCACTTAAAGTGAAAGAGGACACTGCATGCCTTGTATTGTTAGCTCTGCAGAACAAAAGCTTGGAGGAAATAGTATTTTTTATAAAATACTGAGGGCAAAAGCTGGTAGCTGGTAAGAGCATACTAAGTTAGAGGTCAGTGCTGGCACAGGAATGAGTGGATTTGAATTAAGCATGACAAAAGCGGCCTGTAAATAAGGAGATTTTTAATCCTCAAAACAGCCTTCGTGAGAGTGACTGGCACAAATGACCAATGGAATTTTAAGATGAAATTGGTAAATTTGACAAACAGATTCTATGGTGCCTTTTACTTGGAAGAGGGAAGCATTCTCCCTGGCCCAGGAGGTTACTTTCAGTCCTAGGCTCCCACATCCTGGGTCACTGGGTGTATTTCTTTACAAATCTGGTTTTTGCACTTTGTTCCAAACTGATGGTCTCTTGCTACCGTCTGTCACCTGCATCAGAACTAAATTGTATCTTACTTTGTGAGACATAGAACGTGTGATTTGAAAGTTAATGCAGTATTTGTTCAGTGTATTTGCATTTTTGTGCTTGATGCTAGTAGAAGATACAGCCCTAGATTCCTCCTCTGTGGGCTATGATTCACCTTCATTATAAATATTTCACATCAGCCTCATGTTTAATGATGCTGTTGGAAGGGGGAACATCTGGATTCTTCTACCAGGTGATGTAGCTGGATCTTACAAGTTGTATGCATTGCTTTTACTATCTCTATTAAAAATTAAAACAGGGAAAAATATGCCTAAATTCTTCTGAACAGCCAATCTTTAAATTACTATATTAGATTATTGTATAATTCCCACTACTGTGATATTTGAATAATGCCTTACAATATTCATGTGTGCTTAGAGAAAATGATGTACTGAAGAGATAAAGGTTTATTCAAGGTTATACAAAAAGTCTGAGGTGAAAGAAAGCCGGAATATGTCTTTAAGCATGTCTGTCTTGTGCTCTGTCAACTAGGCTGTTGGAAAGGGTGCCATCTTCCTGGAAAGTATGGTATTTTATCCTCAGTCACCGGTCATTTGATTGTTTTTATGTAATCATCATAATTTTGATATTTCTCAGTTACAGAATAGGTCATTCCTTTTGATACTTTTGCACATCCAGGAGACATGGCTTCCTGTCTAACTACACCTCTCCTATTCTTCATATCTATCCCTTCTTCCTTTATTCAAATACTATGCTATGAACAGCATGATATCTGTCATTGACATATTTACATGTGTTGTTTGCAGTGTTTTGTCTTCCCTCGGTATTCCTGTGGACATTTGGATCAGTGACCATATTGTATATATTCACAGAATGTATGTATTCACAGAAATGGAGAGCACATAGGTAATGCAGGGCTTGGTGCTAGCCTGCTGGGCAAATTCTGACTAACAGCATCCCTTCTTTGGATGGATATTTGTGGGAAGAATTATTCTGAGAAATCCTCCAAGCCCTATCCATATTGATACCAGAATTACTTTGTGAAACGACTAGAGGCTAATATAAAACTGGCACATCAAGAAAGTTAGAATATCTTCTGCACTTTCCAAGATCCCATTTTATGTTGTTCAAAACTCTTTTGAAATAACTGAACATACAGTTACTCATGTCTAAACATGTCGTTAAGAAGCATTAAAAATTTGCTGCTGATGATCTTATTTTCTGGAATTTCATGTAGTTAAGCTACTAATGACCTAGACCTTTCCCTTCATGCTATAAAAGTGATGTTAATTTTATGTGGTAGAGACTGAATACCAGGGCAAAGCAGTTTGCTTGGGGTGTTGAGGACCACTGGAGATATCCAGCTCATTACAACTGTGAAGGTGTAGCTCAGGGGATGGTAAAAAGACAGTGGTGGTTTTATTATGTTAGCATTAGTTTGCTGGCGCATTCTACTGATAGGTGTAGTTCAAATCCTTTAATGCGAAACAAAGTCTTTTAAACCCTTCTCTTTCAGCAATTCATTTAACAAGGAGAAGTGCTTTGAAATTAGTCCTTGGATATCGCGTCTTCAATTTATGTCCTCGGTGCAGTTAGCACTTAATATATCCCTTTCAGAAGCAGATTGTCACTGCAAAGTGTCTGTACACAGTCTGTCTAATTCATCCACAGAGGTCCCACTGCATTTCAATTGTGTCTTTTCTATTGCTTTTAGGAGCAAAGCTTGGGTTGCTGCACATTCTTGCCACCTTTTTCCACTTCACTGAAATCATTCACTTGATTTAAAAAACCCTACACAACTAAATTGATTCAGTAAATCCCTTTTTCATGTACAGTAAGTGGTTTGGTGTAAGGCACAAAAATCTTTCTACTTTTACACTTCCTTTCATTTCATACAATTGTCCTTAGAAAAGTAAGTCTATAAATGATAAAAAAAAAAAAACCAACAAAGTGGAGCCAACTTAGAAGGAAAAAGTTTTAACTAGCTTTTTTGTCAAGCTTCAAACAATGCTTTCTCTGATTCTGACTTTCTCTTTCTGACCAATGCCTGTTTACAGTCACTCATCATTAACTATATGTATTTATCAGGGTTTGCAGCCATCACTGGCCTATTTGATACTTCTCTTTTTAAACAAAAACACCCTCAGAAATTGATATGGCAGCCAAAATGATATTCATAAAAAATTTAAGAAAGAGCTCTCAGTGTTAGAAAAAAAATTTTTTTTGAAGGAGCTGAAAAGAAAAAGGTCTTGGAATTACAAGCAGTTAGACTTGGGGTTTTGCGTAATGACTCCTGGTATCCCACTGTGAGAAGACTTTCCCCAGCTTCTCGTCTGCATTCTTCCTCGTTCCCTGCGGGAGAATGAGTTGGATTTGTCTGCCATATTCACAGCAATCGAGGTGATCCAGGTTGAAAGAAAATCAATAAGATGTGTCCATTTATGCCTCACAAAGGAAGAAAGGTCTAAAGAACAGACATGGGACGTGATTCAAGCACTAGAGACTTAATAAGACTTCTACTTGTGTTTGAAGGGAATGGTAATTTATATTTTACTTTGAACTTTTTTTTATGCTTCATAACTATTGGGATTCGGGCTGACATGGGAAGCAAGGAAAAGAAGGTTTGATGCTGTCTTAGAAGACCTAACCCATTTGGGAAGGCCATGCTCAAAAGTTCAAAAAATTTTGTTTTAGAAAAGATTAAAGAGACATCATATCATCGTACTGATTTATCGCTATTGATAAAACTGGTTTAAAGTATTTTGGATTGGGGTACAATAAAAAAAAGTCTTTCTTCGAGAACAGCTGCAAGTTTCTCATTATTGGCTGTCTTTTCTGTGTGTTTGATATCATTTTGCTTAGAAATAGAGGAGCAGTCATAATAGGTACCCTGGTGCCACTTGAAGCTTTGTCAGGGCAGCTCCCCAAAAGTGGTTGTTTTTCTGCTTGATGTCTGTCATGTTAGCCACCAGGGTCCTGCTGTCCCAAGGGTGTGCTCTGTCAACCCTCAGCAAAAATGCTGTCTCTGCTTTTACGTACGTTGTTTTTTCAAGCCAGACTTGTGGTGTACTTTTGCAAGTGAGGTGTAAGCATCCTCTTATTCAGCAGGAATTAGGACCTGTGGGAGTTTCAGAAACAAAACCCAAAAAACTTAAATAAAATAAACCAAGACAGGCTTCAGACGTGGGTCTACTTACTGCAGTCTTTTTGTTTTGATGTAAAAGACAAAAATGAAAGCAGCCTTTCTTACCAATGGAGTAAATGGCCTCAAAAATTATGTTTCAGCAAGGCATGAAATAAAAGCTTGCTGATCGATGAAGTAATATGATAGCATGGTGGGAAGGGAAATATTCTTTCTTTTGCTTCTCTTCCAAATACTTTGGCTATACATTCCCATCAAAACTGAAGGCTGACTCTGATCAGGCCCCAGATGAAATGTCTGAAATAGAGATGGTGTACCCGAGAAAGGTGAATTAATATTCTGAAATCAGACTGTTCTTGCTAAGTAGCTCTTTAAGAAAGTTTCAATTATAAGAGATATTTCCAAGAAGAAAATTGTGCTTAGTGCTTTATGCAGGATGAAGTTAAAGGTATAAAGAGGATAGAGACAGATTTAAAGCCCACTTTAAAGTTATACAGAGGTTTGTCGTTATTAAAACTACCATTTGTTCCAAATCAGCCCTTTTCATTGAATCTTTGGCGGATTTTTTGCAGTTTCATCCAACTTTGAGTCTTTTCAAAATAAATTGCAAAGTGAGTTTGAGAAGCATTCAGACTATTAATGGAGTGGGTTGTTTTTTTTTTTTTTTTAAGGCTTAATTGGTATCAAACAAGATTTTAGTGAACACAGCCAAGTGTGCCCATTGCATCATTAACTGAGCAAAGCTAGCATTTAACTGAGATTGACTTACACCACTGTCCTTCACTTTCCAGAACTGTACTTAAGTGGGGTGAGATCAGAATATCAAAGCAGCCCATGAAATGAGCAGTCGCAAAGGTTTTTTTTTAAGCTTTCCTTCATATGTGTTTCAACACCATGCTGTTGTGGAATGACCACTATTAAAGCCATTAATAAAAAAGTAGAGGTGCTAACAAAGCAATTGTGCAACTGTGAATGAGAATCAACATGGACCAGGCTATATTGCCTGGAAAGGAAATGTAAAAATATATTCCAGCAAATTGGAAAGGGTTTGGGTGTACCAGCTGACCAGCCTACACACAGAAGTGAGATTTTGCAGTTTACAGGCAGCCCTTTTGTCCTAAAGGATGGGAGATGTGTTGTTTACATAACAAAGGAGGTGCAAAATCAGCTTTGCATATACACAAATCTGCAACTGAGCCCTGCTAGAAATTGCCAGCAAACACCATATCTGGCAGAGGGATTTAATGGCCATTTAGGGCTGGTGAGCTGATATTCTCCAATGGCTGCTGCCTTTTTGACTTATACCAGATTAATGTAACTGTCCTGCTTCTCCAGAAAGTCCCACCAGAGAGCACCTAGTTTCTTGGCACCTTGTCCTACACTGCCTTTCATTTCCTAGGGGATAAAGTGGATTCCTGTCATACAAAGCTACCATGAAAGTAAGTGGGAGTCTAGGGCAATTTCTATTGTAGCTGTTTCTGTTCAGCCCTTTCCAGAGCTCTTGGCAAAAGTGTCGTGGAGTTGTTAGACCACCCTCGAGACTGTGCTGCTTTTCACCCTTCCTCCTGCAGCTGTACTCAGTTTCCATATAGCATCTCTTTGCAAACAGTTTCCCAACTTGTAGTTTTAAATAAGTTACTGAAGAAACTGAAGATTCAGGGCCTGCAAACTCTCCACTTCTGTAAGCTACTAACACGTAAACAAAATCTCAGCAGTCCCACCTGTGAGATGTGCAGACGTTTTTACCTGTATCACTGAGAGGAGAGGAGGATTCCTGAAGTAGTGCAAAGGTGTTTTGCTTCAGAGAGGGGTATGATACTGCCATTTCAGCATCAATACTTCGGTAAAAGCTGAGAGTCTGGAAGCCCCAGTATAGCTTTATGAACAGATTTAAGTGCATTATTTCTGGGTATTTCATTTTTTGTTAATACTATGGAAAGGAAAGAAACAATAGTACTGGAATGGACAAAGAGATCTGTGCTACTGCAAGGACACTAGCCAGGCTGGTGATTTACTTGGAAAAGGAAAAGCACCTTTCCTCATCTGTGCACAGCCACTGTAAAGAGCTGGCCAACAGTGATCTTGGCACCCAGGGATGCGCCACATTTTCTACCAAATGGCTCTCCTTCCCAAAAGCAATTTATCACAGGCAGTGAGGTAGATTGGACAAAACCACTGCTCCAGCTCCTCCCTGCGTGTGCTGCCAGCCCTGGCTGTGTGCATACAGGCCTGTAAGGGGAAGTGGAAGCACAGGGTGTCTTCAACTGCCCCTGAAGAGATGTCACAAATGTCTGTAGAGCATCAAATGTCTTGATGTGATGCAGGGTTTGCCATGCTGAGGTCCTGGTTCACAGGCAAAGCTCCCCACTGCCACCACCAATGCGAAAAGGAAAAATGTTCAGAAAAGAGTGCACATTTAGGAAAAGCAGGTTTGTTCACCGCCCATGGAGTCTCAGCTGCCACTGAAAACTCGCTCCAGTTCCCAGAGGAAAACATCATGTCTCCATGGAATATTCACCCAGGAAGGGAGTTGTAGGACTATGTATTGAGGGTGATTCTTGACTGTTTTGTTAACTCTGGGGAAAATTCTGAACAATGCTTAAATGGTTTGGTTTCAGTGATGTATTTATTTGATGCCCAGAAGTATCAAAAACTTTACTGAAAGGTGATAAAAAAAATAAACCCCACGCTCTCAATCCCCAAACTGGAAGTGAGCAAGTTCAGTTCTCCTTTACAGGAGAGCTATGAGAATTATTCTTCTTTATTAAAAAGAAACTCTCATTGGAATGCAAATTTTGATTTTGATTATCTGTCACAGCCTGCTTTGAAGTTTTTCAGACAAAAAATAAATATCACCATAACAGACAGGATTATAGTAGTCTTGTTTAGAATCATCTAACTAAGAGTGACATCTAATCTCAGAATATATAAGGTTTTGAGGCCACAGAGACTTTGAAAGAGCTTGACAGTCTTCTGTTTTGTAAATTTTCTATAAATGGTTTAATAAGGTTTTTAGTTCAGCCCCCAAAAAAACAAGGACTAAAACATTTCCATCAACCATATTGTTGAAGAAATATAAAAGACATATAATTCAATTTAAATAAAGCTGTAGCTAGGTTATATCATCCTTATCTCAGTAAAAAGTATTTTCTTTTACAATCCTAAATAAATAAATAAACATCTGTGACTTGGGCTTTGAAGGCTTCGCTTGAATAAATCAGGTTTGGGCAGCTCTGTAATTCATGAAACAATACCTTTACCTTTACCGGAATGGAAGTGGGGTGTTTCAAGCCTTATGATTCTGTTCAATTCTGGAGCGTTAATGGGGCTATTTGTAAAGAAAGAAATATAATGAGTTATCACAAAACACAGCAAGAACTCTAGAAAGGGGCAGCCTCCCATCCATCACCCATTCTACCGTATTCACAAAAGAACAGGGCAAGAAATCTTGTGAGGACAGTGGGGAATTTTGCTTTTACTTTAACCTGACTTTCACAAATTGTGATGGGCCTGGAACATCATTTTCTTTACAAAATGACCCCAACCCAATCCTAAATTTAAAGTGGGAGAGCGTGTGACAGATTTTTTTTTTCTACCTTCCTCTACTTCATGCTTTGAGAAGACATTATCTTAATTAAGATTTATTCATGAAAATAGAAGTATTATTTTTATCTGATACAGAGGCTAATTCAGGATGCTGACGTTGCCATATTTCTGTGGCACCGTCTGGAAGGGCTATAAGTAAAGTTACCTGTCATTTCTGTTCTCGTCTATTTTGGAAGTTTATGACTAAGCCTTGAAAAGTTCTTGTGGGTTCACACTTTGACATATGATTTGGGAACCTGAGAGCAATTTTATTTTGAACATTAAAAAAAAAGAAAGGCAAACCCACATTGAGCTGGGTTGTTTGGGTTTTTTGTTTGTTTTTTTTTTTTTTTGTTTTGTTTATTTTTTCTTGGGGGGGTGTTCATTTTTTGTTTGTATTTTAAGTTGTAAAAGCACAAACAGAACTGGAGTTTTCACTGGTGTGTGGTCTGATGTAGCTGCAGTCCTGTCTTCTCTTATCACACTTGAAATCCCTAATGAAGCCTGAAGCAGGTTTTCAGCGAATATGGTTTTTAAGAAGGACTGAAGGTTTTGCCCCAAAGATAATGAGATAATTAATGTATTTCATAGTGTAGTTCAGAGACGGTGAAACAGCTCGGAATAATGAAATGAAACATGCATACCAAAACAAAGGGCACAGCAGGAAATAGTCTAAAGTACATGATAATCAATTTTCACATTATAAGCTTTTACATCTCTCCTTCCATATATCCCATTATAACAGGGCCTGTTGCTTATTAAAAAAGAAATTGAGATGTCACTAACTGTAGAGGAGCAGATCCCCAGGCAGAATAAAACAGCCTATAGCTGTGTTGAAGTCAGTCACGCCAGCTGGGGATCTGACTTGGGATCCATTCGATGTGATAGATTAGTTGTAATCTGTAGTCCAAGAGTCTCATTATTAAAATTTTCTGTATTAAAACTTTCAGCCTTCAAGCTGAAAGAAGAAGGGAGGCTTTTTGGAGCTTCACAATGTAGAAACAAGAATTGTGCATACTAACAGTAGGTGCTTCAGGAAGAGCAGAGAGAGCATCCTGCTCTCTCATGATGCTTGGGGAGTGATACTGATACTGGAGTGATACCCCTACAGAGGACCCTATTTAAGTACACTGCACTTCCCTTTCCATAGGGCAGTTTCCTTCAGTAGTGTATTTCCAGTAGGAGCATCTGGCTTGGTACCATCTGGCAGAAACTGGCAAAGGAAAAAAGACATTATAGTTCTCTCAGCTTGTCTGTGGGAGAAATTGCCTTTCTTATACGCAAGGAGATACATGAGGAAGATGCTGGTTTTGAAGCTGAAGTGCTTTTCCATTTGAACGTGGTAAAAACCTGCTAATTTCATGCAGAGACCAGTGTACTAAATATATGCACTAAGCCCTGTATAGAAAACGAAGCTTAAAGACGTCTACTGCAGCACCTCTTCCTATAAGATTGAGCTGATGCCCCTTCTTCTCCCTACTTAAATAGTTTTACCCCCATGTTAAACAAGGAAGCAGAGGGTGGCATTTAACCTCTTGTAGCAAGACAGATGTGTCCTGAAGAGTTTTTGGACCTTTGCAGTGGTATCTGCACGGTGTACTTCTAACCTAGCTTGGTTGTCTCTCAGGATTCACATCCCCTTTGCCTTTCGTCTTCTTTCATGCAACAGACATGGACAAACTATTGCAAAGCTCCTCCTGTGACTCCAGTGCTCCTAGGACAGTGCTGAGGTTTTTGCTGTCTGGGGTGTGATTAGGTGGCATGCTCATTGATCTTCTGTCTCTCAGAATTTCTACAGATCTACGGTCTTGACTAGTATATTTTTCAGTGATGAGTCCCTCGTGTTTTCCAATGGGAGCATTATTTTTAAACCTGAAGTTTATGGGATTATGCTCTCCACAGTATATAGGTATATCAAGCTATACATGAGAAATGACTCACATGCTTCAATTCTTTAGCTATCCTCTTAACACTAATGTCTCAGCAGTCACTCATTAAGTACTTGACTCCGTAGAAGAAAGGGAAATTCACACATGAACATGAAAGGTAATGGCAAAGTATTCAACATGCTGCATCATTTTGAGACAGCAGTTTCATCATGTGCTGTAAGACCAAACCAAGATAAAATCCAATGTGAACCAATTGACTGCATAGTATCATGAAGCAGAGCTTGAGAGGCGAATGCACTGTGGCCTTTAGAGTTGGTGTCAGTAAAAGTATCCGGATAAGGTTGTGTTTGGATCTGTGTTCTGCAGAAGGGTATAACCTGTCTTCCACAGCCGTCAAGGCCTTCTGCACTGGATGGGTAAGATGAGTTAAACTGATTCTTCCTCCCTTAGAGCAGCAACCTGAAATCTCTGCTCCCTTCTTGCTAATGCCAAAAGGCTACAGTTTGCAGAATGTAGAATTATACAGGTTACGAACCTCCTAAGTATTGAACTCTATGTAGCTCATGCTACCAGTTTTCATGCACCAGCATCTGCAAAGATTTTTATTTTTCCTTCAGGCAAAAGAACGCTTAGTTTCTAGCAGCTATCACTATATTATTTACCTTCCATCTTTCCCTGCACACCTAAACAATATACAGGCATATTCTTGCAGTTTTGCTACCGATGCCACGCTCAGCATAACTAGCTGTGATCAAACATAGCTCTTAAGTGATTTATCTCAGGGTCTCTCCATAGCATCTCACTGACCATTTTTCCAAACAAGGTGTAAGGTGAGAAGGATTCAATCTCGGGACAGCATTGGAAGGGACCCAAAGCTATACTGGTTACTCTCCTGTGTCAGAGAAATGGTGGTGACTCTGTTTGCCAGCAACCAGCCTTTTAGAGGAAAAGTTATATAAGTCTAAAATGGTTCTGGCTGCAGTGACAGAAAAGCATGGCCATATGCCAAGCCACCTGGTTGTACAGAGATGTTGCTTGTAAAGCCCCATGGCCAATGAAAGGAGATTGTTCAGGTGGCTTTGAGGATGAGGCAGGCAGGATTGCTTTATACAGTATACATTTCTCAGGAAAGGAAGCATATTAGGCCTACTGAAAAGAGATTTCCAAGTCAAAGTTTTATCAGTCACTTATATATAAGGTGAAAATTCCCCACCTCCTACTTGCCTTGGGGGAAGAAATGTTTTCTTCTTTTGCAACTTTTGAGATACTTTCAGAGCCTCAGAGAGAAACCCTGTGGGATTAGGAAAGATTTGGATGTATTTAGAAATATTACAATATAGACATTAAATTTAGAGAATATTTCTCTTTGATTTATGAGGACTAATATGTAACTTCTGGCTGCAGCCAACGTTTTCAGGCAATTACGTACTACTGAGAGGAACAGGAAAGTGCTCTAGCTCTTTGCCCAAATGCTAAGGAGTTGAAGCTGCTCATAGATGCTGTGTAGATGTTGAGTCCAAATTGTTTAGTTTCTGTTCTTTTCAGACTTTGATTGTCAAAGTTTTGAATCAGGTCTCTGTGGTAGCCCTTATGCTGTCTCTGCAGAGATCACAGCAACTCTCCCAAAGCCAACCCAAACAGCCCTTTGGGGCACGTCCTGCTGTTTGGTGCTTTCCCAAACAACACACAGCTACTAAAATGGCTTTTTTTTTTTTTTCTTTAGCTCCTTGTATCATGCCTCTTTCCACTCCCACAGTATGACAGATGATACGGATGAGTGTGTTTGAAGAAGTGTTCTAGGTAAGAGACTTGCTGCACTCTGTTTTTACCTGCAAAGATCAGCCCTTTGTGTTAGAGTTTGGGCACTGCTCTAGTTTGTTAGGGACTAGGTGAGTCCTTTCCTGACATGCACCAGACTCAGACATAGCTCTGCATTAAGGTCTTGCCACCTACTCAAATCTCAATTCATGTCCTAGACTGAAAAAGTTGCAGATAAATACTCTGGTAAGCATTTCATTCTGGTCAACTGTGTGTGTCCATTCTTTGCCCCCAACTATTCCTCAGAGGGACAAAAACCATTTAGAATCACCTCTCAGCCTCTGAATGCCAAAGAGATATTTCTTCTGCCTGGTTGTTGTGCCATTTGTCCCCCTGTTGTATGCGTACCCATGGAGTGCATGTACTGTTAGCATCAGTGTGAATACTGTGGGGCAATCAAAAAGTAGAATTAGGAAGTGTTTTTCAGCTGTGTGCAGGAAAGAAGAGGTAGAAGGAGAAACAATGCATGGAGCTGGTGCTGGAGACATGCACAGTTTGCACTATTCAAGGAGTGATCAAATTGTTCCTCCTGCATCATTAAGGACTGTATCTTTCTGAGGGAGAAGTGGTGGCACCACTCAGCCTTCAGAAGGAGGAGGTCAACTAGAAAAAGTCTGCTCTGGGCACAGAAGGGAAGAAAATCCATCTGTCTGAGTAGCCTTAATATGGTCTGGGGACCTGCCACTCTGTCAGATAAATTCTTGGCACATGGCTGGTGTTGCCAAGAGCTCCTTCCTTCTGTCTATTGTTGCTAGGAGGATAGAAGAGAGATAAGAGCTGAGCTAGGTTCTGTGTAAATGGTCCTTCCTTAAGCGTCTTTCAGTTTAGCTTTCACTGAGGCCCCCAAAGTACTTAGCATGAGTAAAGTTTTCAAAAGCATGAGTAATTTAGGAGATTAAAAGGCATTTTCAAAAGTGTCGACTTTTCAAAGTGCCTAATTTCCAGTGACTTTCAATGAGGTTTGGGAATCTTAAATCATCTGGTTGCTTCAGTGAATAGCGCTGTTGATTGCAGTGTAATGCATCATCAGCTGGTATCCTGCTTATGTCAGAGGTCAATGCTGACAGACTCTGAGGAGGGTGTACAAATCCCCATCACTGTGCAAGGGCAGGGAAATTCTTCCTGTCCCTTTCTGGAGGTGGCTTTGAGAGCTCAGAACTCTTCTGAGTTTCTGGGATAATTACACAGCGATATTGTGGGAGTTCAGTCAGGCTCCTTTTTAAATTGCCTGTGTTTTCTTCAGGTTTTAATGGCAGGTGCTGTATCAAGTTTTACTCTGACCAATTTGCCACCTTTTTCTTGCTTTTCTTATTTTGCTGTATAAAACTCAAACTTTCATGCATGTCTTTGTTGTGGTTTGTGGTAGGTGGCTATCTATTTTTATCAACATATATAGATACAATTTAACATATGAAAACTCTCAATATAAAAACTGTAGGTATTCTATGTGTGTCTTTGGTCTTTGAAACAGTCATGTAAAGCACTAACTTCAATGCCTTGCTGAATTGCAGGCTGGCAGAGAGGGAGATGCACATGTTTAGTAGGAGGAAGGGTTCAGCATTTGCATTTGGATGCATGTCTTAGGGCTTCAGAGCTCTTTATACTCCCAAGTGGAGCAACTCCGGAGTTCAAAGCGGTGTGATTTTTGGCAGAGGTTTTTTTTATCTCTAAGACTCCTTCTTCAGGGCATAAAATATTCTGCCCTCAGTGCATGTACATAACTCTCATTGGCCTTAAAAGAAGTTACATGCCTACATCAAAGGAAGGATTTACCCCATAATGATTCATCGTGAGCCTGACAGGCAAACACAACAGTGGAGAGCTCACAAGCCAAAGCTCCTGAGCAAGAGGGATGGCAGAGTTCAGATCTCTGATGATCAGCCACATTGCAGCTCTGATTTTCAGCAGTTTTTAATTTTTGTGATTATTTAAGTATAGTAGGGATCAAACCACATGTTTTCCATCTGGAAAAAGAGATGGTAGGAATCAAGCAGAGGAGATGGGTCTTTTGCATCTCATGTGAGAGGTAAATCAGGGTCAGATTAAACTGTGATGCTTTTTTCCTGGAAAGTGAATCTCCTTATCCCTGGTGTTATGCTGGAGACACAGAGCCACAATATTCTAGAGTAAATTAGAAATACCTTTTTATTAAATATGATTGCAGAAAGTCCTGGGAAGGAATGTGTTAATGACTGGTGATTGAATGCAGTGGTTTGCAAGCTCTAAGCAGCTTTAGT
Organism: Psittacula echo; assembly: GCF_963264785.1. Taxonomy (NCBI): domain Eukaryota; kingdom Metazoa; phylum Chordata; class Aves; order Psittaciformes; family Psittacidae; genus Psittacula; species Psittacula echo. The sequence continues at coordinate 32,250,505 of NC_137739.1, forward strand.
GTCTCCTACCACAGCCCTGATTTAAAATTCATAAATGCTAATCCTCCATAATTTACGGTTTAAAAAGCAGCCCCACTCACAGGCCCTGTGGCTACAGCTCTGTCAGAGTAATTATGCCGCCAAGCTGAAATTGGACTACTAACTGAGATATTAAACAGGGTAGGAAATCCTCTTCCCTGGCAGCCTACCCAATTATTCCAAATAAGCAAACAGATTAGTGAGTAATTTTCCAGTTAAATCTGGTGATTGGTGCCAGAATTGTATGTTAAATATTCAGAAGTAAATAGATTAAAGATGAAATGTCCCCTTTTCTCAAGCTTAATTTAGTGTGTATATTAAAACTTTTTAGGGGGAAAAAAAGTCTTCATTGAAGTGCAATACATTTGCTTTGAAAACAGAACCTTTCCCAGCTTGTTTGCACTTGGGGCAGTGCTGTTCATTAGCTGGGGCACATTGTGCCGAGGGAACCTTGTGCCACATTAGACACAGTATCAGTCCTGCTGTTCCTTTATCCCTCACCTTGGAGGAGCCCTCCTGGGTGACGGTGCTGTGAGATGGCACACAACTCTGCTCCGGACAGCTTTTCACCAGGGCCTGTGTGAGAGCAGAGAGATGCAGGGTGCTGCCAATTCAGTATGGACAGGACAATAACTGTGAGACTGACAACTACCCGAGACATTTTGGTGATCCGTTTGATAGTGTGATTTGTAAAAGTTAACTGTAAATATGGGTATTTCTTACTCATTATGGTTCTTGGGGTTGGGGGAGTATTTTTTGTTTCTAAATTCAGTTTGAATTTCCCCACTGACCTGCTCAGAGTTCACATTTTTCACTTTTCCAAATGCTCCTTATTTGACTGGGATCCAAAACAGAGGGAAGGTATGGGCAAAAGGGAGAAAAACAGCGACTGAATGCCCAGCATGCACAACTTCTATGTACAGGGACAAGTGACAGGGGAGGAAATTGGGCAGCTCAGCTGGAGCAGTCCAGAAACATGAGCAGTAGTCTGTCCCTCTGCTGCCCCTGCACTGTAGGCTTCTCTGGGTCACCCCAAAAAGCTGAGTCAAGGAGGGAGAGAAGTTAAAGAGCTGTATCTGAACTAGAGAGGTCAGGCAGGCTTCAGCAGCCAAGGGATGCTGTCCTGAGAGAGGCCAGGCTCTGCTCTGGAGGTGCTGTGCTGGTACCTGGACCACTTCAGACATAGACTTGTGGCACCTCTCCCCAGAAGGCCTGGGGTGGTAGTTACTGCACAGACCCAGGGTTGGTTGGTTGGTTGGTTGCTGCAGGGAGCACAGCGGTAGACTGTGGGAAGCCCATGTGGTGCACTCTGCATTTTAAGACTGCAGAATTCTTTCTAAAAGGGAGAACAGAATCCCTACAAGGATGCTGGGGAGGGACTCTTCATCAGGGACTGTAGTGACAGGACAAGGGGTAACGGGTTCAAACTTAAACAGGGGAAGCTTAGATTGGGTATAAGGAAGAAATTCTTTACTGAAAGGGTGGTGAGGCACTGGAATGGGTTGCCCAGGGAGGTTGTGAATGCTCCATCCTTGGCGGTGTTCAAGGCCAGGTTGGATGAGGCCTTGGGTGACATGGTTTAGTGTGAGGTGTCCCTGCCCATGGCAGGGGGGTTGGAAGTAGATGATCTCAAGATCCTTTCCAACCCTAACTATTCTATGATTCTATGATTCTATGAATGAGGGAAATGCTTTCATATTCATGGATTAAAGCAAGGACTTGTACCTGTTTGCTGGAAATGTGTGTACATTTCAATATGCAACAGCACTGAGGAGAAGGAAGCTGCATTTGTGGAACTGAAATAGTTTTAACACCTGGTGGAATTTGAAGTTGTTCCAAGGTTCCCAAATGCTATGAACAATGTTTTATGCCATTTCTAGTGTTTTCCCCCATCACTATAAGCTTGTTCTGCTAAGGAAGTGTGCAGTCCTCTCATATGGCAAATGAAGTGGAATGAGAAGCACCTGCTTATCAGGAGGTTGAGGTAATAGTAGCCCTTGGGCTTAGTGCTACATACTGCCTCCTGAAAAGGCAGAGCTCTGGTCTCTGCTTCAGGAAAGAGTTAAGCTTAAGTGGGGTAAGAAGGTTAGTGTAAAAGGGTTGTATAATATTGCTCAATAATCCCCCTGCCCATTAAGCACCAGCCCTTGTTTCTGTCACTGAGGAAGAAGAAGGGTTCATGACCTTCAGTGTCACTTATGGCTTGGTCTGTTGGGCGAATGAGAGGAGCAGTTAATTTTTAGGTCTGAATTTAATGTTTTCAGTGTTTTAAATCACAATACGTTGCCTAGAGTGAGCAACTTCTAGTTTTTAAAAACAAACTTGACAGCATTGTCTACATCAGGATACATGAGGCGCAATGATCTCTGTTCTTCCTGAGAAAGCCCAGGTTTTGGTGCAGGGACCAGGTCCGCAAGCTTAATAACTTGTTCATGAAGAAGTCTGCAGCTGTTATGCCTGAAGGATGGTTTGGATCAGCCTCCTATCACACCTGGGCACAGTGTGCTGAAGGAGGCAGAAACTTCCTAGCTATGGGCCCACAAATTTGCTTTTCCACTGGGAAGTGTGAGAGCTGCTAGGTAATGCCAAACACATGCCTAGAAAGGATTAGCTCAACTGCTGCACATCCCAGAGGCTTTTTCTTCTGCTGCATCCTCCCTGGAGAGGCTTTTTCACCTCAGCCCTCTGCTGGAATATGCCTTACAGGCATAATCGAGCTCATAAAAATTAAGCGGTGTGCAATCGTTAAAACAAAACAAAACAAAAAGACCCTAACTAAATTCTGTTCAATAAATTCTCTAGAATCAATCCAGTTATGTTTCTATTACTGTCAGAGCTCACAGCATAGTTTCCCTCTCTGTGTTTCACAAGGCTGCAGGGGCTTTTGTTAGTGTTTTGTTGATGTTTTTTCTACAGCATTACACATGAGGACATTTTGGCTTTGTATGGAGAAGTGTTAAAGCCAAAACTACAGGTGGGTTTTTCTTTGGTTTGGTTTTGTTTTTATCTTGTGAAGATCCTTCAGGTCAAATCTAAAGTCTTACCTGTTCAAAACTGGAATAGATTGGTGAACAAGAGGGATCCAGGATGCTGAGGATACGAACATGAGGTTATGCTGCTGAGGACAGAGCCCAGTGTATGCCAGGTAGTTAGTTACACAGCACTAGAAATAGATTTATACACAATTTCTACCTCACTGAAAAATGCACCCAGTAGTGCTACAGATGTGTTTTCTTACTTATTTTTGACATTAATGGTAACAAAATGGGAGAACTTGCAGCATCTTGTCTGCACAGATCCTTACCACACCCTCTCACAGCCATAACCCTGAAATTTCAAGATGCGTTGCACATTTCAGACCTTCTCTGTCTTGAAGGAGGCTTGTGAGTCTTACTGATTCAAAGTACTCCAAATGTCAGCACATTCCAGATATCTCACATCTCCTGTCTGCTGCCCTGTCCCTCTAACTCAGGGATTTTTCATTTTTTCTAAATATGACAGAAGTCACTTAAAGGATGTGATTCTCAGACAGGCTTGTCAGTTGGGTGGTTCTTAACAGAAGCCATTTGAGTCTCCTGCATGGTAAAAGAAAATGTTTTCAGTTGGATACTGATTTTTTCCATTTGAAATCTTCTCTATATGTATGCTGCTTTCAGCTTCCCTGTTAAGCCTTTGTGGTCAGGCTGAGGTGTATGTACTTTTGGTTAATCTTTCTAAGGTTGTGAAGGGCCATCACTTGGGAGCTAAAAAGTTAGTCAAATATCCGTTCACCAACTGTAGTTCCTGTTCCTGCCTCTGTGGATGGCTATTTCAGAAGTCTTTAAGCAGTCTGGATTTGTATTACCGGTTTTGCCTGTCATATTCACCTACCGTTTGGTGTGTGAAGAATTTTTTATTAGTCCCTGGTTTTGTTCGTTCTTGATTCCCAGAAGCACAGTGCTTACTGGCTGATACCAGTGAATTCTCTATAGTGAAAATACTGATAGTATTTGATTGCATCCTTAGAGTTGCTTATATACAATCCTTTGAAAAAATATTTAAACCTCTCTCTTACACTTCCTCAATGATATCCTGGTGCAGTGAGCTCCAAAGGTTAGTTATGTTTTTCTCAAAGCTACTTCTCTAATAGGGTTCTCAGGATGAAATGTTGCTGACCTTTTTAAGCCAGTGAACTAAAGCAAACCCAAAACAGCCTAGTGAAGCTGTTACCCTGTGGGTGGCTATTTGTTATCTCTCAGTTCCTTTTCATCAGGGCAGCCTTACTGCAAAGACAAGTAATCAAGCTTCCCCTCAAGTAAGTGATCAGACAGTCTTTGCTGGCATCATGGAAACAGAGATTAAGGCAGTGTTTTCCTTGTTGTTTTTCCCAAGTGTTTTTGTGAAGAGGCTGTGCCAAGATCACCTTTCCTCAGTGTTGGTGCCCCATGGAGGGGCCCGCGCGACCCTGCCTTCAGTAGTCTCAGCTGCCTGGGTGTTTCCTCTGTTGCCATCTGTAATTTGGGAGTAGCTGGAGGCAGACCTGAGTTCTGTGTTGCCAGTTATGTCCACAAATGTGTTCCCTCTTTGCTGTGTTTTAAATGCTTCTAAATGTGAATGTAAGTAGAAATAATTTTGGAAAGTTGGAACAGAACGTCATGAACAAGAGTTCCTTAAAGGGATAAAAAGCATATAATTTAATCTGTGTTTACAGCATTTAATCTTAAAACCCTGCAATCTTCTGTACTTTATGTATCTGTTCCCCTTGAGGAAAGCAGATAAGGACATCCACTGCTTCAGCAGCTCATGCCAGTTAAAATAAACCTGAAATGGAAGAAATGGGTGTAAATACAATACACATGGCCAGGACCCACTCTCATTATCTAAGATGTGCTGGTGGCACTGTGAGTATTTTGAGGGAGCCTTGCTGCAACTGTGATCAGCAAGCGCTCTCTTTGACATTACTTGGATGCCAGGGCAGCTCAGACCTTGTGGACAGGTGGTGCTTGCAAGAGTGTGATCTTTCAGCCCTTGTACTGGTTCTGTGATTAGAGGAGGAAGAGACAATAGTTTCTGGAATAGCTTTCCTGAACACATGGCCAGTCACAGCCAGGCCCTCAGCTGCTAATATGATCGCTCAAGAGATTAACTGATGTTTGTCACACTGAAGAGGCCAGCATTGTATTTCTCCTTGAAATGGTCCTCTGAAGCACTGTTGTGTGCAAAAGCTGATGAGGACAGGTTCCAGCTTCATGCATCTCCCGTTAAAGACACCCCACTGTCCACCCAGAAAAAGAAAGCAAGGACAACTGGTGGTTCTGAATTACCACGTAAGATTTATAAAGAGAGATGATATCTTTTAAGTAACTGGGTCCCAGACCATTTAGGGCACTACAGACTTCAGTCAGTGCCTTGAAATGTATTTATAAGCAAATAAGCCAGGAGTAGCTTTTGCCATTAGGCCAGTTCAGCAAATCACTTAAGCATTACTTAACACATGCTAAGTCCACTGCTCCCAAGGCAAACTCTGGATATGATAAACTCTTTGTCCATAAAATGTCTTGGATAATGTAGCACCACTTTATTCCTAAGAGTGATTTTGCATCTGTCTGTCTCAACAAGAAAAAAACTGGTAGTAGAGCTGTTGTGCTGTACCTGTATTGTTTGTGTGATTGGTTTGCTAAGTGTATAAATCCTAAGTGATAGAATTTTAGAATATACAGTATAACAATTGCCAAGTGTTATACATTTATTTTCGCAAGTGAGGGAGTGACCCATAACTCACATCCATCGCAGTATATGAAAGCACAGCTCACTGTAGTATAGCAAGCAGGGGAATCATTCATACGCAGGATGCTATTCACTTCAACCTTTCCCCTTTCCTGAGCACAGCCAGGATCTATATGTCTATTGCCGCATGCTCTGTGTGCTGGCACAGATATATGATGGCATCACAAAAACTGGAAGGGGAAGAAATGAGATGGGAACAGAAAAGGGTGCGGGTAAACGTCTGAGCTGATAGAAATTTAAGTGGTCAGGCTTGTCAAGGAGAAGGAAAACTGCAGGGCTGGAGAGTGACTGAGATTACAACTGACTTTTGGAGAAATGGGAGCTGAGACTATACTTTTCAGTTCAAAAAATCATGGGTGGTGGCACAGGGAGAACTGGAAATTAAAACAGTAAATAAAATGGAAATGGGTTTGATGTAGGGAGCGACAAAGTACATTTCATTCTTTTAATTCTGCTCTAGTTCCTCTGTCATTATTCCCAAATTTAATGTTGTACTTTTCAACAGGACATCCACCCTGTAGCAATTTCTGTGAAAAATCTCCTTCAGAAAATGGCCAAAGCAGCTGAGGAGAAACATTAGCTTGGGGATTTCGTCGGTGCTTGGTACCTAGCTGCTTTCACCAGGCTTGCAGACCCCCTCTGTATTCTGCAGAAAGTCTCTATCTTTTCCTCTATACCATGTGAATAGTGAGATTAGCTTTAATTAGTTGCATGCTGAACCACTGAGCTACCCAGAGAGATTGTGACCAGACACTTCTTGGCTAGAAACTGCGCACAGCAAGATGAACCCTGTCCCAAATTTCTGAACAAGCTGGAGAGGCGAACGGGGTGGTATGGTTATTTCCCAGGTGGAACGATTTTACAAATTTGCCAAAGGACATACAAGAATCATGTATCAGAAGGAAGAAATTAGTCTGGATCTCCCTAATCCCAATTTAGCAGCATATCTGTAAGACGCACCTCCTTCGTATTTACATCCAATTGTAGCAGGGTTGCCATTCCATGGTGATCCCTGGATTGATAGATACTTGCATACTGGGAAACAGAAGAGGAGGCCACAAGGATAGGCAGCTCCAAGAGGAAAGAAAAAGTTTCTTGGTAGACAAGTTGTGAGTTGCTGGTTGCTTTTAAGAATGTAATCATTTTGCTGCTTCTGACGAGGTTTATTAGTAGGTTTTACTCTCCATTCAGGTGCCTATGGCACACGTCACAGGTAATAACCGAGTGCAGCTCAGACTGAGGGATCTCACATGTGCCAAATGCTAGGAGGAGGTACTGCCCAGGTATTGCTGACCTTGATGCTGAGGCAATCTTTTTTCCTCTGGACTGACTTCCTTTGCAGTGAGCATAACCCTTTTGTCATCTGCACTGTGCTCCCCTTTGTCATTGCACTGCTGGACTCACATCCTTGAACTTAGAGAACAAAAAAAACACTCTAGTTTTTTAACTGATGGTTTGTTTGTTTTTCCTCTTTGGTTGATGCTGGGATCAGTGATGTCAACTTGTTCTATTTGCTTTGACAGGAAAATGATTTCAGAGTTCATTAGGATGGCATCAATTCTAACATTTGGCACACAAACATTTGATGACCTTCATGTGTGGGAAGAAATATGTAGGCAAAACTTCCATTCATTTGAAAGAACACTTCCACTCAGCACTGTTCTGGTTCCTGAACTGCAGCTTCAGCCAGAAATTTTGAACAGCCCCTGTTCATGATCTCCCTGTGGCCTCCAGATGTGGAGCAGCAACTGAAACCGTTGGGAACTGCTGCATACTAAGTCTGGTCCAAAGTTACAGTTGGAGCCAGCTCTACACTTATGCATAAGGATGGTGCTGCCAGCAGCCAGGCTCCCCTTGAACACAGACAGTGCAACTTCTTGGTCCTGGTCAGCTGAGCTGGTAGAGCCACTCCAGTATGAACGCATCCTATGCCTCCAAGTGCAGAATATTCCTAATGCTTTCCTGGTAGTTCCTCTCAGTAAGATGACTTCATTTGGCAACTTTTGGGGTAATTTTCATCAATTACAGGGCTCATTAAAAGAGCTGGACTGACTGGCATTGCTAGCAGCTGAATCCCTGGGCTTACCCGCAGGACAGGACTAGCAGACATTGCCTTTTCTCTCTTCAGGGCATCTACTGTACAATAACAGTCACTCAAAGTGGGAGGGAAGGTGAAAGTTCATGGCTTCCCATGGCCTCTAACAGTGAGGGGCCAAGTATTAGCATGAACTTTTGCAGTGAAGAAACCTCTTTTTAGAGGTAGAGTAGCTGGAGTGAGCCCACCAAATTGCTCTCACATTGCTGACAGCCTGTTGTTACTGCCAGCCCACAGGTTAGCAAGGAGAAGGTAAAAATGAGAGGCTAGCTATTTGCCACTATTTGTCCTTTGAGCCTTCCTGCTCCTTTTGCCTTGGATCTGTGCAAGTACTGCCAAACCAGTCTGTTTTTCCTAGTGTATGTCTCCAGCCCTTTCCTCTGACCTGTCTTAGCTCTTATTTACTTTTTTCAGGATTCAGTGTGGTTTTTATGTTTTTCTCTCGTATCCTGTAATCAAGTGAAAGGTGTCTCTATGGATAGAGGGGATTTGTACTCAGCCTTTGATGTTTGCTCTTTCCTAACAGTGCTGCCTGCTGTAAGAAAAGCCAAATGCTGTCCATATGTTGCTGTGCTCCCTTAAATTACGGAGGGTGAACAATTATGGCTGCTCTTGCTGTTGCTTTCTTCACAGTTTCCTAAATGATACGTTTTCACAAGCAATTACTGAGATAGGCAGTCAGGACTGGTTTTTGAGGTGTGCCACTTAGTGGCCTACACATAAAAATGGGAGACAGGAGGAGCAGGATGGCAGAGGCTTAATACCATGCCTTGCTTAAGAGAATGTCCTTCAGGTGAGCAGAATTCTGCACCTTGTAAAAGTATGACTTTAATTTTGTCTTTCAAATATGAACTAAGCAGGGCTGTCAACACATACTGTGTTCTTCCTTGTCATACTATTTCACTTAGTCTGCCAGCTGTAAACAGCTTAAGAGGCATGTCATTCCAGTATTATTATAGCACTTTTAGATTTGTTTTTAGATTGGCTCTGTATCTGTTCCTGCAAAAGGTGTAGATACAGAGATGACATGGGTTATTTATTGTGTTACTGCAAAATGCTAGTTGCTGTTTTGTGTGTAAGCACAGAGTAACTCCATTTCAAATAATGGGCACTGCAGAGTAATAATCCTGTAGTACCGTGGTAATACCATTGCCATACTTTGTCAAATCAGTTGTGCCAGTAGAGCAGTGTACTTACTTCACTGTGAGTGTATATGGCCTTGCACTTCATGTGAAGTTTTCTTTCCCAGGAGATCGGGGAAGTAAAATTAAGATGTCTGGAGAAAGATCTCTGATTAACAGACTCTGTACTTTTGGTTTTTCAAAAAGTTGCTTTACATATTCAAATAAACAGTGTTTAAGCTGTCGATGACAGCTTAACTGCTTCAGCCAGGAACGTTTTGACAAGTGATTTTCAACGTTTTGGTATCCCAGGATTTTGACAACTCCCCAAAAGCATGAACTGATTTTATATGTCACATGTTTAATTTATTTGCGATGCATGTATTATGTTGCAAAAGCAATAAGGAGGGAGTTAAAGGACAGAGTGATACACTCCATATTTGTGATCATCGACTTCTTCACCATATCATTACCAGAGAAAAAATGTTCAGAGATATGGAGTATGCAAAGCAGTCAAACTTTTGTTGCCAGCCCATCTGGATTGTGATTTATAGAAATTGTTGGTGTAATTTTTCCATGACTACACAAAGAAATACACAGAACTGAACCCATTCTCACTGCAGGGAGCCCTAGCTCCCTCCCTGGCTTCTGCCATTTGTGTGTTGTCCCCAAGCTGCTGGCTGTGTGACAATGGAAGGTGGCACAAAGGAGGTTTAATGTTACTTGGGTTCTGAGCAAGTGAAGGAGAAAGGTAGATGTTTTCTCACTAGAAACAGGTGAATTTCTGTCTGTATGTATTCCATAGAACTGTCATCAGAAACAACACAAATATGTAAACTGATCTTCACTTTAATCCCAAATTGAAATGGAGCCGGAATATTTTGAAGAAAATTAGTTTTAGCTCTATTTTGGGGCTTCTGTTAGGTCTTCTCTGATTCTGAATTGCTTCTTTTTCTTTGCCTACCTTAAAGCAGAAAAAAGATGGGAGGCACCCTCTACCTTCCTGGGCCCTTGGGCAAGAAGTGGGGGAAAATACAGGGAAAGAATTGCTTTTATAAAGCTTCTAGGCTACATTATATATTGAGAAATGAGACTAATTTCACTCAAAAAAATGTTTATATTTCAACATTATACCTCAAAACCTTTTGGATATTACCCAGTCTGTTTGTTGGTACTTCTATCATGAGTCTTGCTTATGCTGGTGTATTAGAATAGTTGGAAAATCCACATTTAGCCTATTCAAAACTCAGGATTTGCTACTTAGTTTATTGCGTGACAGTTATTTCTGTCAGCACTAAGCAGCACATGCCATTTATAATTTTTAAAGTAGGAGGATATATTTTATTTCAACTAATTTTTGAGATCAAGTTAAAACATGTCTGTATAAATTATTATTTTATAATAATGCTGTATTTGCACGAAGGAAACCTCATGCATTCTAAATAAGTTTCCTGAAGCTGATTTTTCTCCCCTAAATGAGTACTGTTTGGTGCTTTTAACAAGGTTTCATGTAATTGTGAATCTGTGTTTCATAAGTATCCGAATTTCCCATAAATTGAAAAATCTAATTTCTGCTAATCCAAGTGCTAATGATGGAGATCATAGGTGGCTTTTCAGACATCCTAGGGCCAAGATACTGAGGCTATTCAAGACCCACATCCAGCTATTTGAAGATAAAGCTCAGGTGAATAACCTTCCCCAGAGACTCTGTGGGCAGGGTGGAGGGCAGGTGTCATTTTCTTACTCTAGGGTTAGTTGCTGCAACTTTCTCCTGATACCTGATAAGTGCTATCTTTCTGGTAATTTAGTAGACACTTAGCATCTGGCTAAACTGGCTCTGAATTAATTGCCTAGGCAGGCTACAGTGCTACCTGCAGCCTGCTGGTTTGGGACATGGGAGAAGTGTGGACTTAGATGGGAGGCAGTGTAGCAGTTTCAGGGACACCAGGGTGTCCTGGATTCAGCAGTAGCAGTCATTTTTATTCCTTCTTAGTAGCTGGTGCAGTGCTGTGTTTTTGACTTTCAACCTGAGAACGGTGCTGATAACACCGACGTTTTTAGTTGCTGCTCAGTAATGTTTACTCTGACCACAGACTTTCTGAGTCTCATGCTCTGCCAGGGAGGAGGGGAAGCCAGAAGGAAGCAAAGGCAGGACACCTGACCCAAACTAACCAAAGAGGTATTCCATACCACAGCATGTCATGCCCACTATATAAACTGGGGGCAGTTATCCGGAAGGGCTGAATCACTGCTCAGTCGGGCTGGGTATTGGTCAGTTGGTGGTGAATGGTTGTATTCTCTTCCCTTGTTATTTCCTTTATCATTATTGTTATTGGTGGCAACAGCAGTAGTTTGTGTTATACCTTAGTTACTGGACTGTTTTTATCTCAACCCGTGGGAGTTACATTCTTTCGATTCTCCTCCCCATCCCTCCGGGAGTGGGAGAGAGGAAGGAAGGGGAGTGAGAGAGTGGCTGCATGGTTCTGAGTTGCCGGCTGGGCTTAAACCACAACAGTTTTTTTTGGCACCCAACGTGGGGCACGAAGGGTTGAGGTAATGACAGATCTGACTGGAGAGTGTCTAATCATATGTGTGATAAGCGTTCGTTGTTTTGGATTAATAGTCACTCGTCACAGTGCTGATATATTGGCTCTCAAAGTTGTTGCTCTTGATCTCACAGTTTCAGCATGTTGTACCTTACAGCCGGTATTTGCTGTGTTAGTGTTTATCAGCTGGGAGCCTTGGGCTAAGGTTCTTGTTTCATTGTACTTTATGGTAATGGCTTGTAGTACAATAGAATCATTGATCATGAAACTTATCTGGCTTGTGTTCCCAGTGTGGTCACTACCTCTATACTTTGGGAGGTATATAATAGAAGTGTTTAACAATTACACATCTTTTTTCCCCTCCTTGGGTGGTCAACCTGTGAAGGAGACATTCTCTTATGCTTCCAGCCCCCCCACCAGACCATTTACAGCATCATTTGAGAGTTCTGAAGGTTTTGAGTGGCCTTTAGGTACCCTTGAGACCTGCCCGCTGATTGTGATGGGGATCACCATGTTGGCATGCATACAGAGTGTGCTTTACCTACAACCATTTTGTCTGATCTCAAGAGTTAAGCAGAGTCGGGTTTGGGTCTTGTCTAGGGTTAGACGTTACAGGAGGACCAAGAGATTTTCCCCGAGGCTGGACAGTCATGAGTGGCAGGGTGTGTGGGATAGTATGGGCAAGTATCTAGGTCAGTGGGCCCCTCCAGTGGTTTGGAATTTCACCACTGAACAAGTGCAAAATCCAGAAAAATTAGTAAAACACTTCAATGAGGTGTGTTGTCATTCTAGTCATGCCAGAGAGGGACAAATCATGTCAACGTGCTGGGGCTTGGCCTATGCTTACAGAGCCCTGTTCAACACTATCCAGCACCTTCAAAAGGAAAAAAAAGTCCCTGGATCTGATGGCAAAGCAACAGACAGTGCAGCTACTCCAGCTCCAAGCACACACAGCAGCTACACCACCCCCAGCGACAAGTACAGCAGCTACTCAAACTTTGATCACAACAGACAGCACAGCTATTCCAACTCGAAGCACAGCAGCTACACCAGCTCCAGTGACAAGTACAGCCGCTACTCAAACTTCCACCGCAACAGACAGCGCAGCTAATCTAACTCCAAGTACAGCAGAGGACCTATTTGTGCCAATATCGGTTGCCCCTCTACGCAAGGTGAAAAGCAAAAAAGAGGCGAGAAAGTTGAAGCAAGATGAAGAAACAATGTACTGACAGCATCTGACCAGGAGTTATTAGTATGTGAATCAGAGGAAGAAGAGGTGACGTCTCGACCCCAGACCTCAACCGAGCTACGGAATACTCAAAAAGATTTTACCCATCAACCTGGTTGCTCCAATGCTGGGACAATGGAGCTGACGGTCACGAACTAGAAGGTACAGAAGCCAATCACCTGGGATCACTTGCTTGAGAAGGGGGAACTGACAAAGCAATTGCAAGAGAGAAAAAGTCCCTCAGTCTTTGGAGGCAGCTCTTGGCAGCTGTGAAAGAAAGGTTTCCATACAAGGATGATGTTATGAGTCGTTTGGCCAAGCTGACTACTCTAGAGAAAGGCATCCAGTCTCTGAAGGAATAAGCTGTTGTAGAGATGATCTATCACATCAAGCCGAATAACGGGGATCACAGAATCACAGAATCACAGAATATTAGGAATTGGAAGGGACCTCAAAAGATCATCTATTCCAATCCCCCCGCCAGAGCAGGAACACCTAGATGAGGTTACACAGGAAGGCGTCCAGGCAGGTTTTGAATGTCTCCAGAGAAGGAGACTCCACAACCTCCCTGGGCAGCCTGTTCCAGTGTTCCGTCACCCTCACTGAGAAGAAGTTTCTTCTCAAGTTTAAGTGGAACCTCTTGTGTTCCAGTTTGTACCCATTACCCCTCGTCCTACCATTGTTTGCCACTGAGAAGAGCCTGGCTCCATCCTCGTGACACTCTCCCTTTATATATTTATATACACTAATAAGGTCACCCCTCAGTCTCCTCTTTTCCAGACTAAAGAGACCCAGCTCCCTCAGCCTCTCCTCATAAGGGAGATGCTCCACTCCCTTAATCATCTTTGTCACCCTGCACTGGACTCTCTCCAGCAGGTCCCTGTCCTTGAACTGAGGGACCCAGAACTGGACACAATATTCCAGATGCGGTCTCACCAGGGCAGAGTAGAGGGGAAGTAGAGCCACCTTCTCTACAGAGAAGTAGACCTCTCTCGACCTACTAACCACCCCCCTTCTAATACACCCCAGGATGCCATTGGCCTTCTTGGCCACAAGGGCACAGTGTTGGCTCATGGTCATCCTGCTGTCCACCAGGACCCCCAGGTCCCTTTCCCCTACACTGCTCTCTAATAGGTTATTTCCCAACCTATACGGGAACCTGGGGTTGTTCCTACCCAGATGTAACACTCTACACTTCCCCTTGTTATATTTCATCAAATTCTTCACAGCCCAACTCTCCAGCCTGTCCAGGTCCCGCTGGATGGCAGCGCAGCCTTCTGGCGTGTCAGCCACTCCTCCCAGTTTAGTGTCATCAGCAAACTTGCTGATAGTACACTCAATTCCCTCATCTAAATCATTGATGAATATATTAAATAATACTGGTCCCAGTACTGACCCTTGAGGCACTCCACTAGATACAGGCCTCCAACTAGACTCTGCCCCATTGACCACAACTCTGGCTTCTGTCCTTCAGCCAGTTTGCAGTCCACCTCACCACCTGACCGTCCAGTCCACACTTCCTCAGTTTAGCTGTGAGGATGTACCCATAGATCCAGATGAAGTCGAATGTACACGACTCACGTGGCGGAAATTTACACAAAATGCACCGTCATCATATGCCCATTCATTGGCAACAGTAACCTGGAATGACATAGTATCACTAACAGTGGATGAAATGATTTATAAACTCCAAGAGTTCGAAGACAATCTCACCCCTTACATCATTTCAGCTGTGGAAAAACTGTCCCAGGACCTCAGACAATTGAGCGACAATCTATCTTACCTATCCAGCTCCTAACGTGTACCAACACATGTCTCATCTAGTAACAAAAGACGTCTGACTGCTCGAGAGAGAAGATATAGAAGGTATACACTATGGGTCATCCTATGGTTTTACCTGCGGGATCACGGAGAAGGCATGACGAAGTGGGATGGAAAACCTACATCAGCTTTGGAGGAACGGGTGCGAGAATTGAAGAGGAGAACAAGGGTCAAGGCTGATCATCCCATGAGAGCTGTGGCTTCAGTCTCTGGTGAGCAGGTTCCCAGATGGAGTGGAAGAGCTGATTTTACTTCAGCTCCTGTGATAAAGACTAATCCCTATCAACAAGACGTAAGTGACCAATGTGATGACTATTAGAGGGGCCCTGCCTCAAGCCAGGTAGAGGTAGGGGACAATTGGATTTACAGGACTGTGTGGATCAGATGGCCTGGCACATCAGTCCCACAGGAGTGTAAGGCTCTAGTAGATACCAGTGCACAGTGTACCCTGATGCCATCAAGCTCTCAAAGGGTAGAACCCATCTATATCTCTGGAGTGACAGGAGGATCCCAAGAGTTGACTGTACTGGAGGCTGAGATCAGCCTGCCTGGGAGGAAATGGCAAAAGCACCCCATTGTGACTGGTCCAGAGGCTCCATGCATCCTTGGCATAGACTACCTCAGGAGAGGGTACTTCAAAGACCCAAAAGGGTACTGCTGGGCTTCTGGTATTGCTGCTTTGGAGACTGAGGAAATTGAACAGCTGTCCACCTTGCCTGGTCTCTCAGAGGATCCTTCTGTTGTGGGGTTGCTGAAGGTCGAAGAACAACAAGTGCCAATCATGAACACAAGAGTGCACTGGCGGGAATATCACACCAACCAAGACTCCCTGATTCCCATCCATAAGCTGATCCATAGACTGGAGAGCCAAAGAGTGATCAGTAGGACCTGCTCACCCTTTAATAGCCCCATATGGCCAGTGCGAAAGTCTAATGGAGAGTGGAGACTGACAGTAGACTATCGTGGCCTGAATGAAGTCACACCACCATTGAGTGCTGCCGTACCGGACATGCTAGAACTTCAGTATGAACTGGAGTCAAAGGCAGCCAAGTGGTATGCCATGACTGATATTGCCAATGCATTCTTCTCAATTCCTTTGGCAGCAGAGTGCAGGCCACAGTTCTCTTTTACTTGTAGAGGAGTCCAGTACACTTGGAACCGACTGCCCAGGGGTGGAAACACAACCCTACCATCTGCCATGGACTGATCCAGACTGCACTGGAACAGGGGCAAGCTCCAGAACACCTGCAGTACATTGATGACATTATTGTGTGGGGCAATACAGCGGAAGAAGTCTTTGAGAAAGGGAGGAAAGTGATCCAAATCCTGCTGAAAGCCGGGTTTGCCATAAAACGGAGTAAGGTCAAGGGACCTGCACAGGAGATTCGATTTTTGGGAATAAAATTGCAAGATGGACATAGCCAGATCATCACAGATGTGATCAACGAGATACCAGCAATATCTCCACCAACTAATGAGAAACACAAGCTTTCTTGGGTTACTTTCTTTTCTTTGATGGGGTTCTGGAGAATGCACATCCCAAATTACAGTTCGATTGTAAGCCCTCTCTATCATGTGACCCAGAAGAAGAATGATTTTAAATGGGGCCCTGAGCAACAACAAGCCTTTGAGCAAATTAAACGTGAGATAGTTCATGCAGTAGCCCTTGGACCAGTCCAGAATGGGCCAGATGTGAAAAATGTACTGTACACCGCAGCCGGGGAGAATGGTCCTACCTGGAGCCTCTGGCAGAAAGCTCCAGGGGAGACTCGAGGTCGACCCCTTGGCTTTTGGAGTCGGGGATACAAAGGATCTGAGGCCAGCTATACCCCAACTGAGAAAGAGATACTGGCAGCTTATGAAGGGGTTCGAGCTGCTTCGGAGGTGGTTGGCACTGAAGCACAGCTCCTCCTGGCAGCCCGGTTGCCTGTGCTGGGCTGGATGTTCAAAGGCAGGGTCTCCTCTACACATCATGCAACCGATGCGACATGGAGTAAATGGGCTGCACTAATTACACAATGAGCTCAAACAGGAAATCCCAGTCGTCCAGGCATTCTAGAAGTCATCATGGACTGGCCAGAGGGCAAGGGTTTTGGAATGTCACCAGAGGAGGAGGTGATGCGTGCTGAAGAGGCCCCACCATATAATAAACTGTCAGAAAGTGAAAAGCAGTATGCCTTGTTTACTGATGGATCCTGCCGTATTGTGGGAAAGCATCGGAGATGGAATATGGAGTCCTCAGTGGCAAGTTGCAGAAACTGCTGAAGGAGAGGGTGAATCGAGTCAGTTTGCTGAGGTGAAAGCCATCCAGCTGGCCCTGGACATTGCTGAACGAGAAAAGTGGCCAGTACTTTATCTCTATACTGACTCATGGATGGTGGCAAATGCCCTGTGAGGGTGATTGCAGCAATGGAAGCAGAGCAACTGGCAACGCAGAGGTAAACCCATCTGGGCTGCTGCACTGTGGCAAGATATCGCTGCCCGGGTGCAGAACCTGGTGGTGAAGGTACGCCATGTAGACGCCCATGTACCCAAGAGTCGGGCCACTGAGGAACACCAGAACAACCAACAAGTGGATAAAGCTGCTAAGATTGAAGTGGCTCAGATGGACTTAGATTGGCAACATAAAGGTGAATTATTTTTGACCCGGTGGGCCCATGACAGTTCAGGTCATCAGGGCAGAGATGCAACATATAGATGGGCCCGTGTTCGAGGGGTGGACTTAACAATGGACACTATTGCCCGGGTTATTCATGAGTGTGAAACATGTGCTGTGATTAAGCAAGCTAAACGGTTAAAGCCTCTTTGGTATGGAGGACAATGGCTGAAGTATAAATATGGGGATGCCTGGCAGATTGATTATATCACACTCCCACCAACCCGCCAAGGCAAGCGCCATGTGCTTACCATGGTGGAAGCAACCACCGGGTGGCTGGAAACATACGCTGTGCCCCATGCCACTGCCCGGAACACTATCCTGGGCCTTGAGAACCAGATTTTGTGGCGACACGGCACCCCAGAGAGAATTGAGCCAGACAATGGGGCTCATTTCCAGAACAGCCTTATAGACACTTGGGCCAAAGAGCATGGCATTGAGTGGGTATATCACATCCCCTACCATGCACCAGCCTCTGGGAAAATACTGGGAACGGTACAATGAATGGGCTGTTAAAAACTACACTGACAGCAATGAGTGGTGCGACTTTCAAACATTGGGATATTCATTTACCGAAAGCCATCTGGTTGGTCAACACCAGAGGATCTGCCAACAGGGCTGGCCCAGCCCAGTCAGAACTTTTACATACTGTAGAAAGGGACAAAGTTCCTGTGGTGCACATAACGAATTTGCTGGGGAAGACAGTCTGGGTTATTCCTGCTGCAGGTAAAGGCAAACCCACTCGTGGGATTGCTTTTGCTCAGGGACCTGGATATACTTGGTGGGTAATGCAGGAAGATGGGGAAGTCCGATGTATACCTCAAGGGGATTTGATTTTAGGGGAAAACAGGCAACGAACTCAATTGTATGCTGTTGCCTGCTATGTAACACTTTTATAGCCCACCAACTAGATGTCTTCAGGTCACCAGCGACTGGCCCTGACCTCTCTTCAACCATCATCCCGACAAAGAGTGAACTTTGATGAAACCAGATGAGTTTTGCGGTAAAGGAATGATCAGCATCAGCAGGCAACAATCCAACACTGCACTCAGCCTTTCCTGCTCTGAAAGACTGGTACAAGAGATGGAGCCCAACATCATGGACCAGATGGATTCAGCAGCTTTATAAGGATTGGTCCATGCACTAAGGAATGATCTCTCTGTGTGTGTGTGTGTGTGTGTGTGTGTGTGTATGTATGTATATGTATGAGATAAGAGTGATGGTATATTGAAAATACGGGATCTGAGCATGACGGGAATGATATGGAATAAGGGGTGGATACTGTCCTGAGTTCAGCAGTAGCAGTCATTTTTATTCCTTCTTAGTAGCTGGTGCAGTGCTGTGTTTTTGACTTTCAGCCTGAGAACGGTGCTGATAACACCAACGTTTTTAGTTGCTGCTCAGTAATGTTTACTCTGACCACAGACTTTCTGAGTCTCATGCTCTGCCAGGGAGGAGGGGAAGCCAGAAGGAAGCAAAGGCAGGACACCTGACCCAAACTAACCAAACAGGTATTCTATACCACAGCATGTCATGCCCACTATGTAAAGTGGGAGCAGTTACCTGGAAGGGTTAGATTACTGCTCGGTCGGGCTGAGTATTGGTCAGTTGGTGGTGAACGGTTGTATTCTCTTCCCTTGTTATTTCCCTTATCATTATTATTATTGGTGGCAGCTGTAGTGATTTGTGTTATATCTTAGTTACTGGGCTGTCCTTATCTCAACCCGTGGGAGTTACATTCTTTCGATTCTCCTCCCCATCCCTCCGGGAGTGGGAGAGAGGAAGGAAGGGGAGTGAGAGAGTGGCTGCATGGTTCTGAGTTATGGCTGGGCTTAAACCACAACACAGGGCTTGACAGAGAGGGAAAAGGGAGAAGGAATCAACCAGTGACCTCCATTCATTCTTTAAGAAGTGGTCTTTTCTGTCAGCTATCAGCAATTAACATTTTCACTAACAGAGAGAAGCACAAAGGGGGCACAAGAAAGCTACATGAATACCATAGCACATTGGTTGGGTAAGAGGTTGTCACAGTGTCTGTTAGTGTGCATATTGCCAATGCCCTGCTCGAAGCGTTACCATAATTGTAGTGTGGGACTGCTGAGTAAGCACTCCCCACAAGTCCCTGACACTGCAGAATAACGCGACCATCAGCCATGCCTGCCAGAAATACAGATGTCCATGGTAGCTTGCTGGAAAGCCAAGACCAGGCACATTTTGTTTGGGTTTCCTCTGGTGGAGATGGGAAAATGGAAGAAGACATGAGAGCTCCTGACAGTGAGAGGGAGATAGAGTTGCCTGAGTCAGGAAAAAAAAAAAAAAAAATGCCACTTTTGCAAGAATGAGTAGTTAGAAAAACAAAAAATAAGCATTTTCAATATATTACAAACAAAATTATCTGCCAAAAGGGCAAAATAATTATCTCAATGTGGTTTTTGACCAAGATAAATTCATCTTATTTTATAAACTGGGTAACAATTTGAATCTTATGCAAAACCTAGAAATAAATCTAAAAAATATGATAATGTAATAAAATTTAAATTATTAGCAGTCCAAGTGCCATACTTGAGGCTGTAAAACCTTTTAAGTCGCAATGGAAAATAGGCTAGTAAAACTGGAGTAACTTACTCTACTTTAATCACTTGATAAATAGCTACAACATTTGGAAGAATTGATAGTGTCATTATAGCAACATCCCTTTTTATAAACAGGCTGGTGCTGATTTGATTCTAATTGCTGCCAGAGGAACAGTATCAAAGTAGTGTTGCTCCAGCAGTGTAACCTGTGGGGTGAGCGGGAGGGGGATTAGCTGCCTGAAATGAAGAAAGCACCGGTTTTTCAAAGGCATGGACTCTAATTCCAGGGGTGATGGAGGAACCTGAGTAAATTCAGTGGTGAGAGAAACTATAGGGAAATGTTTAATGAAGAAAAAGAATAAGGTAGACAAAACAGGCTCCTCTGAGCTCATTAAATAGTGGAAAACCAGTGAGAATGGTCGAGAGGTTTGAGCAGGACTGTGTGTTTGTTTTCTCACCAGAAAGAATTCTCCTCCTATGCTGGTGTGGCCCCATTACCAAACCTCAGCTCTGACCCTCCTGGCTCTCAGCTTTGCTCTACCACTGACATAGTGGCCACATTTGCAGCCCCCTTTTCATAAATGGCTTTCCAATATGGATGTCTTAATTTTTTGCTAGTCCAGTGTCAGACACCAGTGCCTAAGACATTCTTAATTATTAATTATGGCTTCTTTGTATAATTGTGGGCACTATCCACCTTTTTGGCCTTTTGATGGACAGTGCACCTAAGAGTGAAGACTACTTTTGCAAATTTAATCCTTAGCAATGATGTGCTTCAGTTCTTACTCTGAAATCCTGGATTTGACTCTTCTTGGGCTGCAGAGATATTGACTTATCATACTGATGACTACTATGACATTTGTGGGCAATAGATTTACATTTATCTGGAAAAAATACATATCTCTAGAACACATGCTTCTAGGCTGGATCTTTTCCTGAAAGTTACGAAGAAGCTGTCTTATTTTGTGAATGGTAGCAAGAAAAGCAGGGTTCCATAAGGAGAGAAGAGGAGGTACACATTTAATAGTTCAGTCATGTTAGAAACAAACCCAAGAATAAACAGAAATGCAGAGCGGAGAGGTACTTATGTTTTTATATAAGCCATGTGATAAGCTTCTCCCATAAAGACTGTGACTAAATAAAACATGTAAAATAGCTTGTTGAAGAAAAAATTGGTTCAATTGAGACTGAATGGCTCAAGAGACTAGTGGTAGGATAATAGCTTTTCTCCATTTAAGTGGTACACCAGTTTAAATCAATTCTAGGTCTCTAGAGGCTGAAAGGTGTTGATATTCTGTGACTCCTTCATAGTTATTCGAAATAATTTTTTGTCTCAATCCCATCCTTAGTTGAAAGAAAATTATCCCAAACCCAGTCAGCACTGAATTATTTTTAACTAACTGTTGTCTCCTCCACCTAAAGATGCACAACTGTCAGAGCTGTGTATATGAATGTGTGGCGGTTGTTTTATTTAGTGCTATATTACTGGTAATAAATATTTTGTTTTCTGTGGAATGGACAGATTGCACAGAAGATGAGAGATCCTGGAATACCATGCAATGTAAAACTGTTCTTTGAAAAAATGCAATGATTTGGTCTTTTAGTGTGGATTTCTTGGGAGAAGAGGGCTGCTTTTGGTTGCCTTCAGCTACTGCTCACTTGCACCCAGAGCTGTAGCTTTTCCGCAGTGCACAAGCATGACAGCCTGCCTGCCTGCATGCCTGCCCACAGGCTGTGCCAGAACTTTCCTGTACATAAATGTAAATCACGAAGCAGGACCACAACTTAGGAAACAGCTATTGGTCATAAGTAACAACTGGAAAATTCAAACTGGTGGTTTGCCCTCCAGGTTTGTTTTGAAGCATCTACTTAATGTGTGAAGGCGGAGCAGTGAAGTGATGCTAGGGGACATGCCAATCTGCAGCAGCTTATAATCTTGCCTATCAATTTTATTCTGAAAGATTATAACAAGTAAAATAGCAGACATTGATTATTCTGCCGAATATAAAGATTAAGCAAACAGTAAGAAGTAATGCTTACCAAACCGAGAAGGATTTGGATCTTTTAGTGGCTATAACAGTAAGCGTAGAGCTAGTCAACCACAGCAGAGTTCGTATTATTCAGTGTACCAAAGAAAAAAAGACCTAGGGTTATTAGAGAAGAATCCCAGCAGTTCCGTGTGTATGACTGCTTGGAAAAAAAAAAAAGAAAAAAAGTTACTATGACAATGTAAGGGTGTTGGAGAATTGAAATCACATGGATATAGTCACATTTCCCATAGAACCGATGCAATATGGATTTGGTTGCAGTCGCCTTGCAGGAGAAATGTATTTTTTTGCCTTAGCCCAGACAGCTCCAGGTTTAAGAACACTCACTGGGTGGAAGGCTAAAGGGGTTAAGGTGCAATAGAGGTGACCTATGGGAACTTTCATTATTATATAGAGCCTTGATGAGTGAAATGAGAGGAATTGCTCTCCATCATGAAAGGCCGAAATGTCGAAGGAGCAATCGCAAATTAATTTATTAAGAAGCAAGAGGTTGAACAGTGTGACTCAAAAGGGTGGAAATACATGGAATAAACTGCAGTGTAAAGTCACAGCGATTTCTAAACACAACCTTAAAGACATCCACTTATGATCTTTACGATGAAACAGGGATTTTTATATATGTGTGTATATATGGGAGACAGAGTTTAAGTAGACAAAACGGGTCTCTGTATTCAGCTACTCCCGATATTTGTACTGACCAGGCCTGAATGAGAAGTTCTGTTCTGATTTGTGTGGCTTTAACCAGAACAATGTGCAAGGAATTTTTCTTTTTTAGAAGACACATCAATAAAATGCCTCACAGGCAGTTTTCTCTGTGGTGATTTTCCTGTTTTGCTGTGACATTTTTAACTTGAATTTAGTGTTTGTAAAAGGTGCTATGTGACAGCATTGTGTAACTGAAAGCCTCTTTTTATTGGCAGATCATGCACACTCAAGGCTGGGGAAATTTCTCTATGTCAGCCTGGTGAGGGACACCCCTACAGCCTGAAGGAGCCAACCTCCAGGAGGAAAAATGGTAAGTCCACATTAGTCAATCCAATCTTATGTTAAATGTCACTGCGTGATTATTTTTGAAGAGCTTGTATCCAAAAGATTTGGAGAAAGCCATGAAAAGTTACCCACCTGACAGAACTGCATGGGTTATCTTTTCTGTTCCCCAGCAGTGGTTGCAGCTTTCTGTAGTGTTAGTGCTTTGTTCACTAGTGGCTGGAATGAGACTTGGTAATTGTGTCAAGTACATTTTGGTGGAGATGATCCTGTAGGAAGTACCTACCCCTTGCTGTGGTACTTGGGAAGCAAGGGTCTGCTGTTTGCCCAATGCTCAACCCTGACACCAGTCTTTAGGCCTCAATGTTGTTAATTTTGTGAAGCTCACATAGTTTCAGACTTTTACCTTTGCCAGCTTATTATAGTCTGGGAAGATGAGATGTGACTATGCTGAGATACAACCCCCAGTGATGGCACTTTATAATACTGTACGACTGGAGGTTTGCTATTGTAGGCAGAGAAAAAGGCAATAAAGCAGCATTGATATCCTGCCTGCCCTCTTATAGGAGTTATTGAATCAAACCTACCAGAACTGCCAGACAAACAATTTGCAGCTGCAGTCTGAAGCCTGACAATGACACAGAATCAAAAAGAAATAGTTGAAGTGCATGGGCTTGTGAACTCCTCTGTGACCCAACACAGCAGGCTCCCTAGGATTGTTCTCCTCTTTCTGGTCCTTTCCCTGTATAATTCCTTCTCTTTACCTCCCTTTTCCTGTCTCTCCCATTTTCTCTCCTATGTCTTGCCATTGTTAGCTCCTCACACCTTTTCCCCTCCCTTTTCTTTCTTTCTGTCATTACCTCACTATTTCCTTCTATTGCCTCCAGTATATCTCTTGCCTCTTGCTTTTCCTTTCTGAGTTCTAGTGTACTTCTCTCCTATTCTCCCTTCCCTGATGTACCTTTTTGATATTTCCTTTTCCCTCTCCATTTATTGCTCATTGTTTCTTCTTTTCTGCCAATTGTTCTACCTTCATTTTTCTCGAGCCATATTTTGCCAGTATCTGAGCTCTATGTTGCTCTTACTCCTCAAATGTGAGAATTTAAACCTTTCCTGTGCACTTGGATTTCCAAAGTGCCAATCGAGCTCTACTGAGAGGAACTGATGTTTGGCTCTAATGTCTACAAAGGGAGATACTGCAAAAGCCAGCCTAACAGTAGCACTTGTAAATACTTTGTGGCTTGTGAGCCAGGCCTACAGTCATAGTTGGATTCAAAGCTTATCAGGTTAATGGGATATGGATCTGACCTGCAAGTACCATCTTCTTATCAGCCTTCTGTGCTTTATTTCAATGGAAATCTTAATGCTCTCAGTTTCTTACAGTGCACAGCTTTGCTTTGGCTCAGTACATTCTGTTTGGGATTTTTGATGTTTTGGGGTTTTTTTGTTTTGGTTTGGTTTTTAATAAATATTATTCTAAAGCACTTGCAATGTATGTAGGTTTCAATGGAAATGGGCTACACTGTGAAATATGGTCAGGATATATAGGAAAAAAACCACAAAACAACCCTTCCTAGTTTTTGCATGCTCACAACAATTATCTAGTATTATCTAGAATTAGCTACTACTTATCTACTATTTTAGGGAAGATTTTTCCATTCCCTTCTTTTCTCTTGCAACCGTTGCCTAAGCATCAACGATTAGATGCCTAAGCATCTACCCCATTTAGGTTAGAAGCTTAGTACTGACTATCTTTTTTTTATTTCTTCCCCCTTTTTCACCTTTTCCTTCTCTCCCCCCTCCCCCCTCTCCATAAGTAGCAGGCTCAGGCTTTGTTCCAGGATTCAGGAGGTTTTTCAGTTTTGGTGGGGTTTTGGGGTTTTTTTCTTTTTTTTTTTTGGTTGGTTGGTTTCTTTTAAGTTCTTTGGTTTGCTTATTTTCCCTGTTTCCTAGAAGGCTCTGGAACTGTAGAAGCTGCCTGAGAAAGGGAGCAGCGTGCTCACTATCCTGCAGCTGACCACTAGCAGGCCCAACACTGAAGTCAAGCCCAGATCTTGTTGACAGGATGGTGCCCCTCCTTTTATAAAATTTTGTATAATATGAGTGTAAAAGCAACTCTTCCTTCCCCTCCCATTCTGTCTGCTTCTTTCTGTCTCTCCAGCTACTTCTCCTGTGGAGTTTGATGCTGGTGAAAATGGAAAGAAAATCAGGTCCTGTATAAACCAACCCTTTCTGCTCTGATTGGATTTTTCTCTTTCTGTCTGCTTCTTTATTTGATTAAAAATCCTAAACCCCTTGAAGGTTTTCTATTAAGATTTTCAGCAGAACTTGGAATGGGGTGAGCAGTCAGAGCATTACATAAAAAGTGGTAGTTTATTTTTAGCTAATGGAAGAAGAGAGCTGATTGGATTAGCCCAGCAATGTGAGTACCTAATGCAGACTGCTATCAACACATCAACAGAGGAAGGGTTAAGTGCAGTTTCTTTCACTTTCCCTCACCCCTTTTACCCTCTCCTGCTTTGCCTTTCTTCACCCAGTATCTGACACTTGCAACAGCAGTGCAAATTCCTGGGCATGCTGTCATACTGGTCAATACCGGAGTAAATCTTACAGTCCCTCCTGTTGTTTTGCATTTGCCACTTGAGAGCAGTGGATGCTCAGGAAGACTGAGGGGTAGGGTTTTAAAGCTTTAGACCAGGCTTTAGTTGTGTGACAGCTATTAAAGCAATTGGGAGCCAGGTGGCTAAAACCCAGTGCAATTCTTTGTAATGGTATCCCTGAGAGCGCCCATCTCCTTTTAGCACTACTATTGATTAGGCAATTCTTGACTTTGAGGAACAAAATTGGTGTGTGCATCAAAGTTCTTTTCCTCAATTTGGCCTGGTTTGAAATTAGTCGTTCACCTTAAGCCATTTTCGTAAGCAGCTTTAAGCTTCAATAAATTTCAATGTGATTTGATTTTTCTATCACTTTTCTCTATGGAGGCCTGTTGTTTACTGGTCTTCTTTAGGACATCTCCAGAGCTGTCTGGTCTTTATTCTCATCTCCCACATTGATCCTGGTATGTTGTCCAGTGTGATTGGTCGAAACTCAGTAAAATGCTGGGGTCTTTATTTCATGGCTGCACACAGTGCACTGTCAGCAGCACTGAGGCCAACTGGTGCCTCATTTTCAGTAGGAACAATGCATTTTATGAGGTAGACTGTGTTATTTTTTTAGAATATTGTCCACACCTTGCCTCTATCTTGGCTGAAAGGATTTGGTGTTCCTGGAGGGAGCACATAAACTGTGAGCAAATTCCTCCTATCCCTAATGGGATATTTGGGTGTAGGATGATATGCAAACAAGGGAATTGGAGATGAAAGAGAAATTCAGAAACATTGGCTTTAGAAAAATGTTTCTTATTCCTGTTCCTGTTCAAAAGAGGATAAAGCAGCTCTTGAGGTGTCACAGGCAACCTAGGAAGTCTATCACCTTCTTGCCAAAGAATGTTGATTTAGGAGCTCCAGAAGTGGTTTTATAAGACATCCCTGTCTACATTCAGCAAAAAACCCTGTCTGGGTTGTCAAAGCCCAAAACATTCTGTTTAAACAAGCTGGTATATTCCAATCAGTTTTTTTAATCTGAAAATTCAGTTCATCATGAGCTGAGTGTGAAATGTGATGCCAAGATTGTGAGGACAGCATTACAGTAGGACTTTGAAGGAGCTCCAAGAGAAAGACAAGTATGCACCACCTCTCCCATTCTAGTCAAGTTCAATGGAAGTTTTTCTGGAAGGACATTTGTAGAAATCTCAGCAGAATGGCAAATTCCAAGCTCAGTATATATATATATGCATGTGTATATATATATATACACACACACGCACACATTTTTTAAATGACACAGAGCCCAAATAGTACAAGAACATGAATAATGAAAAATCTGAGCTGGATTGCCCAAGATAACGTAAAAAATGAATGCAGCTTTGATAATGAAGGACATGCCAAACTAATTAATGAAGCATATGCAGACATTCAACTTTGCAAACGTCCTTTGTACTTCATTAGATTCTCAGAAATCAGTATGGGGGATCTGATAGGAAAAGTCTTTGATCTTTAAATTGTTGCTGTTGCAACAAAACACATCTATGTGCTCTTTTACTTTCACAGATGATGTCTTGTCAGAAAGTCTGAGATTTGTAAAGAGGTTTATGTTTGTATTAAAATCTCCTCTATTTTAATGGAGGTTTGTCAGTCATGCATCTGAAACTGGTGTTTTTTCCACAAATATTTTAGGCAAAAATAGCTTCTGTGCATTGAACTAAAACAGATATTCCCCATGTAGGTAGCACTTGCCATATGGGAGGTACTGCAGACACAAAAACGCTGAAGGCCAGAAGGGGAGCTCCTTCTTCCAGAGTTCACTGAGTGGGCTCACAATCTGTGACTCTCACTCTCTTCTGCAGTGTTATTTCCATTTTACAGACCAAAACAGACGGCCAAAGAGGCTGGGAGAACAGAGCTGTGCTTTGATGGTGAGAGAGGAGAATGTGCATGTAGCTTTCTTCAGCTGGCTTTTGATTCTTTTGCATTGTGCTCTTCTTTTGAGCTGAATTGCTAGTTGGTTTTCCATACTGGGGGAGCAACAGAGATCAGTAGTGAAAGGAGGAATTAATACCAAATTTGGTTCTACCTGTGATGTAATACAATACCTTTTATCTGCAAAGATCTTTTCAAGGTTCTGTTGCCTTTCCCGAGCATGTGAAAGATTCTACAATGGTTAATGTATTTGTTACTAGGTCTAAAGCATCCTTGAGCCAACACTGGTCTGCTCCCCTCCTTTAATTTGGGGTTTGTTTTCCCCTCCCAGCTCATGCTTAAGTGTGTCTGAAATCCTTTGTCCAGCCTGTTTCAGCATTGCATTACCAGTTTTGAAGGTGACCATTTGGTTCAACTGCAGATTAAAATGCCTTGCAATCTCTCTGTTTTGGTCCAAATGCTGCTTCATGGAGCTGTTTTCTTAAAGGGCCTTATTTTTCCCTATATCCTAAATAAAGGGTTGTAAATGTGTCCACAGATCTAAGCATGGCTTCATTAACTTCACAGGAAAATGTTTAAGTATGTTAAAGTATTCATTGTAATATGAAAGTGAGAAACAGTTGTGTTCAGATATTCTTAGATAAAACATTGCTGCTTCCTTCTTCAATAGAGTAGCATCGTTTTATGTCAACAGAAGCTGTTGTCTATTAACAGTTTTACTCCTGTCATCGATGTCAGCTCTCGTTCATTGCTTTTCTTCCACTTGTTCTCTGTTGTAGTGGGCTCAGTACACACATTCAAACACAAGCGTAGCAGGATTTTTAATTCTCTTTCTGAGAAATCTAACAAGTGGGCATCACTTGCTTAAAGAACTGAAGTAATTTTCTGCGATCAAAGACCTGCTCTCCTCAGTGTTACAGTTATTCTCCATAAGCACCGAAGTTCATCAGTGATCTTTTTGGTAAGCTACATTGCATAGTATCAATGAAACAATTGAGTCACAACTGCTGCACCCAAATTTGTTTCCTATCCTCTAATCTGGGATGCATCACTCAGTAAGATGGGCAGGAGATATTTCTTGGTAGTTCTGTCAGCAGATCTCCCCAGAAACCACAAGCAATAGATCCCAGATCCATCCATCCAACTAAAGTCTTTGTCCAGAAATGCTGGGGTGAATGCGTGGGACTTCTCTCCCACTTTTACCAAGGAGACATGGAGCAAATGTACCAAGCTGCGTTAAACACTCATGGGTTAGTTTTGCCAGGAGACAGTATAGGTGGTTTTGTGCCTTCAAGCGTGTTGGTGTCTCAGATCCTGAGAAGTGACTAAGCAAGGTGACAAGGCCATAATACTAGACTAGTCCTGAGATATCAAGCTAAAAAGATATCTGGCAATGCCCAAGAAAGGAGTGTATTTAAGATAACTGTAATATCTCTCAGTCCTTGTGCCATGCTGTCTGTAACTTTCCCCTTGGGGGGCCCACAAGCTTCAGCTTAGTGTAGCAGTGATCTGGGAGGCATCCATGAACACATCATCCCTGAGGCAGAGTGCCTTGCTGAGGGATACGTTTGAATGACACATTGCAGTTCTCAGTGGGGAAGTTTTTATAGTGGTTTCCTGTGGAATAGAATACCCAGGAACAGAATAAAATCGGGACTTGGAAAACATTCTGTCCCTCTCTACACTGAGTTTTCCAAAGCTGCTTTTCACTGCATGCCTAGAAGGTCCTATTCAATTAGGAAATGTAGAAGTGTATGTACATGGTCTAAAGCAGTGCAAGAGAAGCTGTTCTATTTTCCAGGCTCTTAAAGAATGTTACCACAGAGGATATCAACACAGATTTGTGGGATCATCTTAGAAAAGGTTGAATATCAACTTTTGTTTGCAAACACACATACCATCAAAACTTGATTTACCAATGCTGTTTACCATTTGATCAGATAAAAGAATATTAGCTTTTAAAAATGAGACACAAACTGAATTTCCTTTTCAATGCAGTATATAATAATACCATATTCCTCTGGGCTTGTATAGCCCCTTTTGTCATCCAAACAGACACATGCAGAAGTAGCCTTTAAGCCCCTTCCCACAGTTTCAACACGTCAGCTGTTTCAAACAGCAGAGGGCCAGGTCTAAAGAGGGTTATGGAGCTTTCAGATGTCCTCTGGTGATTTTAGCTTCTGTGGTTTAAATGCTTCTGCCTACAGCTGTTCCCCTGCTTCACTGCTGGAATTAACTACCAGCAGCCAGGGAGCGATCCATGCAACACTCCCCCAGCACTTCTGACTCTGGGGAGGCACAGGCACATGTTGCTCTTTGAGGGCTGGTAGTGAGTAGCTGGGGCAGCAGTACCGAGGATCACCACTGCCACATTCTCAGGAGACTGTCATCAGCAGGATTATGGCTCTGTTTTCATACAGAGGCTCAGTCCACCTCAGAATAAATCCCTCAGTTCTTATTGTGTAGCATATTACAACACAATAACATCAAGCCTCATCCAGATTCATTCCACTGATGGTTTTCTTTTAGGTACACTGGGCTCTGAAAAAACCCCAATAAATATCCTATGAGCAAAATTGTATAGAATGATCAACATGCAACTGTCATGCTGCATTTTTCTCACGTCGTTAGTCATTATAAAAGCCTGCATAATTCTGGAGCAGAACAACAATCTCCATACAACAAATTGCAGATTGTGTTTGCCAACCCACAAAACATCACAATATTTATTTTGAAACTTTATAATGCTATGAAGGGCAAATTCATTTTACCTGTACAAATAGCCCCATTGAGGCAACTTAGATTACGCATGTGAGCAAATCCGAGTGGAACTTGGCTCTGGGCACAAGAAAAGCAAAGCTGACTTCCTCCCATGGTGGAAATAGGGAACGTATAAGCACAGAGCTGGGGAGATATCTACTGACAAGTGTACCACCAGGGGCCCTTGGGAGAAACACCAGGATACAATTGAAATAATGGTACTCTGACTCCCCAGATTCATACCTTGTTTGCCTTCCTGCTTTGGTCATTTGGAAAGACTGCCTTTCTGCAGGTTTCATGTGAAGCACAGCATCCCCCAGTGCGCTGCTGTACCTCCACAGATCCAATTTTTCTGTGGTGTGAATGGGCTTACCACTGTCAGATACATTTTTTGGAGTTAGACCCACTGAAAAGCTACTTTGTATGTCTGATGTTTTTATTTCAGTTATCAAAGGATTTTTAAAGTTAATTTTATTATTTAGCACTGCAGACATCACCGTGTTTAGCCTCAGTTTTAAGTGGAAAGGTTTTTTTACATTCCATCACCTATCTTGACAGATTCTGTGTATGCCAGAGGCGGTCTTCTTAACCCTGGATCAAAACCTAATCTCTCTGCTTTCGTAAAACCTTTTCCTCTAATTCTCTCTCTAGTAAATTATATTCTGTTCTTTGCCCTTGAATAATTTAAAGATGTATAGAATAAAGTGTGGGGAGGGGAGGAAGGGGGGGCTGCTCTGTTCCATTGAGTGATACCTGGTAATCAAAGTACCGCATTCATATCTTGCTGCAGTGATCTCATTTCTATTGGGACAGCACTCCTGTGAGCACAGGCCCGTGTTGTGTTCATCCTGTTACAACCAGATAAACTCATAATGTAGACGGATAAGAGCTATGCTCATTAATCTATTAATTGCCTATTGTCAGTTGTCAATATGTTTCGCTTGATGGGAAGCCGGGAGGTTAGTTTGTATTGTAGGGATGTAGATTTATGTTCTATATTACTATCATTTTATTTTGATGTGTGGAATACTACAAAATGACATTCAAGCTGGTAACGTCTCACCCAAACAGAGTAGAGGTGGCTGCTTTTTAAGTTTCTGAAACCAGAAAAAGGTTATGCCCCAAATGGCTGTAAAATAAAAAGCCTATTTTCAATCAAAGGACCCTGCAAGAGCTGTGACTGTGTTGAGTTACACGTTTTTTATGATGGGCATTCAGGACATCCTAAAAATCAACACTGCCTGAGATACCCTGATTTCCTGGGGCAGTTGAAACTCGGTGGGGACGTCATTTTTTGCTGGAAATTTGAGACTGATTTGTCTGTGACTGGAGCTGCTGGAGCAAGATTTTATTATAATTGTGTGACCTTTAATACACCATGAAGAGATTTCAAGTTCTCTATTTTTCTAGCCTGTGACAAATCAAATGTTTAACTATAATGTATAGTCACCAAGTTTACACCTTAAGAAGGGTGATTTTCAAGGGCTTATCTCTACAAAGAACAGCGGAGCAGACAGTTTCAAAAAAAGGAAAAAAGAAGGGAGAGGAACATCATAGAAGCACTTTATAGACCTATTTGAATCACAGCTTTAAGTCATTTATTTCACAGCCAAAAAGCCCATCCATGTGTGCATTTAATAATGATGGCCAATCCTGAACAGAGACTGGAAATTTTCCTCTCCATGGCAGGAAGCAAAAAACCCCCTCACTGTTTCTGAGTTGGTAACTTGACCTGTTTGAATCATTTTATTACTTGCAAGACTATCAGCCAGGTGGCCAGCATTTAAACTCTGAGGACAGCTCTGGGAATAGATTTCTGTGGAACTACCATAGTTAAGAGCAGCTGATGATTAGGCAGCTCAGGCATTTGCTAGGCATGCTTAGGCAGCTCTGTCTGACAAATAGCAGCTCATCCTTGGGGCAGTGATCTTCATGCCATCTATGCACAGGTTTGAAGGATGCAGGCAGGTCTTCCATACTGTCCAGGATATGTAATGGTGCTACATGCCTGGGCATAAGGACTTGCCCTCTTTATTTCTGCCCTGACTGGGAAAAGTGGTTTATTACCTCAAGGTAGACAAGCTGTGTTCTCGTCTAGCTGCAGTCACCGTAATGATGGGTGTAGGGGTCTGTTTTGCAAGATCTGGAAGCCTCTGTTATTATTATCAAGGATGGTCGCATAGAACAGAGTTTAGTCAGACACATTTTCTCAGGATGGGGGCAGGGTTTTATTCCAAACTTTCAAGGATCAAAAAAAAGTCACTGAAATGTGAGCAGATCTTTTAGTATCTGGAGAAATCCTGTTTTCTCTAGCTGTTTGACTCTTCTGGGCTTCTTTCTTTCTGCAAAAAGTTAAGGAGGGAAATATAGTTAAATTAAATGAAAATACATGAAAGAAGAAAGAATTAAAAAGATCTCCCTTTCCACTGAAAATGTGCCAAACCCATTTAAAGTGAGGAAATTACTTTTCTCAGCTACCATGTTTTAGCTTTTTTTCTCTCCAGTTTTGGATAGTGCAAGGTGTTATGATTTGACTCTTTCTCATCTCCTCTAACCTTGTCAGAAGAGAAGGTGTTTTGGAACACACCACAAAAGGTAAAATAGGAAACAGAAAAAGAAAGAAGGGAAAAAAATCTCTGGCTAGCATTCAGATATCTGTGTTCACTGGACATCAGCTGGTTTTTGTATTCAGTGCCTCAAAGGTACAAAATGGTAGAAAGGTGTGATTGGAAGTGTAATGCTTTGAAAACTTATTTAAGAATAAACATGGACCATTTAAATGCCTAAAAAATAGAAAAAGTCAAAATTTGGAACTTTTCACATCTTCCTCTTTGACATGACAGAAGTACAGCTGAGGCCAGGAACACCCCCACACCACCTCCACCTTCCCCCCAAAAATAAAATATGTGTAGTATCCTCTCCTTGTAAGAATTTATTCACTGATGAGGACTGAAGTTCAGAGAGATTAAATGCCTCACTTCTGGTCCCACAGGAAATGTGTGGCAGAGTCTTGATCTGGACCCAGCTCTCCCAAGTTCCAGATGAATGCCTTAACCAAAATCTCGCTCTTCCTTATCACACTTTGTTTCTTTTTCTTTCCAATACCTTCTCTAAACACTTCTTTTGTTTGGTTTGTTGAGGTCAGTGGTCTCATCTGCTTTGCAAGCACCACAGACTTATACCAACTATGTTTTCAGGTTTTTTCCTTTGTACATTGCTTATATATAGTTGCTAGCTTTGCATTTCTTCTTGCTCCTGGATCCCTCCCTACTGTGCAGAAGGTGACAGCTTCAGGAGCACAGTGTTCTGCCATTTTTGACCTGTGGGATAGTTCACACCCTTTTTAGCCCACGTCCCATTGTAAGTCAGCCCCTTTTGATCAAGTCTCCATCCTCTTTTATTGACCAGCTCCCTTCTTCCCACTAAATGTTTCAACCCTGCTGTCTGCTCCCTTTGTGCTTTCTTTAATTCTTAATATTTTTGCAGCAGGACTGAGTCTGCCATCAGTTTGTTTAGTGGAGCAGAAGACAAAGGGAGGCTGGTGCTACTGCTGTTGAATAGGTCATCAGTGACAACAACCTGTGCTGCAGAAGTTAGCCCCCACTGACACTGTTTTCACTCCACTTGAATGGAATCTCCTGGGAGTCTTTCTTTAAAGACCGAAGGGGTGAGGAAGGCAGGTAAATGGAAAGAAAAGGAATAAAATAATCATAGCAATAACACTCCAGCTTTCTCAGTTGTGCATGGACTTGGCTAATCAAAATGAGAAGTACCTTGGGTACCTGTAGATGGGGTAGGTTAAGAGGTTGTTCTTTGTCCCACTGTGGCCTCTGCAGTGGGGGGCATTGACTTTTTATATCTCTAGATTTTCTCTCCGTTGTTAGGTTAGGTGCTGTCATCTTTAGAAATAAGATCTCTTTCAGAAGCACTTGCCCTTATTGAATGAGGTATAGCCATGACCAGGAAGAGAAATGACCCTTGTCTGGGCCATCGAAAGAAGATCGCAGCCAGGACTGCCAGCTCTGACTTCTCCCAGCTGAGCTAAAACTGAACCTCTGTGGTGACTAACCGCACAGCCATGCCTACCAGGATAAAAGGGAGAGTTGCTGAGCATGTATGTAACAAGCCCCATAATCCAGTTCTTCTAGAATACATGTCCCTCATCTTGAGAAATTTTCTGATTAAACAAATAGGGTTTTTAAATTATACTGCAAGAGACAACAATATATTCTACATTTTCGTCTAAATGAAATCCATTTTAGTTAGACACAATAGGAAACAGCAGCCATCTTTGTCAGAGGATGCTGAGGCTAAAACCGCATTAGTCTCTTAGGACAAAACTATTTGAATTGTAGATATAAGAAATTATATGCATAAGTAAGGAAAACATTGGTTGTAATGGACAAGACTAGAAAACAGCTCTTTATTAATCAGAAAGCCAGTTTCTTAAAAGGTAGTAGGCAACTAGTTTTAACAGGTTCGTGATAGATAGCCAGCCAGAAATTAAAACAGAAATGTGAAAGAAGAGGTAGATGCTAAAAAAATCAACTCTAATTTTTCACTGTACTTTTGGGCCCTGTAATGGATTTTATTGAAAACCCTCAGATAATTTAATCTTTGTTCACAAATTACATAACGTAAATACATGGGGGAGATGGACTATTTCCATACAAATAGGAAACGAATTTTATGAGCTAAAACTGGATGCAATTTTAATATAGAAAAAAAGGGGAAGAGGGGGAGAAATATCAATGTAAGATTACATGGGTCAACATAAATTTGCTTCTATTTCTGCATTACAAAAAAGAACATGCAATTAAAAGTGGTCCAAAGTAGTAGAAAATACCGCTGAATATATGTAATGTTTCTTCTGAGTATCTTCCATCAAGTGTAAGAATGAGCCTAATCATATAGTATGTAAAAGTGTATGGGTGCATTTATTGTACATGCTGCTGCAAGTTTGACACAGGCTTTTTACCTTAAGGATTTAATTCTCATATAACTTTTTTCTGGTTCTGCAAGAACTTTGGGATCTCTAATAAATTATATGTAGCTGACCTGTATGAGAAGAGGCTCATTATTTCATCTCACAGTTTGTATTTATGCAGAATAATATCTCCTTGTTCAAACTTGAACAGGGGAAGTTTAGATTGGATATAAGAAAGAAGTTCTTTACTTGTAAGGGTGGTGAGCCACTCGAATGGGTTGCCCAAAGAAGCTGTGAATGCTCCATCCCTGGTGGTGTTCCAGGCCGGGTTGGATAGAGCCTTGGATGACATGGTTTAGTGTGAGGTATCCCTGCCCATGGCAAGGGGGTTGGAACTTGATGATCCTTTCCAACCCTAACTATTCTGTGATTCTATGATTCAGTACAACATTTCTGTCAGCAAATCATTTAAAGATTGTGATGATGGGGATGCCAATAATAAGAAGAGGGAAAGCACTGAGCATAAGAATATAGCAGAGCTTCAAATCCCGTAGATGTTAGAAATTGTTAATGTTTTGATGCCGTCTTAGCTGCAAACAGAGTTTAAACATGATCATCACCAAGATGGCTTATTTCTCTTTGGGGAAGATGAAGCTGCATCATATCGCGTTGGATTTCTTTGTGGTAATTACATGACTGTCTACCAGCTGGTTGTGGTGTTGCTGTAGCATGGCTTTCTCACCTCCTTAAATGGATTTACATAGTGGTTTTGTATAACTGGAGAATTATTGAAGATATGTATTTACGTCTTAGTCCTTCTCACTAATATATGGACTTGCCAGTGGCGGTGAGAACCTGGAGTGTGTCTATCTGCTGCCCAGCACTGTGTGTTCTCAGCAGCCTGCTGAACAGTTTGGGAGCTCCTGCTTTCCCTAGCAGGTATCCTTTGTGTGGTAGTGCTGGAGAGAGCGTAGTACTGCATGAAGCCCTCTGATGCATGGGCAACCCCCAGCCAGCTTCTTGGGAGTTCATGTGCCAGTAGTCAGGAGTTATAGGTTGTAGCTCCCTGGTGCAGCTTTGCTGGAATAAGCACACTAAGAGAGGGCAGAGAACTCACAGTTCCCAGATGGAGGTGCCCAGGGAGAGCAAGGCTAGCCCAGTTAGAGCTATAGAGCAGCGGGCAATGGCAAAGGTGCAGAAAGCTGCAAGTCTCTGCCTTTTGACAAAGCAGCACGGGCAGTGGGATGGCTAAAGGTGTTGCCCTGCCAGTTTTTCCCATAGTTCAACAAATGGATAGAATCATAGCATAATTTGGGTTGGAAAAGACCATTAAGATCATTGAGCCCAACTGTTAACATAACTCTGCCAAGTCCACCACTAAACCATGTCTCTAAGTATGGTGTCAACATGTCTTTTAAATACCTTCAGGGATGTTGACTCAACCACTTCCCTGGGCAGCCTGTTCCAATGCCTGACAACCCTATCGGTAAAGAAATTTTTTCCTGATATCCCTTCTAAACCTCCTCTGATACAACTTGAGGTCATTTCCTCTTGTCCTATCACTTGTTACCTGGGAGAAGTGGCCGCCTCCCAACTCACTACAACCTCCTTTCAGGTAGTTGTAGAGAACAATAAAGTTCCCCCTCAGCCTCCTCTTCTCCAGGCTAAATAATCCCAGTTCCCTCAGCTGTTCCTCGTCAGCCGTGTTCTCCAGACCCTTCACCAGTTTCGTTGCCTTTATTTGGACTTGCTCCAGCCCCTAAATGCCTCTTTTGTAGTGAGGGGCCCAAAACTAAAAAAAAAAAACAAAACAAAACCCCAGGATATTTATTTCCAAATTGCTTCATGGAATCTAACCTGAGTCTTATTTGCCCTTCATGATATCCTGTTGTTATAGCTGACCTAGTATGCTTTCCCAGTTCTTGTGGCTTGTCCAGGCTGTTGTTTGTTTTTTTGTCTGGGGGGGGAGAAAGGGGTGTGTGTAGAATAATATTTACAAATTATTTCACTTAAATGGTTTCAAGCTCTTGAAAATTTTGTTCATATATTTGCATATTTTGCCACAAAATCTTCTGAATTTGGGTTCAGAAACAAATTAAAAAAACATTTAAAATTAAATGGTCAAATAGAAGTGAAATGTCCCAATGTCGTCAAAAAAATATATTTGATCAAAATGATCAAATCAAGTAGTCTTCTAATTTTTAGTTCCGAACGCTTTCAAGATTTTGAAAATGCTTTTTATCCAAATTTGGAGCTGGAAAAATATAAAAGCTCAAAAAAATTTCTGAAGGAGAGAAAAAACTCTCTTCTACTTCTCATTATTTATACTACTACTAAGTGCTTATAAAATATTAGTGTTCTAATTTGTAGCATTTTACACCTACTTTGAATAACAATAAGGCAAACACAGCCTTATAAATAAAGATAAGGATGTGGAACCTGTTTTGTTGAATTGGGACCCAAATGATTTCAGAGGGAGTAATGAAAAAGAAAACTAATGCTTTTTTGTATTTTTCAGTATTTGATAACCTTCTGGTTTTATCTGACTGAGCAAGAGTCATATGATCATCTAGTTTCACACAAGAAATACTTAAGTCTGAATCCTTAAATTCTTGCTTTAAAAAAAGGAGTAATTCTGGGTCGCTTTCAAGAACTGGGAACTAACCCAGAATTTCCACAACAAATCAAAATTAGCTCCATTGAATATTTTAAAGAAAAAAAAAAGTTTATTTATATATGAAATATGGAGGCACATTAAAAATCTGTCTTCTAGGACCCCTTTTTGCTACTGGTGTATCATGCAGTGAAAATTACTGTTCTGCTGTCAGCAGTGATTAACATTCACTCCTTCCACTCTGAAATATGCAGTTTGGAGTATTTTACCAAATGCTGATATTTTACAAGAAAATTTAGAAAAATATTCTATTGCAGATGGTGATTTTGAATTCCAGGCACTTTATCTTAAAATTCTTGATTTTTTTAGTGTAATGATTATGTTCTTTTTCACCATCCCAATTGTAGCTCATTGTGCTAACAATCACATCACCACCAGTGTGAGTTTAAAGCAGTATTCACATAGCAAAGGTTTGAAGCCTCAGGACCTTCATGAGGTTGTGTTCTCCACAAATATACAATTGCCTGAAAGTTCTGGTGTCTTTAGATGGTGCCTGTTTGAAACATAGTGTTTTCAAAAAAGATTGTTTGCCTCACCAGAAAGATTTCTTAATGATGGTGGGGGTGTGGGTACTTCTTCCCTTTGAGGGCATTCCTTTCTTTTTCAGGTTGTGGTTAGGGGTGATATATAACAGTCATTTAGAAGCCTAAACTCAAGTGATTCACCAATGGCCTAAACACAGCACTAAGAGAGGATAGGCACCAAACAGCTTCATCTAAATAATGTTGATGTCCAGAGATAGTTTACCAGACAAAATTGACTGAATCTTAATTTGAAGGACAACATTACCCCATCCTTGCTTTCATGGGACTTACCCATCCTGCACTCTTAATTTATATTCACATTAGCCCCTTTTTTTCATATTGCTGTGGTGTAAGAACTCTGAGACAGCAGTTACCTACCTGGGATCTGTGTTTAGAAGTAACTTGCCAGCCAGAAGCGAGGAGAAACCAGTACTCTGTGTCCTGCACCACTAGGCACAGACCTGCCTTAAATGTTCTGCAGATTATTGGGGGTGGCTAAAAGAAAGAAAATCCCATAAGGAAGTCATTTGTAGCATGATGAGCAAAACAGCCTGCTGTAGTGGTACCTGCTGACCAAAAGGACCAAAGATAAGGTTCTACTGAAATTTAAAGCACTGAAGTAAGGTGAGAATTCCTCTGCAAAACTACATCTGCATTTAACACTGAGGGTGTGTGGCTACACAGCTGCACTGTTGTAAAATTACCCAGATAATAAGAGCATTCAGTATACTTACTTTACTACACCAAAGCTACATTTACAGGTATGCAGTAAAACCTAAGCGTTAAAGCGTTTCTACCAAGTTGCTTCACAGTGCTCCAGAAATGAGATAACCTTACAGAATTCCTCCACCCACCTGCATGGCAGTGAGCTTGTTCCACTGGAGCCAATTTATAAATGTTGGCAATCCTGGTTCTATAGGAGCAGAGTTTCACTTTCAGGCGACTATAGCTATAATTTGTGGCTAAAAATAAAATTTGTACAAGTTAATTTTCTTAAATGCATGCCCAATGTGCATTCATTTGTGTCTCATAGCAGAAAGGGATTCAACTACAATGCAGCAGAGAATTAATCACTTCTGCAGCTCTCTTGATTTTTCACTAAGTGAAGCACAGCTGCA
Source organism: Psittacula echo (assembly GCF_963264785.1). Classification (NCBI taxonomy): domain Eukaryota; kingdom Metazoa; phylum Chordata; class Aves; order Psittaciformes; family Psittacidae; genus Psittacula; species Psittacula echo. The sequence continues at coordinate 32,289,887 of NC_137739.1, forward strand.
CGGAATGTGACAGGCAGCATCTGATACTGAGAACTGGACATGTAGGGAGCTGCCAGTTATGCACAATTTTTGCTGAAGCATAGTAAAAGTAGCACGACAGCTCATGGTATATATCACAGGACCAGCACTGTTTTGTTAAAGACAAGAAGTTGTTGATTTCATTTATCACAGTAGTTCAGGTGTGTCTCAGTCTTCCTCCATCCTTGTCATCCTCTCAAACTACTGACTTCATTTAGTTTCATCATAAAACTTGAAGACACCTGTACTTCTGTGTCACTCTCAGGTACTTTGAAAACAGTAGGAGTTTTCTTTCTGAATTTTCAGTTCATTGAGCTGTAGATAGATGTTCTTTCTCATCTAAAACTCATCACTTCCTTACCATTGAATTAAAAAACGCATTTAGGAAATTAGTGTGTGGCTTTCTTCAACTCATTCCACATAGAGCTACTCATCAGCAGTACAGCAGCCAGGAACTGGCACACAGCTACAAGTGTATAGCAGCCTATTGTGGCTCCATCACTTATACAAAGAGGTCAGGGATGATGGAGTCTGAAATGCAAAAGGTGTAGGGCACTTTGCATCTGCGAGGAAAGGATCAAAACAAATCTCCTTTATCTAATGCAGAACCTATTACTGAATCAAATGTGGGGACGTGAAGGGTCCAAGTGTGCTTTTAATAATCTGTGTTACAAACAGACCGTAATCTGCACAATTAAGCTTCTTGGAGTTGGCAGGATTTTGTGCAGTTGGCAGTTTTCCCCTTGAATAAAGGTCAAAAAGAGGGGAATCAATTAACTGATGAATACCATTTTAAAGGTATTATATGATTCCATTGAACATTAGAAATATTTTCTTCATTGGGCTAGTGGCACTAGGGAAAAGCGAGTTCTGTGTCCTAATTTAAAAGCTTACCTTTTTCAAGAGTAGGGACAGGCTGCACAATAAATGAAGGAGGAAAAAGGAATAGGAAACCTCCCTCTGTCACTGTGTAGGTGGGAGCTGGGTTGTCAGCATGTATCTGATTGTAGCACGCTGTGGATCAGGCCCTGGGGAGCACCGCTCATGTGTTACCTTAGAGTTGCCCTTAATAGCAATCCCTGACTGTTTTCTAGGTTACTGTTAATGTTTCCGGACCCCTGGGAGAAATGGTGGGGACTGTGCTTACTCCTTCCTGGGTGGACATCTTGCTATCCAGAATTTGATTTCTCCAATAAAAATGAGTATCCTCTTTCTTGCATGGAGATAAGAGTATATGTAGTTCTACCCAAATGGGTGGTGTAGGGCTGCTCTCCCAGTAGTATAGCCAGTTTTCATGATTACGATGATGCGAAAGTGTTTTCATTTGAAGAGGAAAATGCTTGAATAGTTTTCTCATCCCTCGCCCCTCCTCCTGGCAAGCAAACACACTGTTGGGGCACTGGGTTTATCACAGGCCAAAGGGGGAATTCTCTTAGGAGCCTCTTGTTGAAATGTTAGCAACACATCACTGAGCAGTTCTAAAGACCTGAGGAAGCCTCAAATTTCTCTGAATTTTCCCACCACCAGCCTTGAATATAGTTGCCTCTTTGGCCTTGCAAATCTTGGGAGAACATCAAGGAATGTGCTTACAGCTACCCTAGTGTGCTCATCAGCTCAGGGGCAGCCCCTTGGGATGGGAAGGAAAGTTGATTGGAGAAAGAAACCACCTATGTACTAATTTTTTTGTTTCCCATAGTTATTTTTCGTCACTTGTTCTACTTCATAAAATACACTTAAGGGAAAGGCGTTATTTGCCAGAATCTTTTCTGGGAGAGTGAGCTGGAGAAGCTGTGCTGCCTTTGCTGCGCAGATTCTCAGATCCCTCAAAAGCCTCTGTCCAGCTGTCTCGCTCTTGCTGCCACTGTGTGGTGTGGTTTGACTTCCTTCATCTTTTGTGTGTTGCCGTTACAGTGTAAAATTGGGGGGGAAATAATTTTTCTCCATTTACACTTGACTGTTTCTGGTCAAATTAATTCTACCGCCATTTAGTTGGAGAGAGGCTTGGAGAATTATGGAGGGATGCAGGGGAGGAGAGGCGGATTTCTTTTGCGTGTCTGGAAGTCAAACATGGTCTGACCAAAATATCCTTTTCTTCCCCCCACCTTTTTTTATCTGTTCTATTTTTACTTAGGTGCTGAAGTTAAGTGTTTGCTGAATATTATTTCAAATGACAGTTTAACTTACTATTCATGTAAATTAATTAACTTACTATTAATATATTTTCCCTGCATTGTTAAAATGAAACTTTATTCCTGCTCAGCTACCCACACTGTAAGCAAGAATGTATATTTGATATGTAGAATATATTTTTGTTAAATCACAGAATGGTTTAAGAATTAAAGTAGAAGAAAGATGAGGAAAAAACACTCAGAGCTGTAATCAAACACCCATTCCAATGGCTGAAACATGTTATTACATCTTTTAGCTGATTTATCATACCCAAAGAGATTTCATGATAATTCTCAGTATTAAAACAAGGGGAATAGAGGAACATTTCAATAACAATGATTGTTGTTTGGAGAATGCCAATCATGTCTAGGAGTGTTATTTACATCAGACAATATGTAGATATTGTGCCTCCAAGCCTGTTCCTATTTGGTTTTGTTCTTTGACTTACACAAATGAATGTTAAGAAATGTTGACAACAAGGTTCAATAGCTAAATACAATAATGGGGGTCCTGCTGACTTCCTTTTGGGAGGAGAGAAATCTTTATCACATAAGTAATGCAATCTGATGTAGAGATAAATGCAGCTATAAATGTCTGAGCTATCTTTGGTATGAAAGGTGGGGAGAAATTGAATCCGTGTACTAATTTTAATTTGTATTCACACATCAGTTATAGCTAATTTGGAAACAATTAAAAGGAAGGAATGAGAAAACCAGATGTGGAGCAGTGAAATGTGTTACAGAGAAGCAGGCTTCACTTTGTGTTATTTTCTAACATGCAGGTTTTTTGCTGGTGTCTGTCACAAATCCTAAAATACCATTACAGAGTTAGCAGATGGTTCCCAAGTATTCATACCTGATAAAGCCTCCTGGGTGATCAAGCACTGAAAAATCAATATATTTTTCAACTTTCAATGGCTAGCTATTCAGTTTCATTACATCTCGCTATTCCTCCATGGCTACTGTGATATGGGCACTTACTTCACCATTGCATTAAGCTCTAATCTCCAGGCCGGCTGATACAGGCAGTTAATGAATAGCTAGAGCACCACCTCAGTATGCTTCACAATTCTTCTGATCTCAGTAGGATGTTTCGGGTACTGTGATCTTGTGTTTAGTAACACCCCAGTTCTTCCCCTTCTTTTTTTCCCCACACATGCACAGACACCCCTCTCCAGCTGTCACCTCCCTGAGCTCTGAAAGGAAGATTCAGTAAATACACATTTTAGCAGAAATATTTTGCTGTGACATTTGGCTCTTCTAAATAAACAATATTAGCAAGTTGCAGTAAGTCAGATCCATGCCCCCTGGGTGACCATATAAATCACATTCTTAAATCTATCATTTTCAATAAAGCCACAACTAGAGATAGGTCTTTAAAATGTCCTGCTTCTGTCTCCAGATTATCTACATCCCCCACAAAATAGCTACGCTCTCTGACTGACTGTTAATGCTTTCTTTAAATCATGTTTCTTTCTCCTTCTCCTCACTTAAGGTTGCAGTACTTGCCATGCACTCTGGCCTTGATCAGTAGCTAGATTTCTAGCATGGGGCATCTCTTTATACTCCAATTTACATGAAAAAGTGCAAGTAAAATGCTAGTGAATGCATCAAGTATGTGCATGCACATGGGTGCCCTCAGAAACTGCAGTATCCTATATATTTTAATTTTGCATTGGTATTAAATTTAGTATTAAAGATTTCACTGAATTTTGCTATTACAGTTTATTTGAGGTTGTGTGGGGGGGTTGTCATTGTTTTTACACCTCAGGCAAAGTCCAATGGAACAGACCAGGCTTATTTTACATGCACTCAGGCACCATGACATCAGTGAGCCTGGGGCATCCAGAAAACCTATTGAGTCTGATTAAGGCATATCTTAAATTTCAGACATAGGTCTTGATTCGGTCAAACATGCTGGAGATCAGAACCTGTTTGTTGGAAATGGAAGCATAAACATAAACCACATGAATATTTCCTCTTTCTTAGCCATATGAAGAGTGAGAGCAAATCTTTGTGTGCCATGGCTGTGTATGGAAAAGATTGATGCTAATTAATAAGGGCTCTTCTATCATCAGTGTTTGCACATATAAGCTCATAGGCGGTCAGTATCATCACTGCTGCCCCCCCAGAGACCCTTCTTCCCAAAGCAGTTAACACAGCAGCAGGAGGAGGCCAGGGCTCCAAGCTGTCAAATGATACACACGCCTGAACAGCTATGGCTCCACTTTGTTAACAGCAGCACTCTCCTTTTATGGTGTCCTCTCTGATGTCTTGATGTCTTGAAATGGATACTTGTTGCATGGTTTTTCATGCGTTGATTCCTGTCCATTGGAATGCCCTGGGTCCAAACTCAGCATGCTGTCTTCTGGCTTGATTCCTTGCTTTTGTTGCCAAAATGTGGCTTTAAAAATTGTTAGGTTGGTGGGAATTTGTCGCTAAAGTAATTACAAATTTTTGACCACCTGAGTCCTTGTTTGACATGGGCTGCAGGTATTCAGCCTGTGTTGCCTGACCATGGGAACCAAATAACTTTGGAGGAAAAGACCTGTGTCATCTGCGGGCAGTTTTATTAACATCTAAAGCACACTATTGTGTCATGTAGGACCCGAGTCCACACTAGAGCCCTTTCATTACCCTGCTACATGGCTGGATTTATGCTGGTGGAAGTCCCAGCTAAAAAAGCTTTTGTACAATGATTAATTGACCTTAACAAGTTTAAGGATGCTTATTTGCACACAGTTATGAAGTGTTGCAATATGTCACAAATGAGAGCAGCTTCTATTATAAACATAATGGCATAAACAGTGAAAGCTGGTTATATTTCCTTAAAAGTTCATTGCAGGGAAATGGGGAAGCTTGAGAAGCTAAACAAATCCAGGCAATAATGGAAATGTAGCATGAAATTACTTCTGTAAACAACAGCCATTCATTATTTGAACATTTTTCATAAGAGAGTCAGCAGACGAGTGTTGATGTTAAAGGGTGTGTGTGGAGGGGGAGGAGGAAAGGGGGAGATTATGAATTTCAGAAGAAATCTTCCACAGTTTTACAGACAGACATACATCTGTTTAAAAAAAGAGGTATGTAAAGCACTGATTGATCCCTGAATATTAACAATCGATGCCATTTTCTTCATTAACTTCTGAGTGGAGCACAAAGAAAGGTATATTTGATTTAAGGGGAAGAGAAGGGAGCACTATTTAATGTTGATTTGGTGTAGTGAATAACCCCAGAGAGAAATGTAAATACCAGACTCCAATAACATGACAGCACACTAATCATATTTACAAACGATATTAAATCTGTCCATTGTGCTTGCCTGGCTGCGGATTGGCCCGACTGTAATTGTCACTGTAACCAGCGCTGGCTTGTGGGAGAATTTAACTGCAGTGATATAAGGTGAGTGCTAGGCTTATTATTACTTTATTATTACCCGGTTTATGTTTATTAAAACAATTTGTCATGCAGAACAGGAATGGGAGAATGGGAACATTAAATCGTGCTGTACTCAACCTGAAGAAATGAGTTACAATAAAATTAATGGCAGGCAGGCCACAGCTGACACTTGTAGCCGTGTGGAGCAGCTACACACTGGTTCGTTTCATTTGCTGATCGTTTCTTGTTAGGGTCACGCCATTAAACTTACATATTGAGAACTACTGAAAATCTGAGGCAATGAAGGTAAAGTTTATGAAGCAAAAGTGGGATTTTTTTCTGCTGCTAATGCATTCCTTTCAATTATTACAGAAATCAGGAATGCAGATTGAAAGTTTAAATCATACTGAGTTATTAAAGACGTGTGTTGGAGTGAATGTCCTTCAATTTTACAGAGGCTTAGAGAACTGAGAAAGAGCTGAGTTTAGGCTAAAGTGAGACCATTCTCTAAAGGCTTTGAGCAAAGAGAACAGCGAGAATAGTGGTCATGAAAGGTCTCATAACAAGTTTAATAAAAGCTGCTTTATTTTCTTTCCCTGGAACTCAAGGGGTCCTTATTTGATATCTTCAAATTTATTTCAGCCCAAATCTTCATTATTTTAAAGTAGAGGCAGGAGGCAATGGCCATGGGAATAGCATTGAGTCTCTTGGAATTCAGCAAAGAGGCACAGTAACATAAACCCCTCTTGTGACACAATTACGGAAAAAATTAAAAGTGTCAGGCTCTATGTACTTTAGCTGCATAGAAGAAATCTGGCCTCCTGATGAAACATCTTTGTACATGAAAAAGTAATACCCTGCCCTTGTTTCCCATTATACAACAATGTTAAGAAGTCTTCTGGGGTGATTATTAGGGATTTGGTGAAGCACAATAAATGCTGAAAATTAAATCTGAGCACTAGCAATTAGTATTGGGGGAGGAAGAGCACCTTTTTCTTTTTTCTTCTTCTTCTTTTTAAAAGGTATTTATTAATGAAGCTATATAAAGAAAAACCAGCTGACTGCTGAAGTTAGGGAATGTGAACCTTTCATTTCTAGCAGTTTTATACTTCTGTAAGTTCTATAAGGTCCGTGGGGTAATTCTTGATTTATACCACTGTGAGCAAGTAGAAAATCAGGCTGTCTCTGTGGGATTTTTTTTTCCTCATTTTCCTTTTTTAAACTAAGATAATTTTTTAAGTCTTAGAGAAAGCCTCCAAAGGGGGAATTTAGCCACACATTCTCTTCTCATGTTGCCAATCTTAAGGGCTGGACCAACCATCCCAGAGCTCAGCACCCAATCAGTGCGACAGAACCCCAGAATGGGAGCTGAACTCTCTAGAAAATCCAGTTTGGTGAAATGAGTGAAGATATTTAAAAGATCTTCTTTTAGAAAACTGCTTTTTCCTTTGGGTTTTCCAGTAAGGGGAATGTTGTGTGTTTTTCTTGAAGAAGGAGCTTCACATTCACTCTCAGTGTTAAAGCCACTGTAACGGCAAAGGCTGCTCCAAACTTGAAAAAAAACTATGAAAAAAAAAATTGCCTGTCCTTACGTAGCACCTCCTCACAAGCTGATCACCTCCTTGAAATAACAGCCAGTTCTCTGAGAGGACCAGGAGGTGTCTTTGTGAATATAAAAGGAGAGACCAAAGGCCTTGACTCACTTGGTGAGGTCTGATTCAGTAAGCATAATCCACTGTGATGGCAAGTGGTGGACCTGTGTCTTTGCAGGCTTAGTGGCTTGTGGGGTGGTTTCCATCTGCCTTTTTGATGCAGTACTGCAGTTGCAAATAAAAGTGGTTTAGAAAAATAGAAAAATCACTGAGGGAATAATTCTTTCTGTGACAGCAGTCTCCATGGTTTGTAGGCCCCATCTGAGGGATGAAGATGTGAGGAGGCATAGGTCTGGGGGCTTGGATAGTCTAAGTGTGGACAGCCACTTGCTATAGTGGTGGGTGCCGACAGCAGACACCCATATATTGCTGGCTTTGAGTCCTTTCTGTGCTCTCTTTTACATTCATTGAAAAGAAAACACTTTTTATTAAAACACGTTGACCTGTGTGACTTTCTAAATAGGTTTTTGAATGTTACAGCAGAGCTCTGACCCAGCATTTTTAAAAGCAGGATTTTAACATAATCTTCCATCTCCATTTGTATTTTTTAACAGCCAGTAAACTTGGGGAGGAACCAGTTAGTCCTTTATTCCCTTATGTGTAAAACTCATGAACTTTAAGTAACACACACATTATAAGTGTCTTGCTGAATTGCAGTCCTTGTTATATGTGCAAACATCCCTTTGACATGAAGGACAAGGATAGAGTATAGAATTTTGAGTCATATTTATCACTTGGATTATTAATAATGATAACATTTGGCATCTTTATGGCACTTTACATTTTCAAAATGCTGCATAAACATTAACTAAATGGTAGTTAAGTGTGCATAAATGTTATTCAGAGCCATTACTCTCTACCATGCTAACACAGCCGCTGTGAGTCTGCACTGAAACGTGTGTACTGCTGCTTGCTGGAAAATCTTTACTGCTCGTGTATCAGCTTTCCTGGAAGAACCAGACTGACCATTTTTCATTTTGTTTCACCTGCACCTGAAGGCTTTTGTCCATATTATGGATTAATGGTCTGCAAAATTTCAGTTTATTGGGGAAAAAGAAGTTGTTGATTTTACTTGCAGGGGCATAAAAACAAATAAAAATAAAGTAGAGGGCTCAGAAACCAAAACACTACTCTTCTTTTAAATCACATTTTTGTTTGGTTCTTACCATGGCCATGCATTTTAATGCTCTGTTTCCTGGCTGTGGGGCCTGCTTCTCCTGCACCACATCTGTTCAGAGGCTGGATGCTCACAGGGCTGCATGCCCAGGGACCAGCCTGACTGTTCAGAGCCACCTAATATGTGCATGCATCAGTATTGCCAAACAAGGTGGTAGTCATTGTCCATTGAATAGGGACTCTGCAAGGTCCTTCTATGACACATTGTTTTCCAGTGATGCATCTGCATTATGTTTATCTCTCACTCCCAATTTGCAACATTCTTTTCTGTAGCCACTCTAGCTTCTATTGCAGTAATTCTTTTTTCTTGCTTTAGTGCCTTTCTGCTATTTCAGTGAAACAGAGAGTGGAGAATATTTTAGAAGCATTGTGCATCCGTGTCAGTAGCCATGGTAAATTTGTACCTGAAAACAGTTAACTGTGTACCCCCATCAAAAAAGAGCAGAAACCAAGGGAAATGTCAAATAGCCATTTTCATGCCAGATTGCATTGATGTAATCCATGAGCAAGTGAATAATTCCACTGTTACTTAATTAAAAGTTCTAAGACCTTATGTGTTTGACCTTGTTCTTTAGCTGAACACATAAAAGCAAAATGGCTTGCTACCTTAATCTCACTTCATGCCATTGCTCTCTGATGAGAGAATCCTCTTGATACCTCTGATTTGTCATTGAAGTGGAGGGAAAGGCTATGTGCACTACTTGCTCCTATCTTTTGCAGTGAGTCTGCCCTGACAAACTTTCTCTTACTATCTTTAGTCTTCCCCCTGGAGCATCTAGCACATCAGGACAAGAGGGATCTCAGCCCCACAGCTTCATTTGTACCTGTTAACTGTAACTACTGATGTCGTTTACAAGAATAAACCCTTAAAGCCAGCCCAAGGTAGACAAAGAAAGAACAGTCGAGTAATTCCCTTTGGACAGCAGAGATTGGTGTTTAAGTTATTGAAAATCTGTGTAACTCATTTTCTCTTTTGTCATACTTAAAAAATCCATGAAGTTTGGCTGAGTGCAAACAATAAGCTTTTATAGTTGCTGCCCTTCTTCATAAATGTGTAATCTTCTGGGACCATCAGAAAAGCTTTGGTACAACAAATTAAGTGTCTCTAAACTTTCCTGTGTCTCCTTGGACATTTTGTAGACCTGCAAATATAAAGCAGTAATCAATATAATGCTGCTCTAATACTTCAAGACAAACTGGCAGCTCTCAAGCCAGAGCAGGGCACAGCTATCTCACAGCTGGACGTGATCCCTGCCATGGCTGCAGCGGAATAGTGCCCCTTGGCTGGCATGGGGAAAGCCACTTACAAGAGAACATTGGTTGCAAACTGTGGGAACAGTTAGATACATGCACTAATTATCTTACAAACATGCTTTCTGTCCTATCACCAACTTCTGCATTTAGGCATCAAGAGTCTGTAAGGTGTGCTTGAAGTTTGTGCTGTTCTGCAGGTCATGGTGTTTTGTGATCTCCTCTTCCCTTCATGTATTCATGTGTGAACATTTCCCTTACAAGCCCATTCTACTGTAGCTGACAGGGTGATTTGAATATTCCCTCTCTCCTCTTTGTTTTAGCATGGTAAGTTGGTTTAACAATTCTCTCTTAGTGTATCCTTTCTCTCTGAGAGAATTGTATTATTTTTCTTTGTGGTGAGGCACATTGTATCCAATTACAGAACATGTGCTCTTTCATATCTTGTCAATGGAACAACATCGTCAATTTAATGGCTTCAGCAGGGAATATTCAGCATGGGCCAGAGAGGGTGAGAATTATGGTTGTATTTTATGTCTCATTATTAAGGAGTAAATATTTGCATTCTCACCCTAACTTAGTGAGGATTATACTTGAATCAAAAAAGGCCTTTTCACCAGCTGGCAAAGCGCAGCTCAAGGTGGAGTGGAGTGGGTGAAGGTATAGCGTTTACTACCACCACCAGCTCATCTCTTGTCTTTTGAGCCATCTCCTCTCCCTGGTGAGCTGCGAATGGATTTGTGCTGTCACTCATGCATAATGGATGTATGCAGTAGTTCAGATGGGCAGTGCTGCTGACTGGGCTCCCAGCTATGCTAATGAAGCACCTAAAGGTGCAGCAAGCTCAGCTGGACCAGAAAGTCTGACCACGTTTTAGCTGTGGAAACAGCTTGTAAACTGTACCTATGTGCTATGGTGAACTCCACCTCCTGGTGCAGAAGCTGTAATCTTCTGACTTCTGGGCACTCCCTCAGGATGAGATGGCAACCTGATGCCTATCATTTATGGAGCCAAATGGCCCAGTTCTTTGCTGAGATGATGGAAAAAATGGAAGGGTTTTTTGCAGGTAAAAAAATTCCCCTAACTTCTAGTCCATTTCTGACGGCTAATTATTTTTATGACAAGGAAGGCTCTTTTCTCAAGCATGGCCTGTTCCAAAGCCCATTTACATCAGCCTTAAAGCTTGCCACTGACCTAATGGCTTTTGGATCTGGCCCATAGTCTCCTTATCTTCCTACATATTACTGGCACACCTTTAACCTTAGGTCTTGCTTTCTGTGGAGCTCTTTAGGTCAAGCTCTATCTCATTGATGTGCTCAGGCTTAAATTGATTCAAAGAGAAACTGACTGTTTCTCTGAAGAAGTGGTCATTTTTCTTAAGCAGCTTCTATTTTTAGATAAAACGCCTTGAGGCAGCAAGCAGCATTGGTGCCTGGCTGGTAGGAGTTGGAGTGTTCTTTGTCTCAAACCCCTTTAGGGCACGCTACATGGGATACCCCACCACTTCCATCAGTGGTGACAGGAAAAGCCTAAGATTTTTTTTCATTCTATTAATTAAAAGAGAAATAACAGGGTTCAAACTTGATGTAAGTTTTCAGTTGAGTAGGTGCTAAATAACAAGGCCTTCAAGAAATCTGGAGCGGGGCTTTTAACAAGAGCATGTGGTGACAGGACAGGGGAGTATGGTTTTAAATTGAAAGAGGGTAGATTTAGATTAGGTATTAAGGAGAAATTCTTCCCTGTGAGGGTGGTGAAGCACTGGCACAGGTTGCCCAGAGAAGCTGTGACTGCCCCATCCCTGACAGTGTTCAAGGCCAGGTTGGACAGGGCTTGGAGCAACTTGGTCTAGTGGAAGATGTACCTGCCTATGTCAGGGGGTTGGAACTGGGTGATCTTTAAGGTCCCTTCCAACCCAAACTATTCTGTGATTCTTCCTTAAAAGCTTTTAAGTACATATCTTCTTTTCCAATGAAGACTTTGTTGCTTGAATGACAAATGTACGACAGTTGTCTTAAACACTCTGTATGTAATTACAAGATTGGTTTAACTGTTTGGGCAAACTTCTCCAGTATCTTTTGAGGGGCTGGTATGCCCAGTTTCTAGAATCCCAAACAGGCCCTCTGCCAGGTGTGAGCTCAAGCCACTGCAGTTCATTTCCTCCCTTCTTCTACTTTCTAGATTTTCACTTTTTTCCTGCACATGTTGGTGTTTGTGGAATTATTCAGTTAAATGTAATACAGATACACACACTGGAAAACGGAGTAATTGCAGTTACAAAAAAAAAAGTTATTGTGCTAAACATAGGCCTAATTCTCCTCACGCAATCCCTGAGCAGTTGTAGAGGAGAGTTGTAGTTAGAGGAGCTAACAGTTTCTCTGAAGTCAGGAAAGACTGAACACCTGTATTCACAATTATGCTTAAGAAATGTGATATCTTGTTCAAAGCCTAGTGGACACTACTGGGTCTAAGGAGTAATGTCCACTACAGGCCAATTCTTCCAAAACTGTCCACAGCAATATTTCATGTAAGCTCCTCCAAAACATTTGCTATTGGTCATTGGTAGAGAAAAGATACATATCTATACCCAGAGCAACAGCCCCTTTGTTTTTTAATTGCTTATTAAATTAATATATATAAAGAAGCATAAAAGAAAAAAACAATAGAGTGAAAGTAATACTGGTGACAGATTTCTGTCAGTAGCTGACCTTCTTGTGAGATGGAGTCATGGCTCAAAGTGCCTGTATGATACCAATGTGATTAGGCTGTTTTGTTGGGCAGTGCCGTCACTTGATTATTCTGTGAGAAATTTCAGAAATACAGTTGCTTTATGAGCCTGACTTCTATGATGATAAATTTCCAAAAGCAAAAATGTGAATTTAAATTATTCGTATTCATGTAAGCGTGGTAGAGATTTTTGGAATTGCTGCGGCAAGTTATGGATGATGCATGAAATGAAAAAATCCCTGCCCAGTGCACAAGGAATACAAAAAGGGCTCTGCAACCAGCACTGTGCTATGCTGTGCTATGGGATGTGTGCTCCCTGGGGAGAGGTGGGAGAGGTGTTTGTATTTTTGAAAAGCACCCATCCATCAGCCTATGCACAAAAGTAAACAAAGGCCAGAAGGAGCGAAGACAAATGGAAATACCCCCTGCCATGCAGGAGCAACTACAGCATGAAGCCTGTGCACTGCTTCTTGCAGCTGGCTGAGTCCTGCAGGAGTGGGACAGATTCTGCTCATCCGCAGGGTACCTGGAGCAGATCTTCAGCTGATGTAAAGATCTACTGAAGCTAGTTTCAACTGCTCATATAGATCTTTGTGGTGCAAAAAGGAACGGGGCCAACTTCTGCGGAGTCTCAATCTTGTGCTACCTGAGAATGGTATGAGACAAATAGGAGAATACTGACAAATAGGTGATAGTGTCTCATTTGCTTCTAGTCTGAAGCTGATCATGTAAAATAGTGGGCATCCAGGAAAGGAACTGTCTGAACAAATACCTGCAGATATTTTTTTCAAAATTGATGTCCAGCATTAGGATCTGCCCAGTCTTCTAGTGTGCAGGAAAATAGTGATTGCTCTTCTGGGACTGCACTCAGCATTACCTTCCGTCTTCCAGATCTGAGTCTTGTACTTCAGCCACTTATTTGATTGCACTCTTAACTTGAATAGATGATATCTCCAAACGCTGAGTATGATCTGACTTTATCTTCCAAGAAGGTTCAGATTTCACATCTTTTCTAACTGTCTAATGAAATCTTATGCATGCGCACATATTTTTTTGGTTGAATATGAGTATGTATGATATAGCCTTAAATAATTCCAGTCTGTTAAACATCTTGTGAAGTTCTTTAGTATCTACTGCATTGTATTTATTTGATAAATTTTGCACAATTTTAAGACATCTTTATTTTTTGTTTTAGACAGATCCTATATAGGCCTTCATGTCTCACTGTGTTATATAGGGACAGTTGGACTAGATTATCATTGTAGGTCCCTTACACCTGAAACTGTACTATTCCATATTAGGGTGTGGCCACCGTGACACCAAATAACACTTGGGTTTTGCCCTTAGTGCTGAATACTTGGTACAAATTATGTGCATGTTTGGTTTGTGCCCCTGGATTTCAATGTCTTTTTTCAGAATGTGCTAATTCATTCCTAGTCTTGCAGTGCAATTTGTTGAAAACTTCATGCTGTGTAAATAGGTTAAGACATACGACCAAAATCTCTGTTTTATCATAATCTTTGCCTTCAGTATAGCTTTGTTTTCCAGTATCCTGTTTAGTAAGATACATTTTTTGGTTTTTTTTCTCTCCCCTCATATTGTGCCTAGGATGAATTGTTTAGTAAACAGCTCCTTCTGATCACCTGTAGGTCTTTGCTGAACATGGGAGTATGAGTGCTTCCACACTTCCTGCAAACCAACTTGATAATTTCTCATGGTAGAACAGAAAGGTTAAAGAAACCTCATTTGTGTTTTGATGGCATTAACGGAGATATTACCCTAGTATTCCAAACGTGAAGTCTAGATTTCTCCTTATCTTGAGCTAGATTTTTATGCGGATTAAAAACACACTAAGAGTTAGAAGCCTGATATAGTGGTTGGGCTGAAGTCTATGAGCTGTGAGCAGCAGCATGCAGCTGCTTAGGTACTACATTTATGATTAGCTGTGCCTCGTTGTTTTACTGCTTGCTAACATTTTCTCTTGGATAAAACAGATTTTACTAGTTCTGCAAATATCCAGGCCTATTCCCACAACTTTGCGTTGACCTGTCATGTATATCACGGTGTTCTGCCTTAGCTCATCTGCTCAAGCTTTCAATCTCTGTGGGTCAAGCGCACTTCCCTTATTAATAGTGTCATCTGGCAACTGGTTTTATAGTCTTTTCTGGCATGCATGCAGTGGTCATATTAGCCCGTATAAAAGGTTTCTGAAGCTGCCGCAGCAAAGGGAGCCAAAGCTGTAGGTCAGAAGCAGCATCTCATCCCTGTTGCAGAGGGATCTACCAAGTCTGCCAGCTTTAGGCTACTTTCATCTTCCAACTGAAAACCCATAGCTTATGCTTTTTCTGTTGGCATTTCAGGATGATGTTTTTTTCTAGCAGTGTCTGTTCCTTCATACGTTTCCTTGGGTGGCAGCCTGCTGGGTACGGGTGTATCATGTACAGAGACTGGCTTGTGATCATTAGGGATTGAATACTTCAGAATGTGTTGCACTTACCTGAGCTCATCCGTGGTACTTCGTGGCACTGAACACGTCTCTGGTGTCTGCAGAATGGGCTCAGCAGTACTGTGCAACACCAGTGGACTGGTGAAATCTGAAGAGGCACTACAGGGGTGCTGGATATGGACTATCAAAAGGAGCGTGACCAGCAGGTCGAAGGAGGTGGTCCTGCCCCTCTACTCTGCTCTCGTGAGACCTCACTTGGAGTATTGTGTGCAGTTCTGGTGTCCTCAACATAAAAAGGACATGGAACTGTTGGAACAAGTCCAGAGGAGGGCCACGAGGATGATCAGGGGACTGGAGCACCTCCTGTATGAAGATAGGCTGAGAAAGTTGGGGCTGTTCAGCTTGGAGAAGAGAAGGCTGCATGGAGACCTCATAGCAGCCTTCCAGTATCTGAAGGGGGCCTACAAGGATGCTGGGGATGGACTCTTCATCAGGGACTGTAGTGACAGGACAAGGGGTAATGGGTTAAAACTTAAACAGGGGAAGTTTAGATTGGGTATAAGGAGGAGGTTCTTTACTGTAAGGGTGGTGAGAGACTGGAATGGGTTTCCCAAGGAAGTTGTGAATGCTCCATCTCTGGCGATGTTCAAGGCCAGGTTGGACAGAGCCTTGGGTGACGTGGTTTAGTGTGAGGTGTCCCTGCCCATGGCAGGGGGATTGGAACTTAATTAATTAATTAATCTTAAGCTCCTTTCCAACCCTAACTATTCTATGATTCTATGATTCTATGATTGTATTCATCAGGGACTGTAGTGACAGGACAAGGGGTAACGGGTTCAAACTTAAGCAGGGGAAGTTTAGATTGGATATAAGGAAGAAATTCTTTACTGTTAGGGTGGTGAGGCACTGGAATGGGTTGCCCAGGGAGGTTGTGAATGCTTCATCCCTGGTGGTGTTCAAGGCCAGGTTGGACAGAGCCTTGAGTGACATGGTTTAGTGTGGGGTGTCCCTGCCCATGGCAGGGGGGTTGGAACTAGATGATCTTAAGCTCCTTTCCAACCCTAACTATTCTATGATTCTATAGCTGATCAGTTAAGTTTGACACCAGTGCAGAGATTTTTTTGCAGTTGCTGTGTGTGCATTATCTCCTGGACCTGTTTTTCACCTGCTTTGTGCAGGAGTAAATTGCCTATCCCTCTGCCCACTGCATGTGCCTTAGCATGGTTTTCACTGACTGCTTTCTCAGAGCACTCAGAGCTCTTAAGGATTAGTTAGGAGAGCGGCCATCTCATAGCAGTTCATTTTTATAGGCCTATGAAAATTCAGGCCATGAAATAGTTAATTAGAAAGTCTCCAGTTACCAACTGAATTTATTTTGCAAAAAGTTACATTTATTCTTCTCAGCAAGAGAGAAAAAAAAAAAAAAGGCATTTCAAATCATTTTGAAGTTCCATTCCTTCATTCATTAGGAGACTTAGCTTGCAAAATCCTAATTAAAAAGAACATTTTGTGTTAATGAAAATGTTCTAATTTTTTACCTTATTAAGTTAGTTAAATTTTTTCCAGAGCATTCAGCAAGAAGAGGCCTCCTTAACGGCTTTGTTCATGTTTATATTCTTTGATGGCAAAATTTGTGAGACAAAAGAGAGCTAAACTCATTCCGTAGTGCCCTCCAGTTAACTGTTCAGTTGAAAAATGACCTTCATAACTAAGTCCCTTGCCTTTTCATCGATACCAAGGAGTTACAACTCTAACCTACAGTTGAGAAGGTGGCTTCAGTCTGGTAAACCATCAGAAATTGCATGAGCACCCTGTGGAGTGTAGATATTTATAGATATCTAAGAGGAGTACAGATAACTGAATAATTTGAATCTGAATTCTGAAACAGCCTAGGGCTTTTCTGCTGGCTTTCAAGTCCAGTATCCTCTTGCATGACATTTAGTCATTAAAAGCTGAAGTTTATTTCAGTACCTAATCATTCTGCGTCAGACACAATACTATTGCAAGCTGGAGATCACAGGAGGTGCACATAGGTTCCCACTACAGTACAATACGGAGAAAGACAGCGCTTTTTGGATGTCTTCAAAATAGCTGTACTGTATATGAGGTTATGTTAACTGTGAAACACATTCATTTATGCAGTCTTAAGATTCAAGACAGAGCTCTGTTGGTGTAAATCAGAGTGACTATAAGTCAGTCATGCTGAGCTGAGGTATGCTTACAGAGAACTCAACCCTTAAAGAATTTTGCACCTCTGGTTTTGTTGCCTTCATTTTGCCACTAATCTAGCTCTGGTGGTGTGGATTTTAACATTCAAAATCTCTCTATAGGCAGAAATGGCTATAAAATTCTTTACATACTTACAGAGATACAGATCAGGGATGTAGAAATATTTTGGACTTGCTCCAAGCTCTGGAAAAATATTTATTAAAGTATCATGGAATCACAGAAGTGCATAGCTTGGAAGGGACCTCTAAAGGTCATACAGCCCTTCCTGCTGCTCTGATTAAGTCTGGTGCGAGCAGGAGTTGTGTCCAATGGGTTTTCACTGCCTCCAAGGATGGACTCTGCACAGCCTCTCTGTGTAACCTGCTCCTATATTTTCCACTCTCAAAGTGAAAACGCTTTCCTAATATCCATTTGGATTTTTCCAAGTTGTGACTTGTGTCCGTAGCCTCCTGTCTTATCTCCATGCATCTTCAAGACGAGTTTGACTCCGTTTCTTTGTACCGTATTAGGTTGCAGTAGACTGGCTGCCTTGGCTGCAACTGTCACCTTGGCTGCAAGGGACACTTACTCACTCATGTTCATCATGTTGTCCACCAGCTCCTCAGCATGCTTTTTTGGCAAAGCTGCTTTCTATCCTGTTGCCCATCACCTGTACTGGTATATAGGCTTACACCATCCCAGCTGCAGAAATACTTGGGGGTTTCATATTGATTCCAGTGACTCTGTATTCTCTGCGTTGAACTAATTAAGCGCTATTGTTGGATGTGCTTATACTAAGGAGAGGTGAAAAGCCTTCTTCAGCTCTTTGTGTTATTGTTGAGGATTTGCTAAAATTTAAAAGTGAGCATCCTTCTGTGATACTTTCTGCTTATTTGCTTTTTCTGATACTTAGCAGTCATATTTCATGCACACAAGTGCTTGTGAAAACTAAGTGCTGAACTGGCATGCTTAAATTTTCAGACAGAACATGCACATCAAACTGTGGGTCAGAGCAATACCATGTTATGTGTGCAGCTGCTCACAGCTAATGTTCGCAGATCAAACTTCAGATATGAAGTGTCAGGAAAGCACTGGAGACTCCTCACCATCAACCCATACAGGGAAAGAATTACACTATGAAATTGAGACTCATTTAAAGTAATGATCAAATCTGAGGAAATGGCAATCTGTATGCAGACACTGCATAAGCTGAAAAAGAAGCTAAATTCATCAGGTGAATAATCTGCCACCAATTATTCTCTCAACTCTAATATTCAGTTTTAAATATTTAGTTAGATTTCAACCTAGAATTTCAGTTTTCATTTAACATCATTAGTGACTATGTATGTGTATGTATATACGACAATGTTCTTTTCATTACATCTCCTTTGAATGCACTTTAATAGTAACATGAATTGCCTGTCTCTATTTTGGTAGATTTTTGGACACTGTATTAGCCTCTTCTCAGTGGATTTTGGTAGTTGTCTGAGTACCTCTTTGATCTGAAAGTGACCCTGCCGTGTTGAAATGTGGACTTGGCTAACTTCATGGCAGGACTCTTGGAGAATTACAAGATGGCTGTAAAGATGCACTAACCCTTTTCAGGACCTAAATTAAGCTTTAAATCAAAGCTAACTAGAATGCCACCAAAGCTTTTCCATTAAGACTGGCTTACACACCCTTGCACTGTGATGCACAGAAAACATCATAAATTTTGGACCTGGACTGAAACCCTGAAGCTCTGTCTTTACTTTCAAAGTTCATGAAATGTTTCTTCACTACCATTGAGCAATCCAGTATTTGTGTGAATTGGTTTTTGAGTGTGGAGGTAGATGCTGATCTAGAAGGCAGTTGGCACTGGACAATTATCACCAGAAACTGAATCTTGGCTCTAGTCCATCATTTTAGTTATCAGTGTGCAGGAAGTGCTGTGCCACTATTTTAAGGCAAAAACGATACAAGCATTCAAGGGGTCACTTTCTGTTAGAATATGCTCTTCTTTGTATCTGTTACATACAGAGTACTATAGCTTGAGGACAGGCCATCATTGCCTGCTTCTTTATATAACACGTAATTAAAGGCAAGGATTTTTGTGGTTTGTAAACCAAACGTGGGGTTTTTTTCTTTTTTCTTTAGTCTGTGGTATTCCTCACTGAAGCTAGTGGTGGGGAGCCACACAAGCAATGAAGGGAGACATTTCTCTCATGAATATAAGACCTGCTTAGTCATAAATGGGTGCTTGAGAAGGGTGTGAGAGAAGCTTTACGATTATTAGCAGCCTGGGGCAGTATCAGCATGTGACCTTTGGCACCAGATTGCAGTGGCTTTTCAGAATGAAACTGGACAAGGAGCCTAGCAAAGAGTCTGAGCTGGTGTTCACAGGGGAAAGGAGAAGCAATTAGCCAGGCCCCATAGCGAAACAGGTGGATAGGGCAGTTTACCTGAGCTCCCTGCTCTCAGAGGACAAGAGGGCCTGGCTCATTCAGGAAGATGCTTATCAATAACGTCTCAGGCTGAGCTTGAATGCAGAATTTCCTGGAGCTCCATGTGCTCCTATTCAGAAATGCAGGTGTTATAACATCATTGTGAAATACCATGATGAAATAGTCCATCATACTGCCAGTGTTTGGCTTTAAAGCTAGGGCAGGAGAAGAAAGAATTGCTAATGCTCCAAGGAACAGCTTGTCAGCCTGCGGGCCTCACATGTGCCAGCTGGATTCAAGTCAAGTCTGAATTTGATCCACTAATGAAACATCATCCTCCAAAAACTACTGGCTGAAGGTGGCAGACCTCTGGAGACCTGAAGGGTTGATTGGAAAGTTGACTCCATCTTAACTATATGATCGTGTGTATGTCAGTTATGAAAATGAGTCAGATTTTCAAGTTTTCAATTAAAAAAATTCTTAGCAAAAGCATTGGCAAAATAGCTGCATTTTCCCCTCCCCGCTGCCATCCCCATAGTGAAATGGAAACAGCTCTGTTGATGTGAACAGGCTCTAGGGTTTTAATCCAGTCTTAGCTTTGACATGGCCAACATTTTGCCCCCTGTGGCTCTTGCATTTAGTGAAATGTTTAAGAGTGAAGAATGTGACATTTCAATAAAAAAGCTGAAGGAATCTACGAATTTTCTGAGAAGTCTGGGGTCAGTTCCTATGTGATGACAGTTCTGGGCTGACGCAGACATAATACTTTTGCCTTCCAGCTGGGGGGAAAGAAGGATTTCCATTGAAGAGACATAGCTCAAAATCCATTACTCTGTCCCTAATGTGATACAGAAGTGTGTCTCAACACCAAGCTGCTTTCTGAGCTAGGGCATAGAAGAAGAGCTTTCCCCTGGAACCCACAAGGCAGTCAAAGCTCACATTAGGCAGCCTCCAGAAGGTCCCTTCTACAGCAGACTTGCAAGTGGATCCCATCTTTTCACCCCCCGTTCTTCCTTCTTTTCTCATATAAATATTTAAACAATTATTTTTTAGAGCTCTGAGAAAGCTTGATCAGTTGCTTCTATCAGAACCTGTTTTATTTGCTGAGCAACTTTCTACCACTATAGCAGTTTTTCAGCACTTTCTATTTCATTAGCATTTATTTTCCTTAGACACGTGATACTACCCACTGAAATGTAGACATCTGGGAACATAAACCTAAAAGCTGAGGTTTGCATCAGTGCTTGCCAGCCCACAGAATTTTATCACCTAACCTACCTTCACCTAAATCACAGAAAAATTACAAACCTTTTGATGCATGTAAAAAAACCCCTGAAACAGAGTTAAACTGCAAGCTTGACTGATACGAACTGATGTAAAGCATTACAATGGTGCACATCAGAGACAGATGTTTTCCTCAACTTAGTCGCATTTTTGTAGGGTGCACTACTGATTCGTTAAACCTACTGCTTGTAAAAAGATTTGAGTCTGGAGTTCAAGTTCAAATCTCCATGAGTAATTGGCGAGCTGATGGTATTATTCTCACAGGTGAAAATGGGTAATTCAAATTTTAGAAGCAGCACATCTGTTCTTTCAGCTAATTGGATATGAGTTCTACAGGAATGACCACAATAGCAACCTCAGTGTCATAACTGGAGGGACACAAATCAACAGCATAAGAGATGGCAATGTCAAGGAATTTGAAAATCTGAGCCGCAGATTCACACCAACTTGATTGATGTTGGCTTCCGCTCACAGAAAGTCTGTGACAAGATCTGAGTGTCATATCCCCTCTCATGCCCAGGTGGAAATCACGTAGCCTGAACACAAACACCTCAGAAACCCTCTGAGACGTTAGTTGTACAATGTGTTTTGTTTCTCACATCTTGCCCTGATGAAGTGTAGGGAAATTCAAAGCGTACTGCCTGGTATCAGCTCCTTAGGACAACAAGATAACCATCATACCTTTTATCTAAACAAAGTTATTAACCAAAAAACTGGCAGTTTGTCAATAGTTTAATACACCTGCAATGATTTCCCTGGCAGTTTTATAGGACATGCTATTTTTGATAGTACAAAGTTCTTTTATTTATAACCCAGTTTTATTTACTTAACAAATTTTGTATCTATTCCTCGAAACTAACATATTCACACACACAGAACTCTCTGATGGTACATTGCATAGAGTGTTTCAGTATTCATTTTTGTTGTTGTCCTATGTGACCCGTTTGAGTCATTTATTCCAGTTCACAAAGGGAATGGTGGCTCCTATGAGCAGCTCTTCAGTGCTCTGCAGGAGAACACTACCTCTTCTACCCAGCTCTGTCCATGGCTGCCCAGCATCTCTTACAGAGAGCTCTAAGCTTGCTAAAACCCTGTGAATACTAATGAATATGTTAGCTGGTGCTATACTCAGCTTTCTGGTAGAAGTCTGAACCCATTTCCTGTTTATTTTTGAATGGTCTCCTGAAGGAAAATGTATCCCCAAGTTCTTTACATCTTAATTGCATCTTATCAGCAGGCCAGCACATGCTTAAGCTGTCATTTATTGTATTTAAATGTATTGGTATCTTGTTTCAGGTAAGTAGTCTTAGACCCAATGAATGGAACTTAACTGGCATTAGAACTTCTCATTCAGGAGACTTCATTAGACACTTAAATCTATCTTAAATCTATTGCTATTCAGTACATCAGAGATGCGTTAGCAAGGGATAAAATGAAGCACGTACTCCTGTAAAAAGAAACTCTTTCCTGAATTGGCCTGACAAATTATCTTTTCATGTGTTATTGTACCCTTGTATCAAATCTTGAATTTTGCACACAGCGTTACATCATTTTCAGGATAAGAAGATGACTTCTAAATCTCTTTTTTATTCTGTATCTGGAAAACGGCTTTATTAACCTCTAGTTACTAAATTATAACGTATCTGACATGCTCTCTGGTCCTGCTTACTTTCAGTTGCTTTCCTGAAAAAGCATAATAAACTCTAAAGAACCTCAATGTGCTAGACAGACTGATAAAAGACTGGTTTTAACTATTAATCTAATAGTTTTCAGACACCTGTATTTAAAACACTGTTTATGATGTGTTTCTCATAAGGTAGCTCAGACATGACATGCAATATTAAAAGAAATATTGACACTTTAATCAAAATTTACTTCTACAAAGAATAGCCCCCAACCAGAGAGCTGTCCTTCTCCCAAGTCCTAAGCAATGCAGTGAAATCTGATCACCACAGCCCTTCAAATCTATAGAACTTAATCATATAGCAAAACAGTCAAACATAAAGTAGCTGACAAGAAACTGTGGAAGGATGTCCTATTACCTAAGGACTGTGGCCTTCCTGTTACTGCATAACTGAAATGGCAGGGAAATTCAATTGCGATGTGGTCAAATTAATGCCCACTGGAAAACAAAAGCCATGACAATATCTATGAGCAACTGAGTAAGATTAAGCAAGAGCAAATGAGTTTTTACAACTCAGAAGATATATTTTGGAGTTGTAGTGATTACCTCTCTAAAAATAGCTACTTATTGCTCAGCAGCAGCTGGGAAAGCAAGGAGAATTTTACGAATTATTAAACAAAGCATAGAAAACAGAAGAGAAAATATTTCTTCCACCGTGTAAATTGGTGGCATACCCATGTTCCAGGATCTCTCTGTGTTTTTATTACCGATCTCAAAGGGATGAAAGTAGATGCCAGTGGAGTGTGTGCAGCCCTGCATGCTGACTCTTCCTTATTTCGGACAGGCCTGTATGGACGCATTATTGGCAAACAGCTGCCTGACAGTGTCTGCAAATAGCAGTGAGCTCCGCTGGTTTGAAGTCTTGTGAGATGTCTCCAGTCAGCAGCTCAACAGCAACCTGCTTCAGTGTCTTGGAGATGTTGGGCTTTTGTGCCAGGACAACCTTCGAGTTTCCGTAAGCCTCCTCAGAGTCTCCCTCTGGGCTGGACTTCTGCCTCTGAGGATGGCAGCAGCTCCCCTGCCTGCAATAGTTCAATGGGAAATGGAGAGGCACAGCCTTGCATGGAAGCACAGTACCTTCCACCAGTCGCTCCAGGAGAGACAGCATCTATCCCTATGGATGCTGTAGAGCCATCAAATGACTTCTGGTCACCTGATGGACAGTACTCACTTCTGTCTAGGGCCAAGGCTTCATCTTGCTCAGGGAGGCATAGAATCATAGAATCATAGAATTGCTAGGGTTAGAAAGGACCTTAAGTTTATATTGTTCCAACCCTCCATTTTGAGCAGTAATGGAGATAGACCAGAAAAATCTGCAGGGTTGTTTAAATGTACTTGGTCTGATACAAGGTCTGGCTCAGGAAGGTGTTTAAATTTTTGGTTTTGAGAAGCTGAGATGGTGTAACATAATTCTTATATTCTTTCCTGAGAGCTGGCCACTATGAAAGAGGAGATACTGTGTTAATTGGATTTGCTGTTCGATCTAGCAAAACAGTTCTCCTGCCTTTAGCAACAAAGGAGGAATCAGCTTCTTAGATGTCTGGTGCATGTTTATACAGCCTGTTGACATTTTCTTCACCATCCACTCTCTCATTATTTTGTTTCAAAAGAAGGATAAGGCTGTGGTTACAGATACGCAGGTATCAGTACATCTGGGATCTCTCAGAAAGTTTATAATGTTGTGTTGCAGTGTGTGTGGCTTTGGTTCAGTTACCTGTGTCTAGACCCACTTCCCTTGTAAATTGATGATAGTCTTTTCAGTGATATGAAGAAGCCTAGTTCTTTGGCCTGCTTCAAAACAGTGGGAGTTACTCCACCTATCTCAAATGGAATAGGCCTGCAACCCCAAACTGAGGAATGATAGTAATGATGTCGTGAGGCTTAATTAATTGAAAGGAATTAATGGAAAGGAATTTGAATGGAAGGGGAGACATAACTGCGTATTATGATTATGTGGAAGAATCTTTTAGTTCAGTGTTGAACTAAAAGGGTCTGAAATGTATTCATGATCCTGAAAAAAAGCTGAAGGGTTAAAATGACCTAATTTGACATCAACTAATACACTCCAATATGCATTAAAGCAGGTAGATTATTTTTTAAACAGTACTATCCTGCTAAGTGATGCACTTGTGCTCTGATAGACTGGTTAAAGCTGTAAAGGTCATTGTTAAAATAAGTATCTTTAACAGCTGATATCTATTAAAATGAAGCACTTAGGCACCAGAAAAGACAGTTTTAAACTGTTAGGTCCCTAAATTATTTTTGTACAATCAAAATGAGACCCTTAGGGATTAGGTGGCACAGTGGGTTAACACATTACTTTTCTGGATGGAAGATTTACCATCATAACTTGCTTAAAAATACAAGTGAGCTGAGACTGCTCACTGTTCTTCAAGTGATCCACCATATGTGTTTCTAAAACATATTTTAATAAAATTGACTGTGATTTGTGAGGCAACTAGATGAAGACTTTGCCTACTTCTGCCATGCTTTGAGTGAGGGTATGTTAGGACTTGGGTTCACAATTTGGATTGTTTCTTCGATGAGCTGGCAAAGGGATAAACCATTCCTTTTTATAGCTGCCTTGACCTGAGCTTCTGAGTTGACTGTGGATGGAGGGCAGAGCATAACACATGGCATGGGATGTGTGTGTTGATGTCTTTCTGAAAGTGTCTGAAGAATAATCTGCCTTTTGAAGCTCAGTCTGTTCCCTAGCTCTTTCATGGACAAGATGTCATCACGCAGTTACTAGGTTGGACACACAGGGCTGCATGTCATCTTCCTGCTTTTGAAAAATTGTACATTTATCTTATAAAGCAAAGATGATACTTCTGTTTCCTTTCTTGTATAGTGTTAAACATCCATAGGTGAGATGCACAGTCCTGAACATTTGTTCTCCCACATCAATATGAAGGAATACTTTGTATATATTTCTTCCTTGAGTAATTTCTTAATTCATGAGGACCCAAAGAGCTTACCCTGAGAAACACTAACTGTTAACAACCTTAGGGAATGTTTCAGTGTTGCTTTTATATATGGGTTGACAATAAACCCACAAAATATTCAATGGATGCAATGCAATAAGTTTCAGGACCAATGGGACAAACCTCCATTTTTTTGTATGGTTACCTTCACCTTTTAGTGTGTATATCAGGCTACTGCCAGTTTGTCTTTCAGTACAGATGGAGGGTATTACTAAAAAATTTTTTTTGCTTTATTTTGATAAAGAATTTTTTGTTTTCATGCATTCTTGTTTTCAAAGGCAATCAGAAGAGTGCTTACTTTGTTGAGCAGAACCTTAGCAAATTGTGGGTGTCAGAAGGCAGTGGTGTCCTGCTTTTTCCAACAGCAGCTGTCTCTCTCTCAATGCTGCATGTGCGTGTGTGCACACGTGCTAAGAGAGGTTATTCTCATTTTGGCACGAAATGATCCATAATTTTCTTTTGTGCATCCTCCTCCCCAGGATTGTGTGTTGGTGCCAGCAATGTGATAAGTACATAACATCTTGACATGCAGCATCAGATTTTAGAGACTTCCCAAGTTGCAAGGTTAGTTTGACTATGTTTGTCCCATAAAAATCTCATTCATAGCTTATTTTGAGCAATTGTGTGTGAGATGGTGGGTAACTGCTTTGTTGCATTCTGCCTAAGACTGGTGCAAAGTCTCTCTGCTGTTCATTGAACGTAAGTCTGCATAATGAAGGTGTCCAACCCTCTGCAATGACTCTCCATAGGAAAAAGCTACACAGTTGTATATAAAATAAGAAATTCCTGCCGTAGAGCCATGAAGTGTATTCATAATTCTCACAGATTAACTTTAAGATGAAATATCAGTTAAATGGTTACTGTTTCATAGTAAAAATTAAATATTTCAGGAAAAAGTGACAAGGCATGGGAACAACTGGTAGAGCTGTTGCCCTTTTCTCTGACACCAGAAAGCTGGAGTGTAGAGTTTGTCAGGTTGTGTCTTTTGCACACACAGAAAAAGACAAGTTTCTTTGCAGAATTAAGTGTAACTGTCAGCATAGCAGTGGCACATCTGGGTATCTTCGTACAGATGAACATAGTGATAGTGTATTACACTAATTTAAATTGTAAGAATAAATTATTTTCCTATAAATGCCACATCAGATGATACGTTTAGATGCCACTTGGCAGTATTTTAGAGCTCTGAATAACTGGCATCCCACATTGCAGTTTCTTTTAAGCACACATTTTAGTATGTCAGGATAAGTTTTCTGGCTAATATAAAATTATTTGTATTTCACATTCTTAATTGATGCTTTTAATTGCTCTTCATATACTTTAATAGTTTTCATATAGAAAACTGCTTGCTGTGCAGTAAGCCGAATCTCCAATCTGCAGCAAAACTTGCTTGAGTCAGGTTTTTGCCAGGCTCTGTGTACCAGCCCCAAATACTAAATTATGTTGGCACTCCTACAGTAATCAAGGGAATAATTGTGAAGTCAAAGTTTGTTGTAAGGAAACCAAATTAGGAGGGGAAAACAACATTGCTTAAGAAAAATATTTAGTATGAACTAATCTTTTTGGTCTTCATCCTCCTACAGTAATGACTGTTTAAGCATGTGGTATAATTATTTAAAACATACTGCAGTTTATCCTGCGTAGATTAGAATCCTACTTTATTAGAATGCTAAAAAGCCAGTCTTCAAAGAATAAGCAAATTAAAGCTCTGTCTTGCTGTTTACAGTGCTGGGGTCAGATCACTGCTATCTACCAGCTTTAATGCAAAACAGCCATAAACCCCATTTACTCAGTTAAACAGTTAATGGCTATTTCAGTCGACAGGGGTCTTTTCATTGCCTCTCACAGTCACTCATCAGGCTATTGCAGAGTCAGGTATCTTCCCTGTTCCAGCTCATGTTAGTCACTAACAAATCCCCCTTGTTCTTCAGCAGGAACAGGGCTGATCCTGCTGAAGCATCGCAGTACTGGGTGGGTGTCCTGTTATTTTTTCTGAAATTGCACTTCCAGTGAGAGTTCAGGTTCCTTTATACGTGCTGCGTGGAGTTGAGGTGGAAGGTACTCTCCAGAAACAGGAAAATACAGGGCTGATAGTGTTTGAGTACCGTGGAGGGGCTTGACCTGGGACATGTACGTATTTTCATGACTGACATCCTCTGTTTCTGCTTTCAAAGTGTGTTCTTCCAGTGCACTTAGGACTAACAGCTCCTGCTGGTACCAGTGTGTGTGAAAATTCCGCACAATATTGCTAAAATGTGTGAGGGCCTCTGGGCTGTCTCACATGAGGTTTCTGCCAACTGTAGGAGTTAATCCGAGCTGGGAGACATCAGTGCACTTTGCAGTGGTCAGCCCTTTCTGATTGTGTCCCAGACCTTGTGGTGGAGACTGGGGAAGGGTTCGACAGCTCCAGGTCTTAGAAACTAGAGATGTCATGAAAACATTTGCTTGAATGTGTAGATAAATAAAAGGCCAAGGAGTTCAGAAAATCAAGGAAAAAAAAAAATGTGTTGTTATAATTTTTTCAAATATAAGAATTTTAAAGGCAGTTTCATGGTTTTTTGCAGAATCTTGAGTGGCTATTTTGGACCATGTGTGGTTGATAATGTTCCATTTTGGAAAATCCACAAGTATGAAGATGATTGTGTGGATTAATTTCAGCTATTATGGGAAAAAAACCTGCCTGTGCAGGCTTTTTCACAGTATAGGTATTACCTCTTAATCTTGTCCAGGCCAAATATACAATGAAAATGGCCTTTGTTTCTGTATTGCACTGCTTATGCTTCCTGTCCAATCAAAAAAAGCACAGGAAAATAAACAAACAAAAAAGGGATCACGTTTAAATGCACAGCATGCTTGCAGCTTTGGGTCTGTTTTCTCTGTGTTGCACTTTTAAATGTAAAAAGCGTGCTTCCTACCCAGATGGGGGGGTATAGCCAAGAGGGGAACCAAAGTGGGGATACTCTGCTTTCTATCTCTTACACAGATTTTGTTGCATGTTTGTTCTTTCATTGTTGTTTTCTTTAGTCTAAAATAAAGATAAACTAGACAGAGAGAAAAGTGGCCAGGCGCCACTGCACAATTATAATTAATTCACTGTTAATGTTTCAGACATTGTTATAGTGTGCATTGGAATTGCTGGGGCGGGGTGAGATTAGTTTGAGCTATTCATGTACTTACTACAGGAGAGTCACATTAAATACCCACTCTAATTAATGTTTTCAAAATGAGCACCAAAGGGAATAGCATGACTTACCACTTACAGAAAAGTTGGTTTTATAATTCTGCTTCCCAAGTCCACACTGTGTTCTCACCTTGAAAGGTAAGGATCTGAGCACATATCATGCCATGATCCCAGAGTACAAATGTGCATAGCCTGTTCCTACACACTGCTTCACCAGATTATATACCATCAGCTTGGAAAGAAGAATGTGACTAAGCTAAGACTCAAACCTGAATATCTGCAAATTTAGGCAAATTCATTATCTAATCTGGTCTGCAGAAGCTGCAAAAGTCGAAGGCTTCACTTTGTCAAGAGCAAAAGGGCTCAAGAACCCAAAGACCAAGTTCTGCAGTGTTTTAAGCAAAACTATAGATGGGAAAGCTGGTCTCTGCACAAAGCTTAGAAATAGCCAGCATATATTAAATACAAGAGCGCTTAATGTAAAGACGAGGTCTCAGCCTATAGACTATTTTAACAGCTAGAGGAATAAAGTAGTTTTTGTACCTCCAAAAATATCTCTGTTCATTGTTTTTCTGCTGCCAGTATTTCCTGTGGGAGAGGAAAGCCATGAAAACTGTGATCAGAAATGTGTGCTATTTATTACAAACCTTCTTAATTTTAACTAAGTCTTCCTGTGAGTATTGAGTCAGATTTTTCAGTCTGAGCTTCCAATACTATATATTTAGGCTGTGTGGCTCTCCAATGCTATATATTTAAGCCGTGTGTCTGAGGTGTAAAATAGCGTTTTGTAGGTTCAGTCGGAAGCCAGCTGAAAGTGTGCCTCTGCTGGCTAGGTTTTATCAGCCAGATACTGAGCTTAGTGAGAAAGAAGTGATCAATGTGTAATTGAAACTCCTTTAAGCTCAGACTTTAGGAGAATTTATAACCTGCAAAAATGTTCACATTGCAAATCCTTTTTTGTCTTTTCTTATAATCACCTTTAAGGAGTGACCTGACCACCACTTCCAAAAGAAGAAGATTTGGGTTTTAAAGCCAAGCAGAGGTTCATGTGTTTTCGCAATTTTGGGGGTATGGTGGGGGTATGCCGTTAAATATATTTCGTTGTCGATCATCATTTATGCAAGGTGACAAAATCCACATTAAATTTCTGGTGAAACCTGGTCTGCTGTAGAACACTTTTAGCGTACTTATTAGTACTATATTTTTCATCATGGGTGTAACCTGAATAGCCTAATTTATGACCATCTGGTCTCCAGACAAGAACAGCCCATATGATCACACTGCAGCTTCCCTGAATCAGCTAATACATCCATGCTGTGACTTAAAGAATGACACAGAAGTACTCTGCAAAAAGCCTTGAGCACCTCTAAGGGAACTTTCAGAAGAGGGGGGTACCCTTACACAACTCCTTGCACAATGCAACCAGCAGGGCTAGTCAGTGTATCTGTTTATTCATTGGTGTTTGTTAATGGTAACTTTCATTTCATTTAGGATTTGATTTGTTTACGAACTAATAAATATGATTTATAAAAGTGCCTGTGGTTCACTAATTACTGCACATATGGCGTTTTCATTTTGTAAAACTGGCATTTGCTTTCTATTATGATTATGTCTCTGTTCACCAGTGCTAATTAGTTTGATTAGACAGATAACTTTAACCATTATTAGGACTAGATTAGGGGAACTTTGCATGCAGGGGAATGCAGGGAAGAAGGGTACACCACCAGTGAAGATAGGTCAGCAGCACAGAGTTTGTTCCTCATTAAATATTTTAAAATTACTTTTTGTTTTGTTTTCCACACAGAAGAACTGAGAAGCATTCACATTTAGCTACTTACAAAAATCCAATTAAACACAGTTGTTTAGCATGAATTTGTTAATCAGAGTTAATCTTTCCAATGAATGCATAATTTGGAATCTGTCTCTAAAATGTTCATTTAAGGATAAGCATATTACAGACAAATAAAAAAAAAAAATAAAATGAGATTCTCTTCCTTGGAACTGACTCTCAATATGGAGAAATATTGACTGGTTTGTGTTGATTGTCCTACATGCTGAGGGACAGAAGTAAAATTGGATAAAGACAAAGAAATACCACATGAAAACCAATGCCACCTGGGGTGAGCTGCATTTTTGCTAAGTCTCTGAAAATTGTTGAATAGTGTCATCTGAAACTCTTCAGAAGGAAACAAAAGGAAAAAAAAACACCTATTTATTATCTGTTCTGGGATAAAAATAGTTATCCAGGGCAGAAAAAGTTTGATACTATTTTATTTCTTCAAATGGATTCTCTATTCTAAAAAAGAGAGGCACTTTTTCCTTACCAATATCTTAGAAATTACTTTAGAGCACTAAGAAAGTAGGATGTGAAACACCTGGGCTCAGGCAGTAAGGCAAACAATTGTGATACTTTGGAAATAGCCACTGAGTGGTGTTAGACTTTATTTCACTCTTTCCCTCAGAAAGGAGACTAACTGGTACTCTCATTAAGTAACTGTGGGGATACTTGTTTCATCAAGATGGCCACTCATTTGACTTTGGATGATCACCCTATATTCATCTAATTTGTATGTAATTAATTGGTTGGGTATGAGAGTCAAAATGGTGCCTGTTATGAATGCATAGCTCTATTGGAGACCCTTGGGTCTCTCCTCGCTGTGTTAATGTGGCAATGTCATTTGTGAGTGGCCCTTTTACTTTTTGTCTTTTTCCATTTTCAAAGCAATTTGTAAGGGAACAGAAAAGTTCTTTCATGTCTAAAAGGAATTGTGGGAATATTGAAAAAGACATAAAACTGCTATTGAAGGGTGAACACATAGAGAAGCAGTAAACTAGATTGTTGCAGTATTTACTCTCTCCTTGGCTCTTCTAGAGGATACCTCCTGCCATGCCTTTCAAAGAAAACCCCAGACAATTTAAATGTCAAAGTCTCAAATTTCAACATGCATCATTATTGTTGGAAGCATTTGCTCCAGGAAAAGTTTCAAAATTGCCATTTCTGTATCTTAGGAGCATGTGAACAGGATGGCCAGATTCTGAGATGGTGGAAGTTGGCAGAGTTTCCTAATTTCAATGCAGTTATCCTGTTTTACACCGACTGAAAATCTGGCCCTGGAGAATGAATATTTATGCTGTGCCTGAGAGGTTTGAAAACCCTTTTTTTAAGTGAGAATGAATAAAGAAAGGGCTGGGATATGCTCTGTGCTGATGAACCCAAAGCCAAATATGACCTTCCCTTGACCTTTTATGCATTTAAGTCGAAAAAGGCCATTCTGATACATTCCACTGGAGCTTAAAATGCCTATATTTCAATTCCAAAGGTCAAGCTCTTCTTTTTAGTATACTGTATGACCTAGCCTTTGTCTCTTGCCCACTGATGTTGCCTGACTATGATTCATATATCCCATTGACTGTTTGCTGTTTTTCTGGCTAACGTGAAACAGATAATTAAAATGATTTTAAGCTATGTGTCAGTTCTGATTCTGACTATGTCTCCTGTGCTTAGTGCAGCTTTAGTGGCTCCAAACTCATTAAGTCTTCAAGAAATTTTAGATTACTGTGTTAACTATATCTTAATTAATGTATTCATCTTAAATTTCACTCAAGCCCTTTTGAAGGTTGCTTTGGGTTGGGTTTTTTTTTATCACTGTGTCTATCTCTAATATCACTGAATTCAGTAATTTTTCTTCAACCCTTTTGTTTTCTTTTGTGTTTTGAAGGCTTTGGATACAGTTTTTTTGAAACACTCAAAGAGAAAGGGAACTATCTCCAGGACATAATGCTTCATGCTTGTTTAAAGGCAAATCACCACATCTTCCAGCCCCACTGGAATGGAGGGACAGGAACTGGCACTTTCTCTAATCTCCGTGAAACTTTGCATCAGTGGAGCCATGTCAATTTGGACAGTCTAGTGCAAAATAAAAAGGTGGCTGGAATGTTCCCTTGGCTAGTGAGGCACATGTCTGCCTACCTTCCTCTGGACTTAATACAGCCTCTGTACTGAGTGGTTTCCAAGAACCAGAATAAATGCAGTCCTATCAAATGGGCTGACAGCACTTGAGTATAGTTTCTCTAGATAGAATCACAAAGTAATCATTGTCTGTAATAACGTCTCCAATTACTTCATAGAATAATAATTTATAATAAAATCATTTTTATCAGACTATTTTTACCCTCTTCTCTTGAAGACCAAGTCAAACATATAGGAACTGTAGAATATTTTCACAAAGCTGGAGGAATGTTCCTACACAATAACATAACCAATCACAAGTATCTTTTTACAGATCTATTGTCATTTTGGTTGATTAACACAGCTTAGTGAATCCTTGGTGATGAATAATTTACCAAGGGACATATCCTGACACCCAGTTCCTGCTGATATTGCACAGTCCTCAACAAACCTGGACCAGATGTTCTTGTCCCACCCCTTGGCCATGTTTAGGTTTCCCTCCAGTGATCAGATGAGAAGTAACCCAGCCTGACTGCAAAGATAAGACACAAACTCCTTCCAGTGTGAGGAGAATTGATAAAGAGCAGATCAATACATGATCCTCTTCAGTGGGCAGTGAGGCCCACAGTCTTAACACTGGGACATCCCCTCCTTTACTCCTGCTAGACTGTGAAATTTCTGTAGTGGAAAGAGTGTAACACTGCAATTATGTAGTAGAAGCCAAACAGAAATATACACTGGGGGAAAAAAGAGTATTTATATATGTATAGAACAAAGGCAAAGCAGTGTATTTTTCTCTAATTGCATTCTTGGAAGGGGCACCTGGTTTTGGTGACAGTTTCAACAAAGTGATACATATCCAGGATACCAATTCCAACCTGAATTAGTAACATCTGGTAAAATTGAGAGCAACTAGAATCACTTGAAAGTGTCAGGCAGCATTAAGAATTGGCAGTGCTGCCAACTGCCATTATTATGAAGGCCCAAATAGGCTGCTGACCATGGAAACCACTTGGACAAACACAGCTACACACAACAGTTCATGTAAATAAGTGAAATTCTGTTAAAATCAGTATAGTTGCAATTACATATGCCATCTTTAGTACTTTTCTCTGTTTCAGCTATCTGTTCAGCTATGAGATAAAACCTGATTCGCCTTACGTTTGTACCTGCCGAGTAGGATTGAAAGGACTATTTGTACTCACAATTCATCCCCAGAACTCAGAGAGTAAATACCACTAAATCAATTGTATGCCCAGCTCTTGATGTCTCCATCACTGTATTTTCTCCTGAAGGATGCATCTGTTGACTACTCATTCTCTTCCCAGCTGCTGGAGCTCCAGAAGTGCCTGAACTGCCTTCCTGAGAACTTTGCATCTATTTTATTTCACGTACTTCCCAGATATCTTGGACTCTGCTAGGACCTTGAATCGACCTGCTTTAGCTTTCCTGAAAGGGATAGAAGACAATGTAAGTGCTAATTATCTCTATTAGTAGATGAGATGAATTTTGCTTGGTATTGTGGCAGAAACATCAGCATAAGCACCACTGAAAGCTTGGTGGGAAACAGGTTAAGCCTTTCTCTTACCATTGTTGCTCCTAGTGCAGATATCTGGTATAAAAATCAGGTTAAGCAATGTAAAGGTTTAATTCCCACAACCATCACCAAACTTCAATTTGGAAGAGGTTTGATGATTGAGTTGATGGTATGATTCAGGGAAGGAGCAAGTATTTCTTGTCCCTTGGATGAAGCAAGCTACTTTTCTGAACTTTGCCTTGGTCTTGTCTGAGGGAAGCTACTGTGTGTTTTAGTCATTGTTTAATTGAGGGCAGTTGTTCAACTTCTGTTATATTTTTCTT
This sequence comes from Psittacula echo, assembly GCF_963264785.1. Classification (NCBI taxonomy): domain Eukaryota; kingdom Metazoa; phylum Chordata; class Aves; order Psittaciformes; family Psittacidae; genus Psittacula; species Psittacula echo. Next base: position 32,324,273 of record NC_137739.1, read on the forward strand.
TAGAAAGGCAAAAGACTCCTTGGATTTATTTGTTATTACTTTATAGCAGCAGCCATAGTGTGTGAGATATTTCCCAGTCAGAAAGTAAATTTATGAAAGGGATTATGTGACGTTAAGCCTGCAATACTGAGGCTGGACTCTGCAGTCCAAGGCTGGTCTTGAACGCCAAAGTCCAGCCCTCACTCCTGCAGTTTTGAGAAAGAAGAGCTCATAAGGCCATGACAGGCAGTTGATTCTGATAAGGCAAAAGAAGAAAAAATACTTTATAAGTAATTTCTCTGTAGGCAGCATTGCATAAGTGAAGCTAACAGCAGATCTGTATAAGAAGGTAAAAGTACTGATAGTAATGTAGTTAAATCTGAATGTGAGGATGCAATATCCTTCTTTCCTCTGAATGACCTATGACAGGAAAGTAGATGATATTTGGTGGTTTAGAAAGTTTTTTGCCTTTCTATTATGCCCTTATCCTGTGTATTATTTTTCCTTTTCTACTTTGACGTTATTTTCCAGGCAATTTTCATTTTGCCCTTCACAAATGGTATTGTGTGCACTGAGTCATGGGCTTGTGTTTTTAGAAAGGTTGTCAGTCACAGCTATTCTCATGCAGCAATATGATTAGCTCGGTTTTTTACTGTAAAGTATTAATTTAACCAAAGTTTGAACACAAAGGGAAAAAAAAAAAAAGGATCCGTGGATGAACATGCCAGCTTAAAAACAGAGATAGGGCATTGTATGAATGGTTGCCTTCCTTTGGAATTGAGGGAAAGGATGGAAAAGAAAAGAAACCCCATATGCAAGAGATGCTCAGGCACTGACATGGGAATATGTTGATAGCCCAGTCTCACCAGTGCCCGGGGAGGCTGTGAGCACAGGACCCTCCACAACCTGGTCACCTCAGAAACCTGGTCCTGGCATCCCAGCCACACACAACCTGCCTGAGGTCTCCTCTGAAGGCTCAAGCTTATGTCTGGTTTGCGGGGGGGGGGGTGTCAATAAGATGCCTGGTTTGTGGGGGTCTCCAGGGGCTTCTCCCACAGTCTATCACATGCATACTTGCAGCGGTGAGGACTGCTGGAAAACAGAACAGAAGAGGTAGAACTGCTGTGTCCCTAATGAGCCAAGATTGCCATATCACCATGTGTTTTAGTGCTGCCTTTTTCTTCCACTTTCTTTCCTGTACCTGAAATTTGACAGGTAATCGACCAACATGAGCTGAAAAAGTGGTGTCAGCCTGAGCTGTGAATTGACCTGCTTTTGTCAGCTTGTCACAGTTTTATTGCTGCTTTAGCACAATGCATACAAGTCAATGCCCAGCACGTTTGTCACCCAGAGAAAAGCCTGGCAGGCTGATGTCCCCAGGAACAGTTTCCATGTGCGGAGAGGCCAGGGGTTCCTTTTCTCCTCACCAGCTAGTCCAAACTTCATATTTTCTTTCTAACCAAAGAACAACCTAGAGCCAAAACAACCTGCAGGTGTATATCTCTGTGTTTCCCCACATCTCCAATACTGCGTGGAATTCATTTGCAATGGTGTTCAATAAGATTTCCTGAGAATAAGACCAAATTTTGTCATTTTCTAAAGGTGACCACACTAGGCTCATCTCTTTGTAAATGTTAAGTTTATTACAAGAACAATAGACTGGATTTTTTTAAATCAAAGCATTTCAAATGTGGGAGACAAGGAATAAGAGAGAATTCCAAGGCCTTTTACAAAAGACTCCTCTTAAAGCTGATTTAGCTTTATGCACAGCAGCAAATATATCAGACAGTTCACCTAAAAGCTAGCTGAAAGAATGTGTGTTTATACCTCTTATTTATACTGAGATTTCAAAATAAGCTTTTTGAACAAGCTGTGACATTTTATTTGGCTTCATTAAGCTAAGACTATTGCAATGGCAGACTGTTTTCTTAATTGATTATAACTTTGCCTTCCTCATATTGCAAAGCTTATGATGAGTGAATATATTGCCCAGTACCTCTGCAGCTTGGCCCAAAATTTGGCTTAGAGTACCCTTTTCATATCTTTGTTTCTCACACAAATATCTTTGCTGTTGCTTCTGATAAATGAATAATTTCCAGCAGCTCAGGATGCTTGTAAATAGTCATGATCCAGCCAGCATGTCTGAGTGACCCTACAAATAACAAACATGGGAATGCAGCTTAGCATACATAAGCAACCCTACAATAATAACTTAGCATTTGCAGTTCAGCAGGTGGGAACAATCTTTAGAACTAGACTGTAAATAAGCTGTTGAGAGTGTCATGGAACTAACAGATCTGAGTCACTTCAGAGTTTTCTTAATTTTACACATGCAAATTCTCTTCTTTTAAATTAGTAGATACTATTCCCTAGACTTGCAGACCTGTGTTATTTTTCATCAACAGCATCCAATCTGTCGCTAGACTTGTTTTTCTGGAAGCTGTCCCTATCTCTCCAGCTCAGTTCCCAACTCTTACCATGCCTAAGTCATCTTGCACCTCACTGCTTCTCCAGCTGCTCTGCTCAAATCATGAAATCTTTTTGCAAGCAATAGCCTCAACCCGTGAGAATCTTGAACAAGCCCTAGACATTATCAGCTTTATTCTTGGAAAGGGGTAAAGTAAAGCTCAGAGTGTGAGAGATTCTAAAAATTATGAAAATGCTATTGTTATTTCAAAATGTTATTCCCATATGTCCAGGGAACAGAACGATGATCAGGCTAGGTTGGATGAGGCCTTGGGTGGCATTGTTTAGTGTGAGGTGTCCCTGCCCATGGCAGGGGGGTTGGAACTAGATGATCTTACGGTCTTTTCCAACCCTAACTATTCTGTGATTCTATGATTCTATGTGATTGACTTTGCAAAAACACCTGCTTGAGTAGGTAGAGTAGGGTGGAAACAGGGAAGAAAAAAAAGCATTTAGGTTAAAAAAATAATGTGATGCTAATTTGGTGGAAGAGCTGACAAAAGAAACGCGAACTTGCCAGCGAGGTGTTTTGGTGGGGTGGTGCAGTGCCATCGGGGCTGGGGATAGACACCTAGTGGTGGGCACGGCTGCTTACAGGGGCCCGAGGACCGGCTAGGGAAAGCTCTTCCTTCCAGGCTAAGGCCAGACCTCCAGTCAAGGCAAATGTACAGTTTCATCCGCAGCGTGATTTACAGCCCTGTGGCTCTGCTGCAGCACAACTCCCCGTCTTGTGCAGCCTCTCTTCTGGAAAGAGGGCATAGGCTCACTCCAAGCAAGCTCAGGAAAGTGGCAAGGAAATATTCCAATTTAAAATTATATATATATAATATATATATAATATATTATATATATATATTATATATATATATCCAATTTAAAATATATATATATATATATTCTCCTTACCCGGCCCTCAGTTATTCCACGTATTTCCTTCATATTCACTGCAGTATTGTCTGTCCTGTAGTGTCTGGAATATTTTTTAACAATCTTAAACAGAGATTTAATTGTGCAACAGCTTATTTCCCGAAGTATTACATTTGGCCAGAGGGTTGCTGTCACTGGGGGTGTCACCTGCCTGAGATACCATGCCTTTAGCCACCCTCCCTGAAGGAACTCTTCAGCCTCCTTGATGACCCACAGTCTCCTGAGGATGTATGTAAAAGGTTGCCAAAAATTAATATACAATACTTAGTAATATAAAATGCTTGGTATCCTTGTAAGCCTCAACTGCCTGAATGCACTAGTCCAGGCGAGAAACAAGACTAGGCAATAACTGCCTGAAGTGTGGCAATTGTGTTTTAAATTGTGCCTTGCTTGTATCAAATCTTTAATTTTAGTTGCAGGGAAAATGCTACCTCTCTCTACCCCCACTTGCACCAAGCTGAGTATTTAAACCACCCTTCCTTGCACTTCTTTTTATCTATCTGTCTGTCTCTCTCAAAATAAAAAGCAGGACCCATCTAGTGAAATGCAGTGAAACAAGAAAATGCTCAGATATTTTAATACCCTGGAGCTACCTCTTGGCAGATAAAATGACTAAACTGAAATTTAAAGCACATCTGATTTACCTGTTGTTTGTGTGACTCAAATACCTATGTTTAATTTTGTCTATGGATTGGAAAAAGTTAATTTCAAGCCTTGTTTCTCTTGCTAGCAGCAACAACCTTTTAAACTGAGTATTACTGGTGAACCATATAGAGCTGGTTAAAAAAAAATGCTTTTCAGTTCCACCATGCAGTTGTTCGGACGACAATTATGGCAGCTGAAGTTTAATCATAGTGTTTGATAGCTCATTTTCTCAATGTCAACACGAGGCACTGTTAAAAAAAATGAATTCTTTCATTTGATAAGCTGGCTCCAGAGCGCTGGGCTCATTCAATAGGAAAACTCTTTCACAGGGCTGCAGCATGCATGGTTTTTCTCTTTCCCTTTTTCTTTTTTTTTTTTTCCCCTTTCCTTTTTCTCCTTCTTTTTTTTCCAGAAAGCCACCCAAGAAGAGATTAATCACGAGGGGGAAACTCAGCTTCACCCTCTAGCTGCAGGTCACAATTTTTATTTGTATGGAATTGGCTTTTGGAAAGCTGAAGGCTGCCTGAGGGCAGGGACCTGATATAAGAAGAACCTGAGAATGAAGCAGCAGGGATTGATTAGCCTACTTCATATCCCACACTCCATAAGCACACTCCAACCGCAATCTAACACACCGCTGAGCTGAATAGACAAGAGAAATTGGATTCCTTCCTAATATTTAACCTTCAAGTCAGCTCCAACAGTTGTTGATATGTTGTTCTACCAGCAAGTAACAGTAGCTTTTTTATTCCAGCACCCACCCACACACATATATATACAATTTTATAAGTTATATGATATATATTTACATATTTTCCATTTTCAGTCTGTTTCAGAGCATGGTTTACCTAATCTCTTCCAGTAAAAGTTTCAGGGAAGAACAAACTCACCAAACAATTATGCATAAAATTGTAGTGAGGGAAGGGAGGGAAAAAGAAATAAAAAGTAGAAAAACCTCATTGTCTGTTTCATGCCTTTCAAGGTCTTTTTCACACAGTCGTTTTTATTTTACCTGTAATTTTCCCAGTTCATTAATTGTAGGAATTGTCTGGCACTGACACTGTAAAGGTTTCATTTTAGATTTTTATATGTAAATCAGAGGTGCATTTTGGGAAATGTTTGCTTTTATTGGAGTTTGTTAAACAGACAGAAGGTGCTGCTGCATGATGAGGGCCGGTCTGTGAAACCTGTACTATTCAGTATGGCACAAGAGATCCGTGCTGAGTCTGCCCAGCACAGGGCACCCACAAAGGAGGAGCAGCCAATTGCTGCTGGGAGCCCTGGCAGCAGATGGGTAGAGATATTGCTTCTGCAGTATGGCTGGTGGGCAGGAGGGCATTCCTCTGCCCTTGTAAAACCGCTCCAAAGAGCTCCCCTTTCAACCCTGAGAGAAAGGTCAGAAGATGATACAGAATGATCAGAAAACGATGACTACAGCAGGGCATGTGTGCACCTGGGGTGTCAGAGAAGGGATCTGCCCTTGCAGCTTGCCAATGGAGATGGGTTTTGTTCAGGAAAGGCTGGTTCTGGGGAACAGAAGCCCTGCTTCGGAAACATGCCCGCCTCACTTTGCTGACCTCACAGACAGTCCCTAACAAGCTCCTAGGATCACTATCAAGGCTGCCTGCAGTCTTGCTGACCCCCTCAGGCTACCTGAGCAGCTCGCAGCTTGTCTTCTTGGTGTTGGGATGTGGAGCTGTGTGTATCCTTGGGCTCATCAAGCTGCCCATGACTTCCCACCACCCAGCTGGTGGGCTATGAGCTGCTTTGGCTCCCTCACCCCTGTGAGGTCTAGGCTGCCACCCGCTCTCCGCCACAATCCTCACATGCTCCTGTGTACATGTCAATGTGTGTGACACACTCTCCCTGGGGTTCTTTGAAGGGGAATTTTCTAAAAATTCCCATCCTAGAGAAAATTCACATTTCTGACTCTTGTTTCATGCTTGGAATAAATAAAAATATGAGAATTTGAGATTTTTCCCAAAATGGTCATTTGATTCATGTTTGGCTGCACAATTTTTGTTCTCTTTGAGAAACTGAAGTACGCTACAATGACTCTTAAGGTTGCCACTGGCTCTGTTTGAACTGCGGGGCTCCCTTTGCTTCTGGCTGCCATGCCAAAGCCAGGCTGAGCACCTCACCGGCGTGCCCGGTGTCCTGACCATACACTGTCACTTATTGCAGGGCAGTCCTTGCAGGCTAGCTCAAGCATTTCTGCAGGATGCTGTGTTGTACCTTGTCAGGTTTGGTCAAAGAGGCTAACCATGGCATGGCTGCTTTCTAATACTGACTTTTTTAGGTGAAGTGAAGGGCAGCTGTGTTGAGTAGCACTCTGTTTCAATTAAAATGGGAAGTAGGAGGAAAGGAGTGGCAGTAGAAAGGGCTTTTCAGTCTTCCACTTAGCTGTCACGGGTGTGTAGTCATGCAGGCGGGAAGCTTTGGCTTGGCCATCCTATTTTATTTCCATGACAAGGGAGTGTACCAAGTTCTTTGCTCTTTGGAGAAAGCACTAGTGAGAAATAATTGTGAAGCCTTCTCACATAACACACCATATAACTGGCCAAGGTCTTCTAAAATTGAGCAATATCATTCTGCAACTTGTAGTGAAAAAAATGTTGCCTTAATATGTACAGTCTATTGGGAGAGTATGCTGCTGAAACAGCTACTGCGGCAAGCAAAGTGAAATTTTCATGTAAACATTTTCAAATATTTTTATGACCCATCAGATTGAGTTTTATAAGTCAATGTATGAGTGAATACACAAAGTTTCCCTCTTTGTTTGCATATCCTGCCTCTACTGAGTTTTAAATGCTCATGGTATGTGGACAAAATCCAACTCTACGTCTGTTTAGGCATATGTAGGCAGCTTCATCTCCAAGATTTTTTTTTTCATGTCTATTAGAGCTCTATAGCTTTGTGAAAACGAACTCACAAGTCCTTAGCTAGCTTCCCTGCATCCTAATTCTGATTGTTAATTTCCCATACAGACTTGGGATCCTCTGGATTTCTTGCCATTTCATGTTGAAACAGGACAGAAGAAGACCAAAAACTATCCCCCCCCTTAACCAAGCAGTTACACACAACCCCTTTTCCGCCAGTGATGGCCCAGATGATAATTATGCCCATGCACCTCTGAGCACAGTGATGTGATTTTTCAACCTGTGGATCTAAGACTTCAATTCACAGAATAAAGCCACACCCTGGAAAAAAAAAAAAACTAGTAGGAAAATGCACTTGTAAGGGCTATTGTGAAACACAGTTTGGCATTAATGAGCCTGCTAGTTCTCTACCAGCTTCACTAGCTTCTCAGGGCATCCTGTATAAATCCTACAGTATAAATCCTCACAGGACAGTATTTCCTTCAGTGTGATTTTAGCATTTAGCCTACAAAATCTATCAATCTGTCTATCCAAAGTGTCTGTCTGGGGGTCTTATCTCTCTACAGTTTGAACTGATGCTATAACACAAGATTTTGCCCTCATATCTTTTACCTCTGGTATGGACAGAATGGAACTATTCCGCAAGGCCAGGACTTGCTCACCAATTTGATTATTTCTGTTACTGATTAGAGAAGAAAAGGAGTGCAGGAAATAGAAAATGTTTTTTGTTTTAAAATATTTCTGTGATGCAGCGTTTGACAAGTGACAGAGCACTACAGCCTTCATGATGGAAAATAGATTTAGCAGCCTCAAAAAATTTGTGGCAACAAGATGATTTTGATCAAGATGTTTGAAAAATGATCATTGTGTTTAATTTTTATAAGGTTGAAGTGCTTTCCTGGGATATAAAGGGTTCGCTTAAAAGGAAGCAGGTTCGCCTAAAAGGAAGCACTGGGACTATATCCTAAAAAGTTACTTTGATACAGTTAGGTATTTGCATTTGTTGGATTTTTTGCTTTGCCTGAAATTTTGACTGTTTGTTCTAATGTGGGGCTTTTCTGAGGAATTAAAGCTGTGCCTTTGATCTGCTCCAATGATACAGGTTGTGGTTCACAGGGGCACTGATGGCAATAAACAAAGTAATTCCCTTTCTTGTGCACTGGAAGCAGCTTTACCATTGCATTGGCTTTTTAAATGCACTTATTCTCTGTGTGTGTACATATACATTTCGTATGTTACTATGTCTCTGACTTGATTCTGCACATTCATGACAGTCTGCTGCTACTAATGATTCCCTGTGCTGTGTTAGCGATACCTGCCAAGTAATTCAGGATCCTTCCCCTATGAGCGAATATACATGATGGCAAGTACCTAAGACTGCAGGTTATAATAAAATCTGTTTTATTAAGCTGAAATATAAATATGTGTTTGTGTGGCCTATTCCAGTCCACTGGCAACTGGGGGGAGCAAGAGCACTACATGGGGGCAGTGAAAAGAGAGTTCCTCCTGAAGTGCTTTAAACACTCCTGAAGTGTTTTAAACATCTCTCCCTTATGATATATATTCTTATTGAGCGGCTGGTTGCAAATTTTGCGACTAGTAGTCTCACCTGATATTTCTAAGCGTAACGAACACTATGACAAATGTAAATAGCATTTCAGTAACACAAGTTTCAAGTTTATATTGAAAGGGAAGAAGGCCCTCAGTACATCGTAGCTCTTGCTAGGCTGTGTGCTGTTAAACCTCATTTGAGACCTTGTGTATACCAAAGAGCTTAGAGCCCAGAGGGATGAAAAGGATTTCTATCTTCATATTTACAAATGAGAAACTGAGGCAAATGAGTCATGAAATGCCATGTACAGATTCCACGGAGACATTGTAATAGAGCTGGAAAATGTATTGTTATATAGTATTATTGTTGGTAGAATAATTTTTAGCATTGTAAGAGGTTTAGGTTGTGTAGGTGGTCAGAGCTGTGTGTTTGTGTGGAGGCTACTGGTTATTGTTAGTCTTGTGCCTGCTTTACAGGCAGAGAATGCCAGGATAAGGATTGGTATGAGGGTTAGAGATGATGTTTAGTTTTTGATTGGCCAGATTGGTAGGGCAATGTATAGGGACAACATTATCCTGCCTAAGCATAGTAGGGTAGAGATTAGGTGGGTTTGGTGGAAAGCCAGACCTGAGTTGCTTAGGGTGAAAGCTGAGTAGAAGCTTAGGTGTGAGAGGGACGTAAAGTCATAGGACAGGCTATGATTTTTTGAGTCGAAATCAGCTGTCTTTCTCAGGCTTTCTCATTCTGCTCATTCTACCACTCCTTGCATTCGTTTATAGATTAGGCCTAGGGTTAGTAGGAGAATGATGGTAAACATCTCTTGCTGTCAAAGAGATGTGTTACTTTCCTGACCTTATTGCTATGGAAACCTTACATGAGGAGGGTAGTGCCTTTCAAGAGTGGGATGCCAGGCTCTATTTCTTTTTCCCAAAATAAATTTGTCCATGTCATTAGAAGTTCACCAGTAATCAGGAAATACTGTTTTCCAAAGGGACAAGATGCAGGTCACAGTCTGCATGGGGCAGCCAAGAGGGTGGGCAGGTGGCAGCTCCGGCCCTTTGCAGAGCCCATTTTTGGTACTGAGAATCCCCTGTGCCATCACCACTGAGCACTGATCAAAACTCACCTGCCTGCTATTTCCAATGCTGCTCACCCCTGTTTTAAGCCATGCTATCACTGCTAGAAAGCAGGGAATGGTTGTATTCCCAGTATTGCTTGAATTAAGCACAGCTAATGATCTCTCTGAAAAAATTATAAAAATTATAAAAGCTGACTTAGGTTGAATTTACCACAGGAAGAAATAAGAATAAATGCAAGCGGAACAGAAATGAAGAATGTGCAAGAAATAAAGTAATAACAATTACATGAAATGACAAAAATCCTGGGTTTAGCTGAAGGAAACCTTATCAGAAACAACATTTGAGTGTTGGCCATAATCTTATCAACGCCCACAGTGTGGCTGAACCTTGCTGGACACAGGCTACAGCTTGGCCAGAGCAGCTTCTCTGCTGGTAATAAAATGCTCTACAAAGTAATTCAGTAATTTTGACTTAATTTGTGACTTTACAAAAATTACCTCTCTCTTCTGGGTTTGAAACGAACTTGAGAGGATTTAAGCTGTGTGTTGGTAAAGCCACTTCTCTGGCAAAGCCATAGCTATGAAGGCAAACAGAAGTAGGAAATAATGAGGCAAATTCTGTGTAAAGCAGGAGAATTCTCCAGGTGCATTGGTAAGAGCATGTTTTATTAGACATGATTATTTTCTGTGCTGTTTATTCAATCACAGCATCATCTCCATCCTCCTTTTCCTCAGCTCCTCTGCAGTCACTGCTACTTCAAATCATGTTCAATAGAAATAGATACATGTTTATTCCCATATTTATACCCTGACCCAAAAAGTAAGTTTTATGTCATCTGTGTTGATTTGCTGTTTTTCAATGTATTATACTAAAATTCAGATTCAGCAAACGCTCAGTGTACCAACTCTAACAAATAGTGGTTTTGTTCAGTCATAAATCTGTCATTCATGCTGACCCAGCCAGGTACTCTGCTGGCTGGCATAGTGGCAGCTATGGCCTCTTTGCTACAGACCTTACCAGAGAATGCAACCTGTCCTTTTTTTCTTTCCTTGCATCCACTGCTTCCTTCTTTCTTTGGGGTTCTGTGCCTGTTTTGAACCTCTGAGTGGAATCCTTTCTTCTATGGTTCTGCTTCCTTATGGGACCCATTGGTCTTCTGCATCTTTCCACAAGTTACTCTTCATTTCTCAGTTCCTCTTACCTTTTTCCTATTCTTTTAGCACTCACCTATTCATGCATGCTCCACCTCTGCCCTTTTCACACAAACATGTATCAAGGATTATGCACAGTACTTGACCCACAACATCTTTATTTAGTTTGAATTCGACAGGTTTTCCTAACAAAAGCAATCTCGAAACATTTACTGGTTTTTTCACACTGATTTTTTTTTTCATGTTCTCTTGCCAAGACACATCTTCTTGACTCTATTTCTTTGCACCTCTCTCCTATCAAATTGGTGCATCTTTCCCCCTTGAGATTACCTGTTTCTCTGTGTCCACTCATTCCACCTGAGCTTTGGTTACTGACAAAATCTGCAAGTAAACTGTGCTGGACTACAGGACATTTATTTTATCAGACACACAGATTGTGTTCCTTTGCATGTTATACTTAAAAATGTAACCCCATTCTACTTAAGAGGTCTTTAGACACTGTGCCAAATAATTACTGCATTACATTACAATTACATATCCACACTTTGAAAAAATTGCTGCTTCTGTTGTGACACTGTTTTCATCCATTCTAATGGTTTTTATTCCCTGGGAAAGTAAAAGATCAGAATGCTTCTATTAACCTTGTTCTCCTAAATGTGTGAGTAGTTAAATTTTAGGTCATTCTATTGATTCACAAGGCAGTAAGTAAATCCCATGGTTGGTAAGTATCTGCCAGTTGACTAGGCTTTATCCAGTTCCATCTTGTGCCTGTAGCAGCATAATATTTCCATTGCAGTAAGCTTATGGGTGCAAATGATCACATCTGCATCTTGATTTATTCCTTCCTAGTTGGAAATATGCAGTGTCAAGTATTCAGTGAATTTTGCTAGGTCCTAATGAGGATTCAGTGTAACAGGATTTTCTCCAGCTTCAGTTCTTGTAGAAAAGTTTTTCTGCATATCTGTCTTTTCAAATCAAAAAACATACAGTGTGCTGGTATATAGTATATTTTAGTTTCAATAAAATTTCAGGCCACGCTAAAGAAAAAGAGAACTGTGTACTACCACTTATAACACTGTGGTACTGACAAGAGGTAGAAATAGATGGTTGGGCAACTGAGGACTAACTCCTGGGTCTGGCTGAGAAGATGGGAAGAGAGGTTTTTAAGGCCTGTTAACTCTCTTGAGCCATAAGATCAGTGAAAAAACAAAGTCTCAGTAGCAGAATTTAGGGCTCAAAAAAGCTGCCCTGAATTGCTCAACGTACCACCGCCTGCACATTTAAGTGGTTTGCTAGTCTAGCATTACTAGAAAATACTGTTTTCCTCCCTAAATCTTTTCTTTTCTGACTTGGAGAGGAAATGGATAGCACACTCTATTATGGCATTGAAAGACTGTCTAGATTGATAGGAACCACAGCAGCCTTCATGGATAACAGTGATTTTTTGTGATGGTAGAGTGTCTATCCCTGACTGCATTATTCACTCGTCCAGGAGTTTGTCAGTCCAGGTGTTTCAGAACTGGTCCTGCTGCTTGTTTAAGAGTGAGGTGCCAAGAAGTGCAGTTGCTGTTATAAAAAGATATCCACTCGTAACTGAGTTAAAATCAGATTGTTACTGATTTAAAATTCTGGTATCACTGCCCACCATACTGAAATGTGATAATAGTTCCTGTAAAGTTGGTAATCCTCGTGCTTATGCAGTGTTATGTAGTAATACTCCTGACCAGTGTAAGCATGGAGATTTGTTATTATGTAGAAGAGTTATAATAAGAAATATGACTGCAAAAGCAAAGCAGTCAGTTGAAATTGGTCTATAATTAAATGCTTAGAAAATTCTGTGCTTAGCTCATTTTAAAATCAAGTGCTTCTCTGTAGCAATTTCCTTTCTTTAATTACAATTTCCTGTCTAGTTTGACATTTACAATGCAATCTTGGGGGACATGTTTGTGATTTATTATTCTTGCTCCTATCAGGATATCACTCAGCAGAAATGAGTTTATAAAACAAGAGCTCAAATTATTATGGCCTTTGACCAATAAAGCTGGCTCATAATTTCAGGCCTGAGAAAAGATTAACATTTTCAACAATCAAATGCAGAATTACCAGTGGGGACAATTTTGAAAACTATTTCAATTTTCTGAGACATTGTACATTTTTAATAAGGAATATATAACTGGTTATATATTGCAGCACAGGCTTAAGAGTAGAAAGAGCAATAGTGAATTGTAAAACAAACCTGAAAGGAAGACTTTAACATCTAACGTTGTTTAGGCTCGTCTGAATGAAATTGAAACTGCTAAATCAACATTACTTGAAAATTACCAAATGGAAGAGATATAAAAGCTCAGATAAGTTCACAGCAATGCACTCTCCCTTTTCTTCAGCATTCCTGACTCCACAGGCTAATTCATTCAGAGGAGCAAGGGGAAATTTTTCTGCTTGTTTCTTTTATTTTCAAATCTTACTGAACAAATTTTCTTCTTGGTTCTCATTTTTCTGTTGTGGTCTCTCATTTAGAGAAACAGATGCCCCTGCTAAGCTGCATATTACATGATCTCTTCTGCTGTCACTGATTTTCCAATGACTTTCTTTGTCCTCGATTCAGGAAAATGTCATTGTTCAGGACAACACAGAAGTCAAAATGAATTCTCCATGACTTATGCACATGTTTGAAATTAAATATGAACCTATCTGTAACACAAAATAGGCATCCTGCCTTGTTCTTTGTGAAAAGTGGGTTCTTGAAATCTCTATCCAAAGTGGTAGGTGTGTGTTTAGTGTTAATTTGATGTAACGTCAAAATGGATGGCCTATAAAATTGTATTGAAGGAGAGAGAAATGGTATTGGCAAGGAAGAAAATCTGTATCTTTGGAGATCTTTAAAACAGCTCTTGTACACATTGCTGGGAGGTGCAAATGCTTAGCACCTCTCAAAGTCAGACTGCTTTTATTTAGATGCCAGCATGTAAAGTTAAGAGCCTATTTTTAAGTGCTGTTAATTAAAATCATTATTTTAAAATATCTGTCCTCCCTCATGCCCAAGGAGATGAGAAAACATGGTATTAGTTAATTCATTTTAGTAAGGCGAAAGTGAGAAAGCGGCATGGCTCTGACTCGAAGCTGTTCCCTGGTTAATGACAGGGTCCGAAGACCTGCCACAGCATTCCAGGGCTCCTGGTCCCCAGCTCAGCTGCCTGCAGTGTTCTCCTTAGTTACAAGCACAAAATATTTCATTCCTTCCAAAGCACTCCAAAGCCTAATATTTTACTTCAGTCACAGGTTAACGTAAATGCTCAAACATCTCTCTCTAGGGCTCCTGTCTCTGGTTTAATGTAGTATTCAATGTGGGGAGGAAGTAACATGGAAATTGGATACACACATAAAGAGATGGTATTGCTGCCCTGAGTAGGGTCTGTGTGAGACCTTGCAGGAATGAGGGTCTGCCATCATCCCAGAGACGAGGCCCGAGGCAAGTCCATGGGCCAGCTTAAATATATAGCTCAGAGGTGGAGAAAAGGAAGGATGAATCTGCAGAAATGCACATACTTGCTTGGAAAAATACCTGAGCAGTTCTCAAAGTAACATGGTGCGTCAATACTTGCTAGAAGGAAGAGGAGGAAAGTTGAGTGAGCAATGAGACCAGCATATCTTTCATCATCCAATGTCAAAAGAGATTTGAATTTTTATGGCTGGATATGTTTAACTTTGGACTGTGACCGTTAATGGTGACTAGAGAGCCATTTTCTGCAGGTTCTTCTATTGCTTAACTAGTTTTCTTACAGAGTTACCTTTGGCGAGAGAAAAGTTTATTAACCTGTCATATCTGCAGCTTGATCTTAGGATAGAAAATAACCAAGAATGCCATTACTTCTAGTGTGGAAAGGCACATGTTACATTATGAACTCAACTATCTTCTAGCTATATAAAGGCTTTATGCAATCATTAAACTTCACCATTTAATAGGAGCTGCACATGGCGGCACACACCCACCAGAATTCTCCATTCAGTCAAAATCGGAGACATAAGAGGTATGTCACCTGCCAGGAGACACTGGTGAGGAGGCCAGTACTGGCAGTTCAGTCCAAAGGCTTTTAAGTTTTTCTAAACTTCCCTAAACCTCTAGAAAAATTTTCCCTATTGAGTAGGATCCAGATCTAATTTGGGTTGAATTCCTACATTGAAAGAATTAAATCACCTTTCCAAAATCTTCTCCTTTTTCTTTGGGGATTATGATACTCTTTAATTCTGGGCTGAGCGAATTCCCATACAGAAAGAAAAATACATTTATGAGACAGGGCTCCTCAGCTGATGTGAATCAGCAGAGCTTCACTGGTGTCAATGAAATCATGCTAGTTTATACATGCTGATTACTTGGCCCTTAACCTAACAAAATTTTCCCAGAGCTGTGTGTTTTGACTCTGTTAAATCTTTCAATCCACATATGGGTAATATATATGTATTTTACTTACGCACAGATGTTTTAGTCCCTGGACAGAAACAGTCATGTGGGTGCTGGCAGAATTCCTCTGTGCTAATATTATTCTTTTAAAAATCATGCAAGTTACAGTTTCAGGCACAGCCAGTGACAAATACAGCAGCACAACTTTGGTTGGAAACATACTACAAACAGGGAGAAAGCGGAAAAGCATTTTGATGAATGATAATTCCCCCTTGGCATCATCTCTGTAGGAAGCCTGCCATAGATAAATGTGTAATAATTCTGTTGTCCTTAGTCACAACTGGCAATTCTGTGGTCATAGCAAACTCTTCTACTTGACTTCACTGCAGCTGCAAGTTTCCTGATAGACTGAAATAACAAATATTTCTAGGCTTCTCTTCCATTCTTACCAACTACCCCTTATCTAGCAGCTAAAGTTTCTGCTGCAGGAAAAAAAATGGTACAAGTATCTCAAGCTATCAATTCGTTTTTGGTATCAATGTTCCCTTGTCTGTCAACAACAAATGTAAAAACAATCTGGTGGGAAAGCAAATGTTCTGCTGTTGTTCTAACCTTAGCCTAGGATGCCCTCAGCAACCGTGATATTATTAGGAGAACAAGCTTTTTAACATGAGGTATTTTTAAAATCCTTTCCTAAATTCTTTATTTATGTACTTATTTGTAAATAGCCTTGCTTCCCAGCATATGAAGCATCCAGCACTCCTCGCTGTTTTCACCTGGACCTTTTGGATTAGACCTCCTCTCCCAAGTAGTGCCTTATAAACTTGTATGGAAGCGCATACTGTGATCTGAAGAACTTGGGCTTTGTGTTCTTAACAGTGGAACAAGTTATGTTGTCTAGCTTGAACACAGCATTGACTAATTTTCACTCATGAAAGAGAATCAAAATATTATCAACCATTATCAACCATTGTAACCTCATCTAGGTGTTCCTGCTGCGGCAGGGGGAATGGACTAGATGATCTTTTGAGGTCCCTTCCAATTCCTAATATTCTGTGATTACCCTTGGAGAGTGTCTTTTGGATGTGAGCCCAAATACAGAGATCTTTTCTCCCATAGATCACACATGAAGTGTATCTCATCTGATTCTCCTTAAAATCCATGGGGGTTCTGTCATTAAGTCAACAGTAAGCCCACAGTTTGTTATTTGTAAAGTATTTCTTATTTGTTCAACCCGAGCACTGCTTTTGGTGTTTTCTGGATAAGCAGAAAGTTCAGGAGGTAACCTGATTCCAGTCTCCAAAGGCTCTTCCATAGGTGTAATTCCAATGGATTCTGATATACACCAGTCGGAGTTCAGAACTAGGCTCATCATCCTTGCTCCTATGTTTTGACTCTGCTCAGCTATGAATAAGTGCAGGAAAGAGACTGGTGTGCAGCAAACAGCAGCACTATTGGCCTGTGAATTTTTGCACGTTTTGCTATTTCCTAATGTTTGTTTGGATTTCACATACTCCCTAGGCAAAATTAATTGCCTGCACATTTCTGAAAATTTAGTCCAATGACTTCTTTCTCTATTTCCTGGACTCTGTATGCTTTTGGCTGCCAAAAATAACTTCAGGAGACAGGTTACATGGAAGCTGGGATTATCCATGGAAAGTAATAGAAGTACTCTCATGCACGAAGAATGAGCAGGCTGCCAATTGTAATATGTTTAAAGGGTCAACAGAAATCTATAAGTGGTCAAGAAACAAGACAAACATCGGCCACCAGTCTGATGGGAAAAGCAACATCCATTAAGTCCATTAAATTTAACATTGAAATCGACGTTTAAACCACAAGAAGTAATTAGTGTAATTCATATTACAGACCTTTGGATTTTTGAAACCAGGTTTAATTATATTGAAAAATGACAGCTTCATTTTCCCTCTATGGGTAGGTTACTACCATGTTGCCGATACTTTTATTAGGGCTGGGTGCCGATATCAGGTTTTTAATGACATTAAGCAAAGTAGTGTTTCAGCCACTTGAGGAACAATAAATCAGGTTAGATTCTTTTTGAATGGAGACAACACAGATCAAGTGGCTTTTAAATCATTTTCCTTTATCACTGTGAACTAGAGCTGTTCACTTGAAACAGCAGCCCATGGGAGAAAAAAAACCTGTAGATTGATATTTGGATTCCCTGGCTCCCTTTCCCTGCATCAATGGACAATTCATGAGCTACTGCTAAGCTCTGGAAAGGTATCTCTATAATCCTTTGCCAGTATAAACTCCACATAAGTTTTACGAGGTCTTTCATTAGCAGTCTCAGATTTGAAGAAAGGTGAAGTGATACTGCATTTTCTGAACTTAAAAGCTTTTAGTGTTGACAAGGATAGCAAATGTGGCCATGAGGATGCACACACAAAATGTTAATTTTCAAAGTATTTTCATGCTGGTTTTGAGGAAGGTAAAATATTTGTATTATTTCTGTCTTCTTGATGTGCTTCCACACTCTTGTTTCTTCTTTCTTGAGCCACATTCCTTTGCTGCTTCTGTTTAATTAGGATCTTTTCTTCATGGGCTATATTTTTGCAAAGCTATTAGTAAAGATCCTGGAAAAACCACGATGGCTTCTCTTTCAGCTTCCATTAATGCAAAAATAATTGATGTTAAAATTTAGTACCTCTTGTTTGCAAACTGTTCCTAGTTCTACCCTGTATTTGGGATGGAGGCAGGAGTTTCATACTGAGCAATGGCCCTCCTCCCTCATTACACACGTGCATAGAAATAAGACTGTAAATCATAGAATCATAGAATAGTTAAGGTTGGAAAGGACCTTAAGATTATCTAGTTCCAACTCCCCTGCCATGGGCAGAGACACCCCACACTAAACCATGTCACCCAAGGCCTCATCCCACCTGGCCTTGAACACCACCAAGGATGGAGCATTCACAACCTCCCTGGGCAACCCATTCCAGTGCCTCACCACCCTCACAGTAAAGAATTTCTTCCTTATATCCAATCTAAACTTCCCCTGTTTAAGTTCGAACCCGTCACCCCTGTCCTGTCACTACAGTCCCTGATGAATAGTCCATCCCCAGCATCCTTGTAGGCCCCCTTCAGATACTGGAAGGCTGCTATGAGATCTCCATGCAGCCTTCTCTTCTCCAGGCTGAACAGCCCCAACTTTCTCAGCCTGTCTTCACACGGGAGGTGCTCCAGTCCCCTGATCATCCTCGTGGCCCTCCTCTGGACTTGTTCCAACAGTTCCAGGTCCTTTTTATGTTGAGGACACCAGAACTGCACACAATACTCCAAGTGAGGTCTCACGAGAGCAGAGTAGAGGGGCAGGATCACCTCCTTCGACCTGCTGGTCACGCTCCTTTTGATGCAGCCCAGGATACGGTTGGCTTTCTGGGCTGCGAGCTCACACTGAAGCCGGCTCATGTTCATTTTCTCATCGACCAACACCCCCAAGTCCTTCTCTGCAGGGCTGCTCTGAATCTCTTCTCTGCCCAACCTGTAGCTGTGCCTGGGATTGCTCCGACACAGGTGTAGGACCTTGCACTTGGCATGGTTAAACTTCATAAGGTTGGCATCAGCCCACCTCACAAGCGTGTCAAGGTCCCTCTGGATGGCATTCCTTCCCTCCGGCGTATCAACCGAACCACACAGCTTGGTGTCATTGGCAAACTTGCTGAGGGCGCACTCAATCCCACTGTCCATGTCACCGACAAAGACGTTGAACAAGACCCATCCCAACACCGATCCCTGAGGGTAACCACTCGTTACTGGTCTCCAGCCAGACATTGAGCCATTGACCACAACTCTTTGTGTGCAGCCATCCAGCCAGTTCTTTATCCACCGAGTGGTCCACCCATCAAATTGATGTCTCTCCAATTTAGAGACAAGGATGTCATGTGGGACAGTGTCGAACGCTTTGCACAAATCCAGGTAGATGACGTCAACTTCTCTTCCCCTGTCCGTCAGTTTTGTAGCGCCATCATAGAAGGCCACCAAATTGGTCAGGCAGGATTCCCCTTAGTGAAGCCATGCTGGCTGTCACCAACCACCTCCTTGTTTTTCATGTGCCTTAGCATGCCTTCCAGGAGAATCTGCTCCAAGATTTTGCCAGGTACAGAGGTGAGACTGACTGGTCTGTAGTTCCCTGGGTCATCCATTTTCCCCTTCTTGAAAATGGGGGTTATATTTCCCTTTTTCCAGTCGTTGGGAACTTCACCTGACTGCCATGATTTTTCAAATATGATGGACAGTGGCTTAGCAACCTTATTCGACAGCTCCTTCAGAACCCACGGATGGATTTCATCAGGTCCCATGGACTTGTGTACGTTTAGGTTTTCAAGATGGTCTCGAACCAGATCCTCTCCTACAGTGGGCCTAGGATCTTCATTCTTACAGTCTCTGCGTCCGCCTTCCAGGACTCGGGTGCTGCGGTCAGAGCCTTTGCCAGTGAAGACCGAGGCAAAGAAGTCATTAAGAACCTCAGCCTTCTAAATGCTCAGCCTCAGACTGAGTTTATGACTGAGCCTACTGAAACCACGCACATGCCCTGATTCTGTTTCTGCATACTGCTGAGCAACCCAAAGTGTCTGAGTTACTAAGTGTGTGACTGAAGATTGTGCAGAAAACCACTATGGAGTGGATAACTACTTGGCTTATCTTGGTGTGTGGTCATTCAGTTAAACTGATAACAAAAGTAAAGTAAATAATACTGAGCTTAAGTAGCTTAAAGTTGTTTGAAAATATGGTATGAAAATCCCAGCTTCTCCCCACATCAAGGAAAATAAATTTCAAGAGATCCAAAGTCTATGATACTTTACTTACAGACACTATGAGGCCTTGGATCATACTGCTCCTTTCCCACTGTGGGGGCGCAGGTTGTTTACCATTGCAGTCATAGTGATATTTACAGGTTTGTCTTCACCCTGGTACAGGTCAAGGATATAGTGGAGAAACAGGACCCCAGAAGAATGCTCTGTCAGGTCTTTGAAAGAGAAGGATGAAGCTGCCAAGTAAGAATCCAGGAAATATAATAGGTATTACTGCAAAAAAGGGAGATGAGCCATATGCAAGAATGGCACCATCAGCAAGCCATGGTGATGTTGATGCAGAAGACAAAGGAAAGCAGTGAAGCGGTACAAAGGTGGAGAGACGTGGTATGATTTGAATGATGGCATTGTTTTGTCCACTCTGTGGGTGAAAAAATTGTTTAAACTGGTAGAGAGGAAAGCTGAGTATCTAGGACTGAACACTACTGAAGTGCTCTGTACCAACAAGTGACTGTTATGAAAACAGTAATTCTCTGTACCACTCAGAAGCATTTTGCTGACTGTGGAATTATGAATGCCAGTACAAGATCTCTTCATAGGGCATGGGAAAAAGTCTGTGTGAAAAGAAAGAAGGAAGGAGAAGATTCCAGACCTGTACAGTGATTCCCAGCACAGATCACTCTTTGGGCATGTTGATACTGTATGGATAGATGCACACTCATCCTGCCCATGCTATTCACTGAATAAAGTCCTTCCCAGGAGGGATTATTAGCTCAGACTTTGTGCCAATGCAGTCACATGACTGCTGTCAGATTGGAGTGTGGGCAGAGCTTGCTCATGGCTGTTTGCAATATGTGGTGTAAACATATCCAAAGAGTAATAGCAGGTGGTAGCAGAGGAGGTGGATAGAAAGGAAAACTTGGAACAAAAGATGTTAAGCTTCATCTGGTGTGTGATGAGCCAAATTCATCACTGGTGTAACACCCTGAAGTCAGTGGAGTTATAATAATAAAATTAGTCCAAAGAATCATATCCATCCCTGGCACTCTGTGCAGTGTCTTTGATCTGATGAGGTGTATGTCATGGCAACATCTTGCCTGCTGAATTCACAACATGATGCCCTCAGGGTGAAACGTTGGGAAAAAACTCCCAATGGCACTGGGAAGTCACGAGCTAAGTTTTGAATGTACATTTCAGTCTGAAATCCTGGCAGAGTTTTCTTTTCTTCCTGCATATTTGCCCCAAATGCTATATAATTAACATATATTTCATTATATAACAATATAATGAAATCTTTGGCCACAGATTCAGTGCTCAAAATGGGATTAATTTCTTTCTGTTTGGCTGGTACAAATAACTGCACATGAAGAGTTTATGCAATAGCAGAGGGGGTTATTTTGTCTTGGCAATGGTTATGTCTGGAGCGATGGAAGAAACTGAGGTAACATGAATATTGTATTTAACTTTCCCCATCTACAGAAGAAAAGCTAGTGTTTCATTTGGCACTCTCTACTTATTAAAGTGTTCTTTTGCATTGCTTCCCAGCTTCAGCTCTGCACTTTTAAGCAGGCCAAAACCAATTCTTTTCACCTGACTTCTCCTTCCTAAAAAAAAAAAACAAACCTCCCAGAAACAGCCCCAAAAGCCCACACAAACCCGGAAATGCAAACCAAAAATCCCCAAGAACAATGTACATTTCTCTCTTCTTTTCATCATTCAGTAAATGCACTCAGAAGTTATATTGGTTAAACCAGATCATCAGCTGGTTAAGCCAGATCATCATTACGTTTACCTAGTTTGAGTGAGTTCAGAGAAATTGTCCCAATTTACAGCAGCTGAGAACTTGGCCCTCATTAGTAAACAGTTTAAATAATACAGGATCAGCCACCCTTCAGGCCTGTGTCCTAATTTAGCAGCTGAGAGTAGTGGTCTAGAAGGTTGAAACGTTTGGCCATCAGAACTGCAAGGAATGAGTGCTCAGGGACTTCTCTGCTAAGCAGCTACAGCTCAGAAGGGCTTCTACACTTTGGGCTACCCAAAAGCATATTTTGGATGTTTATTTTGGATGTTGTTCCATGAAAGGCATAAGCTGTTGTCTTTCTCTGCACACAACCCTAACTATTCTATGATTCTTCCCTTTACTTGCCCTGTGGTAAAGAAAGGATGTTACAGATGGTGGCTTTACTGTATGAAACTTTCTCTGGGCTTGACATCCCATACTTATAAGAACAGAGTTGTGCTTGGCACCGGTGCTGCCCGTGTGTCCCTGGCAAAACATCTTCTGCAAGGCCAGAATCAGAGCTCCTATGGAAATAAGAATTATACAAGTATGTACTCTGTGGGTTACTGTCTACTAGTTCTTGAGCCTGTTGTATAGCCTTTGGATGAGGGAGAGGTCTCAAAATCATTTAACCCCTGTAATTTTGTGGAAAAACATGGAGCCAAAGAAAAAAGAAGGCAAAATTCATATGTACTCATACACTGAGACATGGAACAGGACCAGTACCCCTTCTGCTTGGTAATGGCCCGCTCAGCACCGGCAGGCAAGCAGGTAGATAAATAAGCCAGCTACCCTGTGTGCTGTCTTCTCTCTTAGCTGTCAAAAGAAGCTAGGGAATCTGGGAAGAGCTGGAGTGCTCTGGGGCACTCCACACATGGCCAGGGGAAAGAGCTTAGGTTAATGTAGTGGAGCACATTAGGGACCTATGACAGAAGTCTGTAGGAAAGCAATGTTTGCGTGAGTTTTGCTGTTTGAGCAGCAACTCTCTGTCTGAGGAAGCTAGAGGCCACATACATGGGTGGTCCCAGAGAAATGAAAAAAAGCTTTTTATTATCATTTTTGCTTCTACTTATATACCGTCTGGTTACTGGGCAACTCAAACAGGTTACTAGGCTTTGAAAAAGCACTGGGTTGCAACAGAAGATGTAATTTGTAAGTAATATATCAGGCAAAAGTAATCACTTTTTTCTGCTCTTGAAGTTCTTCTGAGCAGATCAGAATTTGGTTCTCTGTTGGTTTTTTTCTAAAATACTTTAAATATTCTAAAATATTTTAAAAGTTTTTGTTTCCTATATTTTATATTTCTTTTTTTTTTTTTTTTTTTTTTTTTTTTTTTAATCCTACTGGAAGGCAATTTGATGCAAGTAGCCCACACTGAATATTCACAATTTCAGCTGTGTGGCCTCACCATGATTGGGCAGATGAGTTACATGTTTGGATGAACAAGAAAGCAAGCGCATCTGGCTCAGATGTCACCCCTGAATTTCAAATTCCTTTCCCACTGACACCTGCCATACATGAGGCTTCAAAACGCATCTTGCACAATTTATTGTTTTTCTGATTTGTATTAGAGTTGTGCAGTGATCGCAGACAAGACAGGGCCCAGTATACTTAATTAAGGTATAGGTCTTAATAGATGCAATCTATTTGAGTTTACAACTGAGACAGGTAAGAGAGAAGTAGGAAATGAAAGCACAAATGGGTAAAAGGACTTGGTCAAGGTCACATCTGTGTTAGTCAAACTTTATCACTCGAATGTTCATGGCAAGTAAATATGAAAGGAGAGCAGTCAGCCAAAGTGAATTCTCTTTAAAACCTGAATGAGGATAATCAATAGTATTCACCCACACTGTCCCAGATGCCTGAATCAATTTGATAACAAACAATTTGTTCACTTTTTTTAGTTATTTGTAAAGAAGTGGCTTGATTGCCAGTATGCCTAATTCCAGACATATGCCAATTCCCTGATGGTAATAGAGCTGCACTATTGCATGCCAAGACTGAGCCAGATACTCAGCTCTTTCCTGGTAGATTTTTCCCAGAAGATCTGCAGTCAAATCCCTGTTTAATGACTATCAGACAAACATATGCACTGCTTTGTGGATCCACTTTCAATTCAGTGTAAACATGTAACAGTAGCTTGGTTCCTGAACCACAGTTGTGGCCCTGTTTCTGAGCACATGCTTTAGTTTGCCTGTGTGTAGCACACATTCGGTGGCACTCAAGTGTTTGCTGGGACTCATTTGTGCTGTGGCATCTGAGACTTCTTCCTCTTCTAGGCAAGAGGTGTGCACCCCTTCCCAGGAGCTAGCTTCGTCAGCTGATTGCCTGCTGGAGGAGGCTACAAAAGGGCTGAGCTCAGCAGAAACTCTCTGGGCACAAATCACAGCTTCCTATGGAAACTGTAAGGCTGGTGCTTCTGGTGTATCAGCTCAGACTCCCCAGGTGCAGCAGCTGGGCAGATGTGAGAGGCACAGGAAGCACTTACCGAGACAAGAGCACAGATTTTCTATTGGACACTGCCACAGACATCCTGCAAGTGGATCTTGCTGTAGCTTTCGGGCTGAAACATGAAAGATTTGTCTGATAGTTACATGATTCCCCAGCTGACACTGACTTCAGTTCAGTGCAGGTATCTCAGAAACCAGTGGGGGGTGATTTGGCACAGTGTATGCAATCTCTCTTTGGTTTTCTTCTTTTTTTTTTCTTTTTTTTTATTTTTAAGCAAATACTATATATTACCTTTGGGCTAACAGGTGCTGTGCATTTTTTATCATTATTTTTTTTTGTTTTTCTTCCTATTACTTTAGATTTTATTTACCTTAGAGACAGTGAATTCTGCTTCCAGTTGGGCTGAAGTTTTCGAAATTAACAGTCTATTTCAGTTGTTTTTTTTCCCCAAAGCAACAAAAAATTGAATGTATCTTGGAGTACTGAGTATTTGTGGCACAAATAGACCTTTCTGCAATTTTTCTGTCCTATAGTCTACCAGCTGAGTGCTGCAAAAATATCTAGAGAATATAAAACTGATTTGATGATTGTAGATCATGGGGTCCAAAAGATTAGCCAGCAGGTACCTCCCACACTTGGTCACTATCTGCAGAAGAGCTGTTCATTAGGTCTTTGCAAATTCATATTCCTTTGCCCATCTTGCTACAGTTACATCAATCCCATAGTGTTCTTTTTCTGTCCTCTTTGCAAATTAGGTCACTGTACTGAAACTCCTGGGAAAGAGTCCGGTACAGACTGAATAGCAGGAACTTGCTATGCTATGTATTTGGCTTGCATGGACACCTTTATTAACTGAAAGTTCCAAGACAACTGTTTCTTTGTATGTTCTGTCTTCTGCTTTGTGCAGGGCATGAATAACCTATTCCTTGCTTCATTCACTTTTGTAACTACCACTGCTATTGCTGTTTCCTGTAATAAACTATGGAACTGCATTTTGAATATTTACCATGTAATTAAAGGATATAAAATACTGTCACTATAAGCAGCTTCCCTGTTAAACATGCATGGTCATAAAATATTAAGAGAAGCTAGATCAATCTATTGAAGATACATACGGAAGTGTTTGTTGTAGGTCACAGGAATTTATAAAAGAACTTTTGTTATAGATCCCTCAGCTGTATGACCATGTTATAGTCCTGCAGATATGACAAAATTATGCTCATCAAGATACTGGCACACAGCTGAATCTTTACACAGAAGAGTAAAACTTAGTGTTAAATAATGCCTGAAAGCAAATATAAGGCCCCTTGTTTCCTTAAAATGCCATGCTCCTAGGAAATGCAAAAAATCAACATGTTCTAGTAGCTCATGATCTCATTTAAGTGACTCAACACAAAAAAAAATTTCAATGACAGCATTTCTTTTTTTTGTGTCTGCTGACTTATCTTTTCTTTTCTCTCTGAATGGCAGTACTAGGTTTGGATTTTTTTTTCCTTAGGACCATGTTATGGAAGGCAGTCTGTCCTGGGGAAAGAAACATATGGTGTGTTAAGCTATTAGAGATTAACAGAGGTCAAGAAATTAATGAATGCCACGGACTACTATATAGCTCTAGTCTGGGGAGGAGAAAGGCCTACACTGTATTAGGCTGGCTAGTCTACCCCCTGGGACTCATGTGGGATTGTTTCCTACCATTGATGTCTGTGGTTTTGTCTAGTCTATGCTGATTTTTCACAGAACAAAGGTTGTACCTTTCCTGTTAAATTACCTTACAGCTACCTTACACAGGAAGTGTAGAATGGCTTATACTTCCCAGCCATATCAGTTTTAATGTCTGTCTGAATGGGATTATTGCTTTGGCCTCCAGAAGATGCTATACTTATTTACATTTGAGTTAAGCACTGATCATCACCTTACGGTTTCATTGAAGAAAAGAAGGTGGTGGCAGTGATAAATCACAAAAGACATGCTTCATCTGCCTGATCTCTGGTCTCACTTTTGCCCTTAGAAATAATGCAATAGTTCAAGTTTATAGCCTTTGTGGATTAGAAAAGCACCCTCATGTTGTTGAAAAGAGAAAATGTCCATAAACGGTGTTATTGGCAGTTATTACAGTTGTATCACTGAAGACGAGGGCTCATTGTGCTAAGTGCTGTGCAAATGTGTTTAAGAGGGCTTTCCTGCTATAAACAGCAATATTTATGTTAGAAGTGGAAGATCTTGTTATTCCTATCACCCTATTTGCCATATTTGACAGCTCAAATAGCTGTTTGTTTCTGGAGAACTAGAAAAGATAGCATGCATAGTCAGATGTTCGTATTATGTGGTTAGGCACAACTTCAGAATGTCTGAATTTGTATCTTACTTTTTTTGGTGTATTAGGACCACAGGACACTTATTCAGTAATATCTGGGCTTAAGAAGTGGGAGTCTGGATGAGATTTCTGGCTCTAGAGCAGATTTTCTGAGTGCCCTTGGGTGACTCAGTTGCTTGTTTCTGTTTCACCTCTCTCTCTGCCAGACTGATGTAATATTACATGCTTAATGTAGGTGCTGAGGAAATAAATTGATGGATGTCTGTGAAGCATGCAGATCATTGATATATGGATCGGTACTTCCGAGAGACACCAGCAGAAAGCTGCTTGGGAACAGAGCTTGCCTTGCTAGGCTGAAGAGTGAGAAAACTGTCCAAGAAGTGGACAGTTAAAGGCTGGTAAAAGGAAGCAGGAGAGAGCCTGGAAAAAA